>NC_052156.1:154643764-154962344 GCF_902713615.1 Scyliorhinus canicula
ACCACTGCAATCCCTGAGGCGCCAGTATGCCGTTCGGGAGGGCATTCCAGGATTTTGACCCAGTGACAGTAAAGGAACGGCAATATAATGTCAAGTCAGGATGGCGAGTGACTTGGAGGGGAACCTCCAGGTGGTGGGGTTCCCACTTATCTGCTGCACTTGTCCTTCCAGATGGTAGTGGTCATAGGTTTGGAAGGTACTGCCTAAGGAGCCTTGGTGAGTTCCTGCAGTGCATCTTGTAGATGGCACACACGGCTGCCACTATTTGTCAGTGGTGGAGGGGGTGAATGTTTGTGGAAGGTATGCCAATCAAGTGAGCTGCTTTGTCCTGGAAGGTTGTCGAGCATTTTTGAGTATTGTTGGAGCTACACTCATCCAGGCAAGTGGAGAGTATTCCATCACACTCCTTCCATCACTTGACGGATGATCAAGAGTAGACTGATGGGGCAGTAATTGGCCGGGTTGGATTTGTCCTGTTTCTTGTCTACAGAACGTACTTGGACAATTTCCCATGATGCCAGGTAAATGCCAGTGTTGTAGCTGTGCTGCAACAATTTGGCTTGAGATGCATCAGTCTTCAATATTATTGCTAAAATGTGAAGGCAGGACTTAGTCTCTTCAAGGACTGTGCAGTAGTCACTCCTACCGATACTGTCATGGACAGATGCATCTCTGACAGGCAGTTTAGTGAGGATGAAATGAAGTATGTTTTCCCCTTGCCATCTGCCGCAGTTCCAATCTAGCAGCTGTGTCCATTAGGACCTGGCCAGCCTGGTCTGTGGTGGTACTACCCAGCCACTCTTGGTGATGTTTCCCCACCCAGAGCATATTCTGTGCCCTTGCCACCCTCAATGCTTCCTCCAAGTGGTGTTCAACATGGGGTAGAACTGATTCATCAGCTGATGGGGGACCATAAGTGTTAATCGTCAGGGGGTTTCCTTGTCCATGTTTGACCTGATGTCATGAGACTTCATGAGGTCCAGAGCCGATGTTCTGGACTCCTCGGACAACTCCCTTGCCTGTATACCACTGTGCCGCATAATGTGAACCATTTTAACTTATTTGGTGTCTCATTACACGAGATGCCATTTGAGAGGACTCCTGAAGATTGTCATTGTTCACCCTGCAGCCAGGCACGTCAAGACTCCAGTGGTCATCCAGTTCATTGACTGTGGCATAGCCCTGTTCACCATTGGATCCCAAACCAGTATTGTCACAGCCCAATGCGATCCTGACACCACAAGACACCATCGTCACCACATGTGACTGCAGCAAAGTAGGGGCCAGTGACTGCCCTGCAGTTGTGCTTTACCTGGGCAAATGTTAGGGCCAATTTATTTTAACTTGGGGAGAGGGGGGGGGGGGGGGGGGTGGGGGGAGAGTAGTTTACCCAAAGGAATGATAGAAAAATATAATTCTCTGTAAGGCATGAGAGATTTATCACACTCGGAGGTTTCAGTTAGTGCATGTGGGAGGGAATGTCCTTTTTAACATTACAGCATCAAACAGGTTGTCAGAACCATTCCGGCAGGAGCATTCCATGATGGCTTTTCAACAGGTTTGTGAGCACCATGTTTTCTTCATTCTTTTGAGTCATTTCAGTCATTAATTCCGAAACACTTTAATTGGCATGAGTTTACAGTAGGCCAAAGGTGTAGCATGGCCTGCAGAGGTACGGAGGAATGCTGGAATCAAAGTATTCAGGAAGCAAGTACTGCGCCGCAATCTCTAATGGGAGTAATAATTACAGCACAACCAGTTTTAAAAGGAATCCGATGGGAAAATGTCGCAGCAAAAAATTCTGATAAACTTAACTGGTGCCAACAGGTAAAGTACACAAGCATAAGATTTTCAGTGGATTATAAATATGAAATGATAGTAGTTCGTTTTCAGCTGCTAAGCCTTCACCGTGTAATAAGAACACAAGATATGGGGGTTGGCCCCTTGAACCAACAAGGGCTTGGCTGATCTGATCTTTGTTTTTTTAATGTCTGTGGACGTGGCCTTAACGCAGATTTATTGTTGGGAATGTCAATGAAGAGGCACATGTTTCTCCTGGCCTGGCACGTTGGCACTTTATTCACACCACTACATAAGAGGTGGCAGACTGCCTGGAAGGTTTGAGGAAGTCAACAAGTAGCGTGGGCGAGAGAATATTTGCTGATGTCAGCTGCCTTTTAAAAGGAGGTCAGGGTGCAGATAAACCAATTGACATGGTGTCATTTAACCTCCGAAACCGGAAACTCACAAGTTACCATCAGCTGTATCTGCTGGGTACCCCGCTTGCCCGTTTATGCTCATGTTGGCAACCACTAGCGGTTTCGAGGGGCATAGAGTGAAAAGCCATCTCCTTCCCGTCTTTGAGGAGGTGTATGTGAAGCACGTTTTTCTTTTTCCATCACAGATACAATCCTGGTTTAAGTCTCTATCCTTGTGTTTTGGCGTGATGGCTGCATGCAATTCCTGACAGGGATGTGTCTGCTTTACTGAACAAAGACACACACACGCAAAATAAAGTCATCTTTCATTTTCTCAATCTTAATAAGGTGAATTTATCCCTTAATAGTTTTTACATCGCAGTGTAATCCCTTGAGAGTTAGAAACACAGCCCGAACAAGATGCCATTCTGTGCAAATCTGAAGTAAATAGTATTACTCTTCCTCGCATCCAGCAAAGTGGTGTGTTTCTCTCTGGCTATAACCAATGAATTTGTCAGGGCAACATCAGATTCAATACATTTGCAAGCCAGTAGTGTGACAAAAAGTTAAAAAAAAGTGCTGCATAAATCAGCTCTCCCTGATTCTCCCCCGAGGACTTTCAAGACATGGTAAATGGGCAGTGCAAAAGAGAAAGGGGCCTTTACTGTGATAACAGGCTTGACCTCACTCTGTGAGATGCATCACAAAATAGGGGAGCGAAACACTAAGTATCTTAGTAGTTGGTGTGGAAACATTAGTAAATCCTTTGGGAGAAGGTCATTCCACCAGCCCCAGGTTTTCCCAGCAGACTGCCGTGGATGATGAAGCGATCAAAGGAGGATGCCAGTACATCATCAGAACCTCATTATGCACCATTGTGCATACACAGCTGCTGCAGCAGCATTAGAAAATTTGGATTTAAATTCATCAGGGCTCCCGTATGACTTTCTTGTCAGCCCTGTCGTCGTTGCTGTGAGAATGCTGTGTGTGCAGCCCCCTCCCCCTCCTCCCTCTGCTGGTTATAATGCTATCCATTTAACAGACCATTTGAAAAGCCTCGTCAAGCCACCAGGGTCAGTCCTTTGGTGTGCATTAGGGGGCTGACATGCTGTAATGTTGGGCTAGTTGTGATTTCATGGGACATGTTTATGAAGATTGATACAGCCAAGGTTCAGTGTTAACTTTTTCCTGTCACTCTGCATTAGTATGCTTGTGTATTGGTTCTAGCATTGATTTATGAAACGGCTGCTCCACGGCAGAATTATCATAGCAGCCCTGTTGCTGTTTTCTGTAGACATTATACAACAGCCATAAGAGTATCAAGCAATAACTATAATCATGTTCATAATAATCCTCCTCCTGGGCTCCCCATTGATTTGCTATGCCTGCAGAGATTGCAAGAAAATAGCCTCTCCAGTGATTTTTCATTGAAGGCAATTGATCAGAGGGTTGCCACTAATGCTAATAATGTTTGTCACACATCCATACTGCATTCCGCAGTCAGATACCGAGAATTCTGAAGTTCCATTAAATTGTAGATGAAGTGATTTTCAATTGAAAGCGAGTGAGACAAGCAATGCGCACGCTAAGAAATAGACACGTACAACAGGCTGATGTATGAATTTCGAATAGGTGAATATATTAGGTCCACCCCCCACCCCGACCCCAACCCTGACTGCTTTAGGATTACTGAAATGGTGTGATAACTTAATTCTGAGTGTAACTGATGTTTTCACAGCCCAAAGATATTGTGGCTAATCATAGAGAAAATAAAAATAGTGCCCATCTGTCACTGCTTGGTGTCCATTGGCGCATGGTACATTTTTAAAGAACTCTCCCGTTTTAGATGGAATGCCACTACGCAAATTTTGCCCAGCAATGAAAGTAACTTATTAATCACTTTTTCGTTTTGTTGGGACGAGGCATTCATGCAATTACAACCATCGCTGCTGTGATATTTGTTGGGCAAAGGCTTCAAGTGCATCTGCATTTAGGACCACTTATACCATCCACCCCTTCATTGAAACAACCTTATGATTCCATTAAATTACCCTGCCTAACTATTTTTCTTGCACCTTTCTCAGCTGTTCTCTATGCTCAATATTTACTTATTTGTTTGCAGTTATGTCCGGCTACTTATTTCCAGATGGTAATTATATATTAGTTGGATTTAATTGCAGGTGGGTGGTAGATATTAACTGGGGATTCGCTTGTGCCCCATAAATATATAACTTTGCTAATTTAGTTTATTTGGTTCCCCAAAAGTGTATAAAAGGTGCAACTGTGGTGTTTGGGTTCGGAGGCACTTGCTTGCAAACTTGTAAATAAACACATATAAACGTGTTTTACTCAATTTTGCTCCATTTATATACTTCACCAACTGGCCCTCTGGGGTGTAACATGGTCGCAGATGATAGTTGTGTAACTGTGAAGGTTCGAAGCTAACAAAAAAAAATAAGAAAGCTACTATCCCAGTAGCCATTGTGGAAACTGACAGAAATCCAGTGTAAATTGACACAATCTGGTTACCCTCCAATGTTCTTAGAATCTGAGTCAAAATATGTATGAGTAGTGTAAGAATTAAGACAGCATGTGGACAGGGGTTACGCACCAAAGAAGAAACAAGATGTTGTTGCTTCCCACGAGAAGTAAAATCACAAGTATTTTGTGAGCTGGACGCCATGTCAGTGGGACAGTGGTGAAGGTTCTGACCTCCAACGAGAGTTCTTGGATTAAATTTTCATGAAGGATTATTTGTGAGGCAAGGCCAGAATTTGAGAGATTTTGGAAAATAGGTTGTCATTCCTTGGATGAATATACCATGGACTTTAACAGATTGAGTAATTCAATTTGGGGATCCTGGGACCAGTATTAGCTTTTATATTGCTGGATCGTGTTGCCGTGTCTCATGTGTTATGCTTGTTTTAACTGGTGTTTCATTCTCAACATAAAGATCCTTTTGGGTCAGATGTCTGCTGCCTTGAAAAAAGTCCTGGGGAAAGTAGTTTCTTTCCCCTTTGTGGGGAACAAATGGACACCCTGCAGTAAAATAAAGAATGGAGGGCTTCACGCCCTAGGCCCAACTATCTTCAGCCATTTCATCAATGACCATACATCCAACGTAAGGCCAGATGTGGGGATATTGGCTGATGATTGTAGAGTGTTCAGTACCATTCACAACTCCTCGGGTACTGAAACAGTCTGTATCCACATGCAGCAGGACCTGGACAATATTGAGTCTTGGACTGATAACGTGCACATTCCGTGTGTCAGACAGTGACCATCTCCAACAAGAGACGTTTTAACCATCTCCTTTTGACATTCAGCAACGTTACCACGACTGAATCGCTTACCAAGCAACACCCATTGACCAGAACCTTAACTGGACTGGCCATATAAGTACTGCAGCTACAAGAGCAGGTCAGAAACTTCACTCACCTTTGGACTCTCCAAAAACCATTCCACCATCCACATGGTACAAGTCAGGAGTGCAATACTCACCACTTACCTGGAAGAATGGAATTGCAAATCAAGGAACTCCACACCATTCATGACAAAGCAAATTGCTTGATTGGCATCCCATCAAACAATTTCCTCCTCCACCAATGTAGAGTGGCAGAACAGTGAACCATCTACAAGATGCACTGCAGCAACTTGCCATGGCTACCTTGGTAGCACATTCCAAGCCGTGATCCCTCTGAGTGAGAAGGGCAAGGACGGGCTACAATCTGCAGGTTGCCCTCCAAGCCTCGCACTATTCTGACTTTGATCTATATCACCATTCATTCTATGTATCTGGGATAGTTCCTGGAAGTACCTTCCTAACAACACTGGATGCGCCTGTAGCAAGTGGACTGTAATGCCTCATGAAAGCAACTATCGAGCATCTTCACGGGCAGTCAGGGATGGGGGGAAAAAATGTTGGTTTTGCCAGCGACACTCCTATCCCATGGATGAGTAAAAAAAATATTGCCAGGTTTTGAAATGGTTCCAGATGAGAGTTTAAGGTGTCAATACAATGGAAGGATTAAGGAATGTTCGAATGAGGATGGGAGAGCCTTTAGCAGGTCTGACTATTGCAGCAGAAAGCAGAATCGAAACAGCCGTGATAACCAATGAATCCCAAGAATGCCAAGGAAATAGTTCATGGGTGCTTGAGGCATGATTCAAATGATCATTCTTTGGGAAACTGCTCAAATATCTGCAGTAACACATGAATACGGGAACTCTGAGGAAGAGGATGAAGATAACGATAAATCTAAATAAATTGTGTTGGTCAGAAGGAGTTGAAGTCCTGTGATGAATGTGTTGTTTGTGGACATGGTCAAACAGTGCTTGCGCTTCCACAGCATGTGGAACTGATGGGTTAAAGTGTTATCTTGATTCACCTAAGGTATGGGGATTGATGCAATGTTAAGGAATGTAAAAGTACTACTTGCTTTATGTTTGGTGATGACAGCATATTGATATCACGAAAGAGAATTGCAATTCCACATGAACTAGCTGATGTAAACCATTTTATAAGTACTGATGTTGTTTCTAGTGACAAACCTATGCTGTTGTCGGCGCAACATCAAGGGCCGAAGGGCCCGTACTGCGCTGTAGTGTTCTATGTTCTATGTTGAGTAAACCTGTGAAAATGGCACAAATTAAACTTGATGCGGGACACAAAGGTTAGATGGCTCCATATCTGCCGTATTCCCAGAGCCTATAGTTTATGCATTGTATTAAAAGCCCTTGTCAACATCACAGGCTCTTGGAATATTAGGTCTAAGCATTAACCACACTGCCTTGTGTTTTGTGTCTGTAAAATTCCACTGATGCTTGTAACTCGCCCAAGCAAGCATTCTTATTGTGTGTGCTTTGGAACAGAATAATTGTATTCTGTGGCATTCATGGCAATGCGTCAGAACAGGTGCCAATCCCAACATACAAGCACCTTCTAGCAGTTGGGGGTCAGTACTGAGAGGCAAGTACCTTGGTGTGACGATTCTTGAATTCCCAAATCCAGGAACTGAAGTCAATCATTAATCTACCGCTTAGTGCCCAGCCACAAATCACCTGGTTTGTCCTGTATCCCTGATCGGCCCATGACGTTTGTAAGGTCCTTCCTGTTTATTCCCTTGGTTCTCCTTTTATTTTGCCGTTACATTTTTGATCCATGGATGATTAATGGCCATGTCTCTTTAAAGCAAGCAACCTGAATCTTTCATCCAGACGTTACAGGGGAAAACTTTGCTGGTTTGAACAGAAGCTTGCAGACGTGCCGGCACCAGTGAGAGAGATGAGTTTGTGGCACTATTTGATTGATTGGCTGGTGGCCAATGAATTGGCCCAAAGGGCTGTGCTGTGCCTGGTAACAGGTGGTGATTGGATCCTATCTCACTGGCATGTGTTTGAGACCCACGGTTTCAGGTTTGATTCTGGAGGCTCAGAGAAAGGATTCTGCTCCCTTCCTCCAGAAAAGGCTGATCTGAATCAGCTAACTCTCTCTCCGGAAGGCCTGTGAATCTTGTATATAAGAACATAAGAACTAGGAGCAGGAGTAGGCCATCTGGCCCCTCGAGCCTGCTCCGCCATTCAATGAGATCATGGCTGATCTTTTGTGGACTCAGCTCCACTTTCCGGCCCGAACACCATAACCCTTAATCCCTTTATTCTTCAAAAAACTATCTATCTTTACCTTAAAAACATGTAATGAAGGAGCCTCAACTGCTTCACTGGGCAAGGAATTCCATAGATTCACAACCCTTTGGGTGAAGAAGTTCCTCCTAAACTCAGTTCTAAATCTACTTCCCCTTATTTTGAGGCTATGCCCCCTAATTCTGCTGTCACCCGCCAGTGGAAACAACCTGCCCGCATCTATCCTATCTATTCCCTTCATAATTTTAAATGTTTCTATAAGATCCCCCCTCATCCTTCTAAATTCCAACGAGTACAGTCCCAGTCTACTCAACCTCTCCTCATAATCCAACCCCTTCAGCTCTGGGATTAACCTAGTGAATCTCCTCTGCACACCCTCCAGCGCCAGTACGTCCTTTCTCAAGTAAGGAGACCAAAACTGAACACAATACTCCAGGTGTGGCCGCACTAACACCTTATACAATTGCAACATAACCTCCCTAGTCTTAAACTCCATCCCTCTAGCAATGAAGGACAAAATTCCATTTGCCTTCTTAATCACCTGTTGCACTTGTAAACCAACCTTCTGTGACTCATGCACTAGCACACCCAAGTCTCTCTGAACAGCGGCATGCTTTAATATTTTATCGTTTAAATAATAATCCCGTTTGCTGTTATTCCTACCAAAATGGATAACCTCACATTTGTCAACATTGTATTCCATCTGCCAGACCCGAGCCCATTCACTTAACCTATCCAAATCCCTCTGCAGACTTCCAGTATCCTCTGCACTTTTCGCTTTATCACTCATCTTAGTGTCATCTGCAAACTTGGACACATTGCCCTTGGTCCCCAACTCCAAATCATCAATGTAAATTGTGAACAATTGTGGGCCCTACACGGATCCCTGAGGGACACCGCTAGCTACTGATTGCCAACCAGAGAAACACCCATTTATCCCAACTCTTTGCTTTCTATTAATTAACCAATCCTCTATCCATGCTACTACTTTACCCTTAATGCCATGCATCTTTATCTTATGCAGCAACCTTTTGTGTGGCACCTTGTCAAAGGCTTTCTGGAAATCCAGATATACCACATCCATCGGCTCCCCGTTATCTACTGCATTGGTAATGTCCTCAAAAAATTCCACTAAATTAGTTAGGCATGACCTGCCTTTACGAACCCATGCTGCGTCTGCCCAATGGGACAATTTCTATCCAGATGCCTCGCTATTTCTTCCTTGATGATAGATTCCAGCATCTTCCCTATTACCGAAGTTAAGCTCACTGGCCTATAATTTCCTGCTTTCTGCCTACCTCCTTTTTTAAACAGTGGCGTCACGTTTGCTAATTTCCAATCCACCGGGACCACCCCAGAGTCTAGTGAATTTCGGTAAATTATCACTAGTGCATCTGCAATTTCCCTAGCCATCTCTTTTAGCACTCTGGGATGCATTCCATCAGGGCCAGGAGACTTGTCTACCTTTAGCCCCATTAGCTTGCCCATCACTCCCTCCTTAGTGATAACAATCGTCTCAAGGTCCTCACCTGTCATAGCCTCATTTCTATCAGTCGCTGGCATGTTATTTGTGTCTTCCACTGTGAAGACCGACCCAAAAAACCTGTTCAGTTCCTCAGCCATTTCCTCATTTCCCATTATTAAAACTCCCTTCTCATCCTCTAAAGGACCAATATTTACCTTAGCCACTCTTTTTTGTCTTATATATTTGTAAAAACTTTTACTGTCTGTTTTTATATTCTGAGCAAGTTTACTCTCATACTCTATCTTACTCTTCTTTATAGCTTTTTTAGTAGCTTTCTGTTGCCCCCTAAAGATTTCCCAGTCCTCTAATCTCCCAGCAATCTTTGCCACTTTATATGCTTTTTCCTTCAATTTGATACTCTCCCTTATTTCCTTAGATATCCACGGTCGATTTTCCCTCTTTCTTCCGTCCTTCCTTTTTGTTGGTATAAACCTTTGCTGAGCACTGTGAAAAATCGCTTGGAAGGTTCTCCACTGTTCCTCAACTGTTCCACCATAAAGTCTTAGCTCCCAGTCTACCTTAGCTAGTTCTTCTCTCATCCCCTTGTAATCTCCTTTGTTTAAACACAAAACACTAGTATTTGATTTTACTTTCTCACCCTCCATCTGTATTTTAAGTTCCACCATATTGTGATCGCTCCTTCCGAGAGGACCCCTAACTATGAGATCATGAATCAATCCTGTCTCATTACACAGGACAAGATCTAGGACCGCTTGTTCCCTCGTAGGTTCCATTACATACTGTTCTAGGAAACTATCGCGGATACATTCTATAAACTCCTCCTCACGGTTGCCTTGACCGACCTGGTTAAACCAATCGACATGTAGGTTAAAATCCCCCATGATAACTGCTGTACCATTTCTACATGCATCAGTTATTTCTTTGTTTATTGCCTGCCCCACCATATCGTTACTATTTGGTGGCCGATAGACTACTCCTATCAGTGACTTTTTCGCCTTACTATTCCTGATTTCCACCCAAATGGATTCAACCTTATCCTCCATAGCACCGATGTCATCCCTTACTATTGCCCGGATGTCATCCTTAAATAACAGAGCAACACCACCTCCCTTACCATCCACTCTGTCCTTCCGAATAGTTTGATACCCTCGGATATTTAACTCCCAGTCGTGACCATCCTTTAACCATGTTTCAGTAATGGCCACTAAATCATAGTCATTTACGATGATTTGTGCCATCAACTCATTTACTTTATTCCGAATACTGCGAGCATTGAGGTAAAGTACACTTATGTTGGTTTTTTTACCTCTGTTTTGAATCTTAACATCTCCAGTTTTATTCCTTTTGTTATTACTGGGCCTATTCACTGTGCTCCCCTCAGTCACTGTACCTTGTACTGTCGCCCTTATGGATTTCTGACTATGTCTTCTCTGCCTTGCACTTTTCCCCTTACTTCCTTTTGTTTCTGTCCCTGTTTTACTACCTTCCAACTTCCAGCATTGGTACCGGCATCCGGTAGTTATCTGAAACTACCGAGGCCTGGATACAAACCACAAACTGACAGAAAGGTTTGAAGTGAAATCAAGTGACCCAACAGGAAATCTCGTGAATACTGCATTTCTAAACTACAGAGAACCTGAATGGACCTACAGAGAAGGCCATTCCAGGGTACAAACAGGGATTTGAACCTGCAGGCATGCTGTGAAGAAAAGTGTGCTTGCAAAAAATCACCTGAAACAAAGATTATTTTCCCTCTCATTTACGATTTCTACACCACAGCCCCCACCCCCCACTCTGTTTGTCTGTCTTATGGTTTGTGTGTGTGTAGAAAGTGGGGACACGTTAAAGTGGGAAATAGGTATCAGTTAATAATGGCGGCACGGTAGCACTGTTGCTTCATAGCACCAGGGTCCCAGGTTTGATTCCGGGCTTGGGTCACTGTCTGTGCGGAGTCTGCACGTTCTCTCTGTGGGTTTCCTACGGGCGCTCCGGTTTCCTCCCACAAGTCCTGAAAGACGTGCTGTTAGGTGAATTGAACATTCTGAATTCTCCCTCTATACCCGAACAGGCGGCGGAATGTGGCGACTAGGGGCTTTTCACAGTAACTCGCAGTGTTAATGTCAGCCTACTTGTGACAAAAAAGATTATTATAGTTAAGTTTATTTGCTGCATATTACATTATAGTTCTTGTTATAAATAAACAGTAATTGTCTTTAAACGTACAAACCTGGTGACTGTAATTATTGGGCAAAGACTTTTACACGAGTTAATGGTTAATTCACTTGTATTTTGACCCCGGGGTACGAGGAGCTGGAATTGGCGGCACACTAGCACATTATTGATCAGAATCACTCTGTGCAACGCCAAGCAGAGCTTTAATCTGCACGCCATCCAAAAAGTTGCAAAAATTTTGATTTAATTTTTAAACGTTTTCTTTCTCCTGAAGAAATGAAACTGAGTCTGTGCTACTGACAGGCAACCAGCCGGTATCTGTAGTGAAATTGTGCAACACAAACTGCAGAGAGCATTACATCTTAAATGAAACACTTAGTGCTGATCTGCAAATCCCACTAATCTCATTAAGAAACTAGCAGGACAAAAGGTTTTCGGGGGCTTCTTGTAAGCAATCCATTTTCGTTCTGTGTGACTTAATTTATTTCACATTATAAATAATAATACCAGAGTCACGCAGATTAGATTTCCTGTTTTCCTCCTTGAGCTGCTGCTGCTCAGTGATTTATGTTAACTCCTAAGAAATATTGTTGGAAAATGTTGCTGGTTTCTTTTCTGGTGGTAGTTCACAATACCTTCCGGATCTCGGGCACAGGGAAAATATGCTCGGCATTCAGCAGTAGACAGGGATTACTTCCTGACTCAGAATGTGCATCCACAGAGGACAGAACGTCTACAAATAAGCTGACTGTGCACTCTGATAGCTTAGACAAAGGGTCACACAGACTCAATGCCAACTCCCTTCCTTCTCTCTCCACAGATACCGTCAGGTCTGCGGAGATTGTCCAGTATTTCCCCTGCTTTTATTACATAACACTTGCCGCACAGACTCATGCCACTCACAGAATCACAGAAAAATACAGTGCAAATAAAGGCCCTTCGGTCCATTGAGTCCACACTGCTGCATGAAAGGCACCTGCTCTGCCAATCCTAACCCCATTAGCTTGCCCCATAGCCTCGAATGTTACGATGTGCCAAGCACTCATCCAGGTACTTTTTAAAGGCTGTGAGGCAACCCGCCTCTACCACCCTCCCAGGCCGTGCATTCCAGACCGTCGCCACCCGCTGGGCATAAAGGTTTTTCCTCAAATCCCCCCTGAACTTGTGTCCCCTTGCGACAGACCCTTCAGCGAAGGGGAACAGCAGTTCCCTATCCATCCTGTCCATGCCCCTCATAATCTTGTCCACCTCGATCAGGTCGCCCCTCAGTCTTCTCTGCTCCAGCAAAAACAACTCAACCCATCTGGTCTATGCTGTTGATTCTCCATCTGAGCCTCCCTTCTTACTCTAATCCTAACTATTTCTATCCCCTTCTCCCTCATGTATTTATCTTGATTCCCTTATAAGCCGCTAGCCCTCTGCCTGAACCACTGCCTGCGACTGTAAGTTCCACGTTCTAACAACTTTCTTGGTAACAGGCTCCTCCTGAATTTTTTATTGGACCTATTCTTGGCTGTCTTGTATTTATAGCACCTCCCACAAATTGAAATATATTCTGTACTTTTACCTGACCAAACTGCTTCATCAGCTTGAAGACGTCACTCGTCTTCTTTCCTGGAGATAGGGGCTCAGCTTGTCCAGTCTTTCCTGACAGCTGTAGGGCGGGATTTTCTGCGCTGCCCGCCACATGTTTTTGAGCGGCAGAGGCGATTTCCAGTTGAATGCCGCCGGCAAACCCGAGGTGGGGGGGGCACCAACGGTGGGACCGGAGGATCCCATCAGCTTGAACAGCCGGTAAATTCCGGCCACGGCCTCCCAGTTCTGGTCTCGTCCTTGACCATTTTGGTTTTTTTTTTGTGCCGCCTTTCGTGGCTGGATATTCTTTTTTTGTAATATAGAGATCAGAACTGTTCAAAGTACTCTAGGTTTGGCGTAGACCCACGGCCCTCAACACATTTAAACCAACTTGCCTGCTTTTCAAACCTGTCCCTGCAGTAATAGGCCCCTCCGATCAGAAGCTTGGCTTTTTGCTGTCTCAAGAAAGGATAGACTGGCTGTTTTTATTTGGGGTTTTTCTTTTTGCAAAATGCACAGCAGCAGCAGAACAGCCTTTCCAGGCGTTGGAGAGCAGTTCAGAAGAGTTGCACTTCCGGAATTGTGGAATCTCTAACCAGCTTCCTCGCGGGTTACTTAGCGTTTTGATCCCAGTTCACCAGCCTAACCTGCCTTTGATGGCTAAGTATTGCCTGTGGCAAGTAATTGCAATTAACCTGCATTTCTGACAGGTCACTGGCTGGTTAGTACATTGCTTGAAAATTTTAGACTTGGGGCGGGGGGGGGGGGGGGGGGGGGGGGGGGGGGGCAGTGCCAGGCTATTTAATTCTCTTTTCTTAAAGGTTGCTTTACATCAGTGATTAAGGCCTGATTTGTGGATTGTGATGCACACACAGGAAGTGCAGGACTTATTTTGAGATGGGAACTAAAATAAAACACAGGACCAAGGTAGGCAGGGATTGAGACTGAAAAGAAGTACCATTCTGCACATGTTTTCAATAAATGCCGTGGCAGCCATCATTTTCTATCCTTGCACGCCTGTACTGCCAAACATGTCCGAAGCTACTGATCATTGCAAATCCTGCACGGGATGCGTCATTTCTTTATCATTTTGTTTTGGGACTTAAAAAGTAATTTTGAGATCTAAATTCTCCCGTGGATCATGTCACGATAATGGAGGAAGACCCCAAATTACCTACGGACGTGGGAACTTTAAAATAAGGCCTGTGGCTTCAAAAATGGACCGACAAGTCAGAGGTGGCTGAGGATGTAAATTCAGCCAATGGTTGAATTGCTGGTGGATGATGCTAGAAGAAAGACGATGGAATCACCCCCTGCTTTCAGACAAGGACCCATCAAAAGCAGGAAAGCCAGACAGAGACTAACTGCAATCCCCATGTGGGGATAATGGGAGCTAATTAGCTTCTCAACAAGAATGATAATTCTGTGAAGAATACCCCAGTCCGGTTTGTGGACTTTCGCCTTTCCAGGGGTATTCACAGACTGGGATAGAAGCCAGTGCTGGGTGGAACAGCATGTGGGTCATGAGGAAAGATAGCAACAGGCCCCGGCAAAAGTTTTTGCAGGTAACTCACTCTCTGATTGCTGAAGATAGCCAGGTCAACAAAACCATAGCTGAAAAGGAAGCTCCTCAGCTAAGCCACTAAAACACTGGAATCTCAAAAAACTGACTAGTCACCTTTTAAAGTCAGCGCTAGCAGAATCACATCGCAACAACTACAACCATCTACTCCGCATTCACAGGTTGAAGACTATACTTTTTTGGACTTGATAATCATTTCTAAACTGTGACTGTATGTGCATGTGCTTAATCATTTATCTCACATTTAGCAGCTAATAAACTCACCTTTTCTTGAACTCAAGACAGCCTGGTTACATTGGCTGCTTTTGAAACAGAAATATATTGGGCTGGGTAAAGGTATGCAGATGGGAAGGGATCCTTTTTGAAGTAATCTTGTTTCGACCAACCAAGGGGTTGAATAAAGAAAGAAGCCAATTCACCACCTCCCACCCAGAATAACACATTTGTGGAACCTTATCTGGGGACAGTTCGTAACAATCATATATAACCATTATTCTAATTTGTGATAAAACAATCACTTCTGTTCTTAGATATTAAACTATTAAGCACTTGACATGAGAACCTGTTGAACTGTGTTTTAAACTTATCCAGAGAATATTATTTTATTTTTATTTCTCCCCCTTTTGATCTAAGTACTTACTCTTGCAATGCACCTGTTCCTTGGGCTCCACTCCAGTATCACCCAAATGAGTGATGTTCACACATGAGTCTTGATATTATGTGTAAGCAATGCCATAGTGCGGGGAAGTACGAATTATTAAATGGCTTCAAGAGGGGGATGGATATATTTCTGATTTTAAAAATGGGTTAAAGGGATATGGGGAACAGGTAAGGAGATGGATTTGAGACCAGGAAGAGATAGAACATAGAACAGCACAGAACAGGCCCTTCGGCCCTCGATGTTGTGCCGAGCCATGATCACCCTACTCAAACCACGTATCCACCCTATACCCGTAACCCAACAACCCCCCCCCCCCCCCCCCCCCCTCCACCCTTAACCTTACTTTTTTTTAGGACACTATGGGCAATTTAGCATGGCCAATCCACCTAACCCGCACATCTTTGGACTGTGGGAGGAAACCGGAGCACCCGGAGGAAACCCACGCACACACGGGGGGGACGTGCAGACTCCGCACAGACAGTGACCCAGCCGGAAATCGAACCTGGGACCCTGGAGCTGTGAAGCATTTATGCTAACCACCATGCTACCGTGCTGCCCAAGATCTGATTGAATGGCAGAGCAGGCTCCAATGCCTACTTGTGCCCCGAATTCCTATGTTCCTATGTATTCAACTATGAAAGGCACCGGAGCTGAACCTGATTCTGTCCCTCCCCAAGAATCCCGCACTTAACTTCCAAGCGAAGGGATATTGTTCAGGAGTAACTCATTCTTTGTTTAACCTCCTCTGACAAGCATCGGAACTCCAAGTCAGAAATCCACTTCATTTTTTTCTTTAAATCACAGATGGTCCTGAGTGAGCACCAGGGCCTGTAATTCAATCTCTGGATTCAGATGATGCTGCAATCAACTAATGCGTTATTCATGCCATTTTTTGACATCATGTGAATTTCCCAATTAAATTACAGCCTTGTTACTTGCTCCTAGACCATCAATTATACCCTTCCATGTCTTTCAGCATTTGAAGTGTTAGTTGATTTGTTTGAAATGAAAGGATTAACTTCTGTGATCGACAAGCCAGCCAAGTTACATTTTCCGTGTTCTACCATTTGATAAAGTTTAATTTGTTGTGAATTTGTCTGCGTCTCATGTAAATAAAAGTAACTTAACTTATAAATAAAAGTAACTTAACTTTGAGCCCTAGATCTTTAGCGGCTTGCCTGTTGCAGTATCAGAAATGATCCTGGGTCCCACGTTGTTGTTTTGTATTCTGATTCTTTGCCTTTTGCTGATGCTGAAGTAAAGGTTAATGTCTTTCAAATGATGTACAGTGTATGCGGCCGATACAATCAGATCTGCTCTCGTGTGTGCACGAGCTAATGGTTCATGCAAACAAAATCATTGGGAGTTGCTTTGCACGGAAACGGGTCTTCCTTTTTTTTTGCTTCACAAATGAAAACCAAGCCTCGGACGGTGCTGCTTGTTTATTGAAACAGTCATCTTACCAGAAATGCCCTTTTTTCCACTTTCCTGCAAGTAAACTTGTGCATTACGACTTGGATAGCAAGTGGATGAGATCAATACCTCCTGCGCTCCGAGTGCAGTAGTTCTGAATAATGGAGGAGTTTGCTGGAAGAGGGTGTAGAATGAGCAATTTGCTGACTGTTTTGCCAATGATTGGTTTGAGTTCGAATGTGGAAAGTGGTTATGGACTCTTGGAATAAAGTGGTTAAATCATGCCCAATGGGAATGCATGAAGCATTAAATGGCTCCTGCTTTCTGGAAGCCTCTGTTCTGGTGAATGTCCGGTTGCAATCGGCTTTTAATTTTTGAGGAATATTTAATTGATTTGGAAGGATTCAGTGAGCACAAGCTGGTGATGTGTTCTTTGTTCATTAGCGTGCAGCTGTAAAACATGGTCGACTGTAAATAGGAGGAACAGTCAGACTTCAAGCTCAGATACATGAATAATTTGCCCCAGAGTTTAAACATCCTTGATGTCGTTTATCTGAACAAAATTAACTGATATTGGCAATTGGCTTTGTATCAGTTGCTGCTGTTCAAACTTTTCCATTCTCTGATTGTGTTATCAGCACCAAATGTTTGAAACAATCTGCATTTCAATCTTTTCTCGCTCCTCCCAAACTTATTGTCACCTCATGCCCACTTCTTCTCGATTCATCTGAAATCCACTCGACTTCGGTGCAGTGCACCATGAGCTTTCGCCCAGGATTCCCGACGAAAAGAAAGACCCCTCCCAAGAAGCCTCGGCAAGTTATCGAAGAACTAGTTCTGACGGACACGCCCAGCAGGATCCCAGCTGAAATCCCTGGTCAGCGCTGGTTTCTTCCTGGGCGTGGAAACTGGCCAGGTTTCTCCCTCCTGACCATTTTCAGAGAGGTCCACTGGAAGAGCTCTTGTGTGTGCTCATCTGATGAGGTCAAGATTAGTCTCTGCTCAATGGCCTGCCTGCAAATGTCCAATTCGTGGGTAAAGAATGGCCTCCCAGGACCTCTCTGACAGAGGTGGAACGAGAGGAGGTATCAAACAACCATGATCAACCTTTCGAGCTCATTTTGAAAATGTGCTGGCAATTCTTTACTGGCAGTGGCATACCATTTAACTGGGCAGTTAGCTTTTTAGAGCTTTGTGACACTGATATTCACCGAATGAGTTACAATTCTGTCCAAACACTTGCTCCGACAAAGAACAGAATAAATCTTTTTTTTTAATTCAAATTTTCAACAAGTTTTAACCATTAAAAACAAAAGAAAAACAACAGTAACCTCCCCCCAATACAGAAGCAATAAATAAACAAAAATAGTTAACATAGGAACAAATACACATATCCAATACAGGAAAAAGGACAAGCCCACCCATCCCCCCCCCCCCCCCCCCCAATCCCCCCCCCCCCCCCCCGGGGTTGCTGCTGAAATTGACCATCCTCTACTGCTCCGCCAGGAAGTCTAGAAACGAAACGGTTGCCACCGCCGGAAGAATCCTTGCACCGACCCCCTTAGGGCAAACTTGACCCTCTCCAGCTTGATAAACCCAGCCATATCATTGATCCAGGATTCCACACCCGGGGGCCTCGCATCCTTCCACTGCAAAAGTATCCTGCGCCGGGCTACCAGGGACGCAAAGGCCAGAATACCGGCCTCTTTCACCCCCTACACTCCCGGCTCCGCTGCAACCTCAAATATTGCGAGCCCCCAGTCCGGTTCAACCCTGGACCCAACCACCCTTGACAACGTCTCCGCAACAGAACAGAATAAATCTAACCTACATAATTCATGGAAGGAGCCAAGGATTCTACCATCAGCTGATCACTCATCACAGCACATCACTCTGACAAGGATCTCTCTATCTCTATACCCTGTATATTTTAGTTAAAATGGGGAGAATACACTTGCCATTCTCTCAAATTGTGAAATGGCACACAAGATGACACTCTCGGAAATCGCACATTTGAAAGCCGTGCTCCAGCGTGATCTTCGGGGTGAATTGTCTGTTTCTGTTTTCGTGGGGAGTTTCACTCCTTTGTCTTTATTTGCGGGATGCAACAATTAAACAGATACTGTCCTATGCCTGGCCAAGTACGTAAGCCTCAGGGTTTTGTTTTGGTTCTAAGGTTTAGCGTTTCCTTGTCTTTGTTTGGAATTCCGAACACATGAATCTTCATATCAAATCCCTTTTCCCTGATAAAGAATATAAATTGGCAAGCAGCTCAAAATAAATCAGTTCAGCTACACCTGCAAGAGATTTTGAGTTCCAAAAGTCAGATTAATACAACTAATTCTGTTGTCTCAGAGCTGTTGTGGGGAAGGCAAAATCTAAAACAGAATTTCAGAATAAGGAGCAAAATATTAAGCTGACCTTGGTGGTGGTGCACTGTATTCGAGCCTTGTCAGGCAACACAGTAGATGGATGGATGGGTATGGCGGGAGGGTGGAAGAACTCTGGGGGCACTGCTGCCTCACAGCGCCTGGGGACCCCAGGTTCAATTCCAGCCTTGGGTTACTGTCTGTGTGGGGTTTGCATGTTCTCCCCGTGTCTGCGTGTGTTTCCTCCAAAGATGTGCAGGTTAGGTGGGGTTGCGGGGATAGGGCGGGGGAAGTGGGCCCAGGTAGGGTGCTCTTTTGGAGGGTCGTTGCAGACTTAATTGGCCGAATGGCCTCCTTCTGTCGTGTAAGGATTCCATGGATGCGGTTTATGCCTTTCTTCAACCACTTCACTGCCTGGCTCGGCCAATGTATTGGAAGAACTGTGGGGAATCGATATTTCCCAACAAGCGATGGGAGTGGAGGTCAGTGAGGAGAATTGTCGAATAAGCAACGGATTTGCAATAGATTCCTTGCTGTACATTTGGCTGTAATTGACACTTGGCGTAATGGACCAGCTAACGGAGAACAAAGGGTGATTTGCTTTCTCCTTGGCAAATGGGAATTGAAATTCAATCAGCCTTAAATACTGTCAACATTGTCATCAGTTGGCGGCATGGTGGCGCAGTGGTTAGCTCGGCTGCCTCAAGCGCCGAGGATCCGGTCCCGGGTCACTGTCCGTGTGGAGTTTGCACATTCTCCCCGTGTCTGCATGGGTCTTACCCCCACAACCCAAAAGGATGTGTAGGGTAGGTGGAATGGCCACGCTAAATTGACCCTTCATTTCAAAGATTATTTTTTAAAACATTGCCATCAGTAGTAGCAGCAGCTTCTTTTATCTTGTAATCTCTCAAGCCAGTTGTTCATCCAGACCGTTTTTCTTTGTTTCCTTCCAATGTGGCTCAAACTGTTAACAGAATCAAACACGTGACTCTCGGATGGTTATTCCCTAAACATTCAAGTTGCTCCGATTTTTTTTAATTTAGCGTACCCAATTCATTTTTTCCAATTAAAGGGCAATTTAGTGTGGCCAATCCACCTAGCCTGCACATTTTTGGGTTGTGGGGGCGAAACCCACGCAAACACGGGGAGAATGTGCAAACTCCACACAGACAGTGACCCAGAGCCAGGATCGAACCTGGGACCTCAGCGCCGTGAGACTACAAGGGCTAACCCACCGTGCTGCCCACTCAAGTTGCTCAGTTGACCATCCCCCTGAGAAAGTACCCACGTTCCTCAAACTAATCATTGTTCTTGCCATGTGATTTGTTTATGATTTCTGTGCCCCCGCCCCCCCCCCCCACGGGGTCTCTTTCCGAGTGTGCAGGACCTGAGACATTAGACTGTCCATTACAGAGGCTGTCGAGTGGCTCAGAAAAAAATCTTCCCTCTCCCTCTCAAAAAAAAAAGTATCTACTTCCCTTGTTAAATGGGTTCTGCTATTGATGGAGCATTCTATCTCCTGAACATAAAATTAATCTCCCTCATCTTTCTCCCTTCCCCATTCAGCTTGTAATTTCAAGTGCGCTTCCAGCTTTAAAAATCAAATGTGTTTAAATTTTTCAACTAGATATAAATGTTTTTAAAAGATTGTGCTGTAGCAGTTTTTAAGGATACTGATGGTCGCTTTCCTCACCATATGTTTTGGAATGAAATTATAGAAATATACTTTTTCAAAGTGCCCCTCAAGTGCTGCTTCGGGTCCGTTTGTTAACACGAATAGGAATGGCCTGGGCCTGTTTCCTCATTTCCTCCTTTCTTCTCAATATTGGAAAGCAGCTTACGACGATAAGTGGCTCGTTCATGCGTGCCTTTCACATCCGCCTGGGATTGAGTTGACTCCATTTCTGGTGTTTCTGGACATTTGTTCTGAGTGCTGGATTGAACCAGCTTCCACGTGTGGACAAACAGATGGAAGTATTTATCATTAAGCGTCACCGTGGGAATTCAGGCGTCTTGTGCCTAATACCCCGTTTAAACTGGAGCTGTAAATTCACATTTGTGCTGAGATTGCAGCTCAATGGCAATAACTAGGGAGGTATGAAGAGTGGGAGAGCTATGTTCACTGCCTGGATTAAAATTTCCAACCTTTCTTCTCTCTCCCTCTCCCTCTCTCCCCCCCCCCCCCCCCCCCAAAACCCCCCGGGGGGCAGCACAGCAGGCAATTGGCATTGCACTGGTATAATTAGTTTTGCTTGGTGTAACACCCATTTCTGATCTGCAGATACCAACGTTAAACAAAAAATGCATCTTTGTAGGTTGCTTGCGCTAAAGCAAGTGATTACCAGGTGGGAGCCTGTTCGGTTTGAATGATTTTATGTGCAGATGAACCGAAACGCGCGGTACTGATGAAGTCACAGAACCAAATGGTGAAGCTTAACGTTTTGTAGCCAACCTTTGCGTTCCCCTTGTTGAGATTGCGGATTTATAATCACTGTCGGACATCAGATCACATTCTATTCTAAAATAGAAAATAAATACGTGCGTGTGCAGGCTTTTATTCTCAGACTCAAGAGCATGAGCAGTGACTGATTTTTTTCCCCCTCCTTGTCCCCCTCTCCCCGACCAGCCCTGCCTTAAGCTCATTGCTTCACCACAGCTGAGGTCAGCTTAGTTTGGAACAGAATAGTGATCAAATCTGGCGCTTTCAGTACAAATGTTACCGTGTGGTCATTACTTATTGAGGCCTGGGCGATAAAGAGAAATCTGTACGTATTTAAGTTTTTGCCTTCCCGAGCTAGCTCGGTGCAGTGCTTCAAGTCAGTCACCGAAACTTGGTTTCAGGGCATTGAATTTTGTCATTGGCGGTAGTTCTTTGTTGATTGTCCAAATGCAATGTTGGGTACGTACATATTGCATTGGTGCAAGCCTCTGTTTGGGGAATGTCATGTCTTTACATAAAAGGCGTTGGCTCGTACATAATCTAATATTCCACCTCTGATACCCGTGCCTTTCTTCATTCTAATCTAATCCTTCCTGTACTCGTTTCTTTCCCCCAGGAGGTACGAGTCGCGACCCGTCTGTGCTGAGCTCCAAGAGGATGTCCTCCGCTGCTATCAGAAGAACCCGGACCAGACCCTCAGCTGCTCTGCATTGGCCAAGCAGTACATGCACTGCATTAACTATGCCAAACAGGTGAGAGCAATCCTGCCAGTCACAAAGCTGGGCGCGGGCATGGAGGAATTGGACCAGATGGAGGGGGAGGGCTGGCGTTTATCTACCTTAATGAACTGAGCTTCTTTTCTGAGCCCTCTTTTACAATCATTTACTGATAAAACTGGAACTTTATCACTTCACCGTCAAGACACTCTGTTCTTTTTCTATTTACATTTTTTTACACATATGTCTAAGCTCGCCAAAAAGGTCAATTCATAAGCTTTCCCTTCTGAGTCGCGTTGTAAATTGACAAGATAAGATCTGGTGTGACTGCTGCTTACCAGGCTGAGAAATGGCTATGACCAGTTGGACAGAGTACCAAGGGATTGTCTTTTCTGATGGAGCTGTACAACATTACGAACCAGAGCTTTCCTGACAGGGGATGATGAGTCAAGGAACTGATTTTTTAATATAGAATGTACAACACAGCAAGAGTTCCTTTGAGCCAACTGATCCAGTGCTGGCGATTTGTGTCCCAATGCAAGCCTCCGCCCACCTTATTTCATCCAACGCGAGCGGCAGACCCTGCACGCCTGGTCCATCTCCCTCCTCTCCCAGTACAGGTGCCAGTATATTTAACATCTCGTCCACCGAGCAGTTGTCGAGCTATGCTTCTGATGAACGCTTGCAGGACTTGTTTATTCAATTACTGCACTTATTTTCAGCAGTGTTATTTTCGAACTGTCCAGTGTCCCTGATTGCATGGAGTACGATGGAATTGAAATGATGGAAGTGAGGAAAGCAGAGAACTGATTGTGACCTGAGTAACTGATTGTGTCATCATGTAATTACTGTGGGAGACTGGAAGTAGCAGTTTACTCAGAAATAAAGTCATGCATTAAAAGGAGCAAATTCAGAAAAGGTGCAACATATCTGTCTTCATCTGTAAACGATGTGGGCCGTTTATCAGACAGAAACATTGTTTTTCTACTGGACAAGTGTCCAATAACATTTTCAAAATAGATGGGGAGGGAAAACAAATGTGTTATTATAATTATTATTATTGTCACAAGTAGGCTCACATTAACACTGCAACTAAGTTACTGTGAAAATTCCCTAGTCGCCACACTCCAGCACCTGTTCGGGTACACAGAGGAAGAATTCAGAATGTCCAATTCACCTAACAAGCATGTCTTTCAGGACATGTGGGAGGAAACCGGAGCACCCGGAGGAAACCCACGCAGACTCGGGGTGAACGTGCAGACTTCGCACAGGCAGTGACCCGAGCCGGGAATCAAACCCGGGTCGCTGGTGCTGTGAAGCAACAGCGCTAACCACTGTGCAGCCGTGCGGAATCTGTCGTGAAATATCTTATTGGCCAGGATCGGATCACGCAGTAAAAAATAAACGAGGTTAATTCAGACTTTGTGTGACTGAGGAAGGATTCTCCGGCTCTCGTTGGTTCAGGAGATGCCCCATTACGTGCAGGGTTCCTACAGGTTCACGGTCCGATGTGAAGGGACCATGTTGCTTTGAAACGCGAATGACGACAAAAGCTGCTTGAAGTGCAGAAGCCCACAGAAAGTTTGTGGACATGCAATGAGCATCCAGTGCCATTCGTTCAGTGCTGATCACAACATCCAGTTGGTTATTGTAACCTTGGCTTGGTCCCAGTCTGTATTCCAGTGCTGGGCTGGCAGTAAAATAAGAAAAGATTCAAAACAAGGTAATCTGTTGAAAATCTCACTGCAGACAAGTAGTGTTAAGTGCAGCAGTACATCAGAGAAAACATTCATTGTCTATTGGCATTGATTATTGGGATGGAACAACTCTTCAATCAAAGTAAATAGAATTAGCAAATCATTACTGAAGGAAGCAATGATCCTTTCATGGGAACAGATGTATTTTTGACTCTTTAGTACATTAGATCTGCTCTATTATTTTCTTGCCAACGGTGCCCCTCTCCTTTATATCCATCCTCTTAATTCTCTCTGCTCCATATCTCTCGCTGCCTATCCAGCAGCGAACGCTTCCAAAGTAATTCATTTGCTTAAAGCAGTTTGGCCAGTCATGAGTAAGAGATAGTCACCGTATAAATCAACGTTATTTCTTTATTTCCTAAGCACTTGCCTTTCTTTTATGTATATCAGTTGATGTATGTGCAATCGGGGCAGCGTGTTCCACATTGGTGCAAACTTTTCTGTTTATTTTTTATTTTATTGATTCGTTCATGGGAAGCAGTCACCATGGGCACGGTCAGCATTTCTTACCCATCCCTAATTGCCTTTGAGAAGGTGGCACAGGCCCAATGCTGTCAGGATGCCGCCAAATTTTGACCAGCGCTGGTGAGGAAACTGCGATATTGTTCCAACATGGGACTTGAAGGGAATGTTGCCCGGCGGTGGAGTTCCAAGGCACCCACAGCCCTTGTCCTTCTGGGCGTGGCCTCAGGGCGCTGTCAAAGGAGCCTTGGCCAGCTGCCACAGATCATTTTGGGCCTGGAGCACATTGTCGCCACTCTGCATCGGTGGCGCGGGGAGTGAATGTTTAAGGTAGTCGATGGGATGCCAATCAAGTCGACTCTTTGTCCTGGATGGTGGCTAGCTTCTTGAATGTTCTGGGAGCTACAATCTTCCGGGCAAATGTGCGAAGAAGCAATTTATGAAAATTATTTCAACCACCGTATCCCTTGTTCAGGATTTTCTGAACAGAGAGGAGAGTTGTTCCTCATGTACAGTTTCAATCCCCTTCACTTCAAATATCTCTGTCAGATTATTCCTGAACCTCCTCATCACAAGGGGAAATTATTTGAATTTACTGAGGGTTTTTATCCCTACATTATTAGTACCATACTGGTGAATCACCACCAGACTTTGACCAAAGCGAGGAATCCTTTCCTAAAATGGGACCACCAAAACTAAATATAATATTCCCCAGCATTCTGTTCAATATTCCTCTTGCTTTAGGGCAGACTTGTGCAACCTTTTCTTCTGGGGAGTCAAATTTCATACTTTTCCTCACTCAAGGGACCAATGAGCAAATTTGAAAAGGATAATGTTTGGCACAAAGTAAACGTGCATTTCAAAATGAAGATTGAGGTTTGTAAAGAATCAACTTGCTGAGCAAAAAATACCGAATAATGACAAAGATTGATGAGTATTAGAGTCAATGGGATGAGTGTGTGAATTTCCAGCTCACTCCCAGACTGAGGGTGCTCACGCTCGCTCACACACTCACTCGCTCATCATCATTCACCCTACACTCCCTCTTCCAGCGCTATCTACCCCCGCATTCCCCCCCACCGAGCTCTCTACCCCCCGCACTCCCTACCCCCCGCACTCCCTACCCCCCGCACTCCCTACACCCCGACCCCTCACACACCCTAACCCCCAACACTCCCTACCCCCCGACACTCCCTACCCCCCACACTCCCTACCCCCCCCCGACCCTCCACACACCCTAACCCCCACACTCCCTACCCCCCCCACACTCCCTACCCCCCGACCCCCACACGCCCTACCCCCCAACACTCCCAATCCCCCGACACTCCCTATCCCCGACCCCCCACACGCCCTACCACCCCACACTCCCTACCCCGCACACTCCATACCCCCCGACCCCACCACACTCCCTCCTCCAACGCTATCTCCCCCCCCCGCATTTCCCCCCCACCGAGCTCCCTGACCCCCCACACACCCTACCCCCCCCACACACCCTACCCCCCACACTCCCTACCTCCCCACACTCCCTACCCCCCCACACTCCCTACCCCCCACACTCCCTACCCCCCCACACTCCCTATCCCCCACACTCCCTACCCCCCCACACTCCCTACCCCCCCACACTCCCTACCCCCCACACTCCCTACCCCCCCCACACTCCCTACCCCCCACACTCCCTACCCCGTGACACTCCCTACCCCCCCACAATCCCTACCACTGACCCCCCACACACCCTACCCCCCCACACTCCCTACCCCCCACACACCCGACCTCCCACACACCCCCCCAACACTCCCTACCCCAGACACTCCCTACCCCCCACACTCCCTACCCCCCGACCCCCACACGCCCTACCCCCCACACTCCCTACCCCCCCACACTCCCTACCCCCCTGATCCCCTACCCCCCTGACCCCCCACACACCCTACCCCCCTACTCCCTACCCCCCACACTCCCTACCCCCCACACTCCCTACCCCCCCACACTCCCTACCCCCCCCACACTCCCTACCCCCCCACACTCCCTACCCCCCGCACACTCCCTACCCCCCGATCCCCCACACTCCCTACCCCCCACACTCCCTACCCCCCACACTCCCTACCCCCCACACTCCCTACCCCCCACACTCCCTACCCCCCACACTCCCTACCCCCCACACACCCTACCCCCCACACTCCCTACCCCCCACACTCCCTACCCCCCACACTCCCTACCCCCCACACTCCCTACCCCCCACACTCCCTACCCCCCACACTCCCTACCCCCCACACTCCCTACCCCCCACACTCCCTACCCCCCACACTCCCTACCCCCCACACTCCCTACCCCCCACACTCCCTACCCCCCACACTCCCTACCCCCCACACTCCCTACCCCCCACACTCCCTACCCCCCACACTCCCTACCCCCCACACTCCCTACCCACCACACTCCCTACCCCCCACACTCCCTACCCCCACACTCCCTACCCCCACACTCCCTACCCCCCACACTCCCTACCCCCCACACTCCCTACCCCCCACACTCCCTACCCCCCACACTCCCTACCCCCCCACACTCCCTACCCCCCCCACACTCCCTACCCCCCCCACACTCCCTACCCCCCCACACTCCCTACCCCCCCGCACTCCCTACCCCCCCACACTCCCTACCCCCCACACTCCCTACCCCCCACACTCCCTACCCCCCACACTCCCTACCCCCCACACTCCCTACCCCCCACACTCCCTACCCCCCACACTCCCTACCCCCCCACACTCCCTACCCCCCCACACTCCCTACCCCCCCACACTCCCTACCCCCCCACACTCCCTACCCCCCCACACTCCCTACCCCCCACACTCCCTACGCACCGACCCCCCCACACTCCCTCCTCCAACGCTATCTCCCTCCGCATTTCCCCCCCCCACCGAGCTCCCTACCCCCCACACTCCCTGACACCCCCCCACACTCCCTACCCCCCCACACTCCCTACCCCCCCCACACTCCCTACCCCCCCACACTCCCTACCCCCCCACACTCCCTACCCCCCACACTCCCTACCCCCCACACTCCCTACCCCCCACACTCCCTACCCCCCACACTCCCTACCCCCCCACACTCCCTACCCCCCCACACTCCCTACCCCCCACACTCCCTACGCACCGACCCCCCCACACTCCCTCCTCCAACGCTATCTCCCTCCGCATTTCCCCCCCCCACCGAGCTCCCTACCCCCCACACTCCCTGACACCCCCCCACACTCCCTACCCCGCGACACTCCCTACCCCCCCCCCCCACAATCCCTACCCCCCCCCCCCCCGGTCCCCCACACACCCTACCCCCCCACACTCCCTACCCCCCCACACTCCCTACCCCCCTCCCACACTCCCTACCCCCCCCCACACTCCCTACCCCCGACCCCCCACACACCCTACCCCCCCCACACTCCCTACCCCCCGACCCCCCCACACACCCTACCCCCCACACTCCCTACCCCCCGCACTCCCTACCCCCCCCCCCACACTCCCTACCCTCCCCACACCCTACCTATCTCAATCCCTCCCCTCGTGGTCGCACCCCCTGCCCTCCCTCCCCTTGCGTTCTTCCCCTGCGCACCCTCTTTCCGCGTTCCCTCCCCATCACGCTCTCTCTCCCCATCATGCCCTCTGCCTCCCCATCACACCCTCTCTCTCCCCATCACGCCCTCTCTCTCCCCATCACGCCCTCTCTCTCCCCATCACGCTCTCTTTCTCCCCATCACACCCTCTCCCTACCCATCACGCTCTCTCTCTCCCCATCACGCCCTCTCTCTCCCCATCACGCCCTCTCTCCCCATCACGCCCTCTCTCTCCCCATCACGCCCTCTCTCTCCCCATCACGCCCTCTCTCTCCCCATCACGCCCTCTCTCTCCCCATCACGCCCTCTCTCTCCCCATCACGCCCTCTCTCCCCATCACGCCCTCTCTCTCCCCATCACGCCCTCTCTCTCCCCATCACGCCCTCTCTCTCCCCATCATGCCCTCTCTCCCCATCACGCTCTCTCTCTCCCCATCACGCCCTCTCTCTCCCCATCACGCTCTCTCTCTCCCCATCACGCTCTCTCTCTCCCCATCACGCCCTCTGTCTCCCCATCACGCCCTCTGTCTCCCCATCGCGCCCTCTCTCTCCCCATCACGCTCTCTCTCTCCCCATCACGCCCTCTCTCTCCCCATCACGCCCTCTCTCCCCATCACGCCCTCTCTCTCCCCATCACGCTCTCTCTCTCCCCATCACGCTCTCTCTCTCCCCATCACGCTCTCTCTCTCCCCATCACGCTCTCTCTCTCCCCATCACGCTCTCTCTCTCCCCATCACGCTCTCTCTCTCCCCATCACGCTCTCTCTCTCCCCATCACGCTCTCTCTCTCCCCATCACGCTCTCTCTCTCCCCATCACGCTCTCTCTCTCCCCATCACGCCCTCTGTCTCCCCATCACGCCCTCTCTCTCCCCATCACGGCCTCTCTCTCCCCATCACGCCCTCTCTCTCCCCATCACGCTCTCTCTCTCCCCATCACACCCTCTCTCTCCCCATCATGCTCTCTCTCTCTCCCCCCCCATCACACACACTGTCTCACTCGAGTGCCATAGGACTCTGTTCCTTCTCCTTCATGCTCTAATCCAGTGTGCCTGACCCAACTCTGGATTCCCGGTGAATTGTTCTCCTAGCTGCCTGTGCTCCGCGGGCCCGTCACCTCCCTGCACTTTGCTCCTGGCCCTCCGATCCCTGAGCCCCACTCATTGGCTCCCTGGGCCGCGTCTGTAAGAAGATGCCAATCAGCTTAGTGAGAACTGTGAAACATTTGCTCGGTGAATGTGCTACATTTATCAAAGTTTATTATGTTATTGGAAACATAGAGAGGGCAATAGACTGGAAGTGAGTGCAGCCCCGAAAAATCAATCAATTGGTTCCAAACTGCATGAAAACCTTTGATCGTGTGTTCTTTTCCTGTTTATAATCGTGTGTTTTTCTTTCTGACTTTAGAGCCTTCTCGGCAAAGGAGGTTAAAACAATTTGTCAGCCCGTCAAAAAGACCTCATCGTCAACTTCAACAACAGAACATCTTTCAGAAGCAGCCAAAGACGCTCAACTAAGCATCGGGACAACATGGGAAAGAGGAAACAAAAGGCCATTGTCACCACGGCAACAGCAGCAGCACGCACCCTAATTTAATCAGTGGGGATATATATGTTCAGCAGGGTTGTGAATGTCTTAACAACCTGTCAAGCTTTATAGTCCCACCAGAAAAATGTTCAGCTTTTCTGTAATTGTTCTGTCCTCTGACATTAAATTGAATATTTTTGTTTTGTTTTGTATGAGGCCTTTTGAAACACTCTAACAATAATGCAATTAAATTTTGTCTTTCAAAGATCAAAATGCAGCATTCTTGCCCTGAAGCGCTGTGGTTCTGATAATTGTGTCTGGGTATTTGATATACAATATGCCTGGAGGTTGTTTTATGTGTATAACTGAACATCGTCGAGTTCAACAGCGTTTTATTCCTGAAGTCTATTGGGGATCGGTCTACCAGGCAGCTTTTGGACATTGTGATTTTGTTGGACTGAACGAGCGTCAGTCCATCATGTCTCGTGCCACGTTTGAACTGCTCATCTCACAGCTCAAATCGAGAATGGACACAAAAACATAAGAACTAGGAGCAGGAGTAGGCCATCTGGCCCCTCGAGCCTGCTCCGCCATTCAATGAGATCATGGCTGGTCTTTTGTGGACTCAGCTCCACTTTCCGGCCCGAACACCATAACCCCTTAATCCCTTTATTCTTCAAAAAACTATCTATCTTTATCTTGAATACATTTAATGAAGGAGCCTCAACTGCTTCACTGGGCAAGGAATTCCTTAGATTCACAACCCTTTGGGTGAAGAAGTTCCTCCTAAGCTCAGTCCTAAATCTACTTCCCCTTATTTTGAGGCTATGCCCCCTAGTTCTGCTTTCACCCGCCAGTGGAAACAACCTCCCCACATCTATCCTATCTATTCCCTTCATAATTCTATACGTTTCTATAAGATCCCTCCGCATCCTTCTAAATTCCAACGAGTACAGTGTGATGTATCGTGACATGTGTGGTGGGCCTGGGTCTTGTGAAAAGAAATAACTAGCTAACCTGGTCCAAGTCACTACCAGTGTTCTATTGAATATATAGAACATAGAACACAGTACAGGCCTTTCAGCCCACAATGTTGTGCCGACCATTTATCCTAATCTAAGATCAACCTAGCCTACATCCCTTCGATTTATTGCTGTCCATGTGCCTGTCCAAGAGTTGCTTAAATGTCCCTAATGACTGACTCCACCACCTCTGCTGGCAGTGCATTCCACACATCCACCACTCCCTGTGTAAAGGCATCTCAGTCCCCATCACAGAAGCCACCTCTGACATCTCCCCTATATCATCCTCCAATCACCTTAAAATTATGTCCCCTCGTGACAGCCATTTCCACCCGGATCATCGTAATGGTGAATCCAAGCTTAGTATCTAAAAACAAAAAGCTGTATTGTCTTCCATCTGGTGTGAAATTTGTGGATGGTAGGTCGGGAATCATGGCCCAAGCTGACCTCAAAGAGAAATGGAGTTTCTCCAGGGAATCTTTATTTGTGGTGGCAAGTTAAAGGTTGAAAATAGGGCAAGGAGGAAGGCGAATGACAGTGTGCCACACAGTTGCCCGCAATGTTATTTGTGCCTTTGATAATCCTCTGACACTGGTCTGCTCCCGTCTGACCCACAGCTGACACTGTGGTGCTCAATAGATTTGGAAAATGTGGAGGTCCCATAAAGCTGGCTCTGTATTCCTCACGTGCATGATACTTGTTTCCCGGGGAAAAGTGATGGAAGTTCCTGTGTGGGACATTCTAATATGTAGACAGTACAGTTGAGGTGTAGTAGCACAATCTCCATTTCTGTCTGACCTTTCTGCTCATCTCATGTCATTCTGAAAAGGTGTCCATCTGACCGGGTGAGTAGAGTTGTCAGGTGCCAAGCAGTGGCCAGAAAGGGAGAGTCATTCAAGTACCATTTGTAATAGCTTGCCTTAGGGCAGCACGGCAGCGCAGTGGTTAGCACTGCTGCCTCATGGCGCGGAGGTCCCGGGTTCAATCCCAGCTCGGGGTCACTGTCCGTGTGGCGTTTGCACATTCTCCCCGTGTCTGCGTGGGTCTCTCCCCCACAACCTAAAGAGATGAGCAGGGTAGGTGAATTGGCCACACTAAATTGCCCCTTAATTGGAAAACAAATGAATTGGATAAGTCCGGGAACTACCCACTGGTGAGTCTTAGTTCTGTAGTGGTAAATTGTTAGAAGGAATTCTGAGGGACAGGATTTCCAGGCATTTAGACAGACGATGACTAATTAGGGAAAGTCAGCATGGCTTTGCAAGGGGAAAGTCATGTCTCACGAATTTGATTGAGTTTTTTGAAGGGTAGATGAGGGCAGTGTGATTGACGTTGTCTACATGGACTTTAGCAAGGCCTTTGACAAGGTACCACATGGTAGGTTGTTGCATAACGTCACGGAATCTCACAGAACTGTCTGTGCGGAGTATTCACGTTCTCCCTGTGTCTGCGTGGGTTTCCTCCCACAGTCCAAAGACGTGCAGGTCAGGTGGATTGACCATGGTAAACTGCCCTTAGTGACCAAAAAGGTTAGGAGGGGTTATACGGGGATAGGGTGGAAGTGAGGGCTTAAGTGGGTCGGTGCAGACTCGATGGGCTGGATGGCCTCCTTCTGCACTGTATGTTCTATGTCTAATTCAGAGCAAGGTAGCCAATTGGATTCAAAATTGGCTTGGCGACCGAAGCCAAAGGGTGGTTGTGGAGGGTTGTTTTTCAAAATGGAGGCTGATGGCCAGCAGTGTGCCTCAGGGATCAGTGCTGGGTCCATTCTTGTTTGTGATACATATAAATGCTTTGGATGATAATGTAGGAGGCATGGTTAGTAAGTTTGCAGTTGACACCAAGATTGGTGGCCCAGTGGATAGTGAAGAAGGTTATATAAGATTGCAACAGGACTTGACCAATTGGGCCAGTGGGCTGATGAATGGCAGATGGAGTTTAATTTGAATAAATGTGAGGTGATGCATTTTGGTGGATCAAATCGGGGCAGGACCTATTCAGTTAATGGTAGGGTGTCGGGGACAGTTACAGAACAAAGAGATCTAGGGGCACAGGTTCATAGCTCCTTGAAGGTGGAGCGGCAGGTGGACAGGGTGGTGAAGAAGGCGTTCAGCATCCTCGGTTCCAGTGGTCAGAATATTGAATACAGGAATTGGGACGCCTTGTTCAAGTTGTACAAGACATTAGTAAGACCACACGTGGAATACTGTGTTCAGCTCTGGCCACCCTATTGTAGGAAGGATATTGCTAAACTAGAAAGTGCAGAAGAGATTTACGAGGATGCTACCGGGGCTTGATAGTCTGAGTTATAAGACGAGGCTGGATAGGCTGGGACTTTTTTCCCTGGAGCGTAGGAGGCTTTGGGGTGATCTTATAGAGGTCTATAAAATAATGAGGATAAGGTAGATAGTCGACATCTTTTCCCAAAGGTAGAGGAGTTTTGAAGTAGAGGGCATAGGTTTATGGTGAGAGGGGAGAGATACAAAAGAGACCAGAGGGGAAATTGTTTCACACAGAGGGTGGTGAGCATCTGGAACGGGCTGCCAGAGGCAGTGGTAGAGGCGGGTACGATTTTGCCTTAAAAAGAAGTTAGACAGTCACATGGGCAGGGTGGGTATAGAGGGATATGGGCCAAATGTGGGCAAGTGGGACTAGCTCAGTGATAGAAACTGGGCGGCATGGACAAGCTGGGCTGAAGGGCCTGTTTCCATGCTGTAAACATCTATGACTCTAATTTTTTAAAAAGGTCATCGCTTGTATTTTCTTGTTACTATGCTGCCCAAATTCTTACAAGCCTTCGGGCCCTTAGTTTGTACTTTTTTCCCCCGGCAACATGGGATCCCCACGTCTAATACACTCAAAACGTGTGAAGGCAAGAGGCCAGGCAGGTCAAGCTGCCCCTGTGTGCACCAACCTTCATTGGCATACCTGTAAACGTTAATGCCCTAGACAGGAACCACAGCTCTGATGGTACCTGCAGACCCAGTGACAGGGGTACAAAACTAATTATTGTGCAGAATGGCTGTCAGCAGCATCCCAATCCCAGCATGCTCCTTCATGAAAGGCGGTGTGCCGGGGTAACCGTTGAGCTGCTGAGCCTGATTAACAGCATTCCTCTCCACTATTAACGATCTTTTCAGACATTGTCACCCCTGCCTGACATCAGATAATAGGTGGCACGGGGACACAGTGGTTAGCACTGCCGCCTCAAAGCTCCAGGGTCCCAGGTTCGATTCCAGGCCTTGGGTCACTGTCTGTGTGGAGTCTGCATGTTCTCCCCGTGGCTGTGTGGGTTTCCTCCGGGTGCTCCGGTTTCCTCCCACAGTCCGGGTTAGGTGGATTAGCCACGATAAATTGCCCCTTAGTGTCCAGGGATGTGCAGCTTAGGTTATGGGATAGGGGGGAGTTGGCGTGGGTAGAGAGCTCGTTCGAAGAGTTGGTGTAGACTCAATGAGCCGAGTTACTGAAGATGCTGGAATCTGAAACAAAAACAGAAAACACTGGACAATCTCAGCAGGTCTGACAGCATCTCTGGAGAGAGAAGGGAGCTAACGTTTTGAGTCTGGATAACTCTTTGTCAGAGCTTTATCAAAGAACAATACGGCACAGGAACAGACCCTTCGGCCCTCCAAGCCTGCATCGGTCATGATACCAAACTTGGCTAAAACCCTCAGCACCTCCTTGTGCTGTATCCCTCTATACCCATCCTATCCATGTATTTGTCAAGATGCCTTTTCCACGCCTTTAATGTATCTGCTTCCACAACCTCCCCTGGCAGCGTGTTCCAGACACTCAACACCTGTGTAAAAACCTGCCTGGCACATCTCCTCTACACTTTACCCTACGGACCTTAAACCTGTGCCCCCTGGTGACTGACCCCTCCACCCTGGGAATGAGTGCTTGCCCATCCACTCTATCCAAGTCCCTTGTAATCTTGTAGACCTCCATCAGTTCGCCCCTTAACCTCCGTCATACTAATGAAAACAGTCCAAGTCTATTCAACCTCTCTGCATAGCTGACACCCTCCAGACCAGGCAACATCCTGGTAAACCTCCTCTGCACCCTCTCCGAAGCCTCCACATCCCTCTGGTAGTGTGGCGACCAGAATTGTGCGCAATATTCCAAGTGCGGCCTTACCAAGGTTCTATACAACTGTAGCATGACTTGCCAGTTTTTATACTCGATGCCCTGTCCAATGAAGGCAAACATTCCGTATGCTTTCTTCCCTGCTGTTTATACACTGTCAGTGACAATGGATGGATTTCCTGATCTGCAATCTTGGCAGCTCTAACAACTTTAGTCTTTTGAAAAGGTATTCTCACATCTGCACCCTTGGTCTGTATCTGTTGTCTGTTGCTGACCCTGTTTATCGGTTGACCATTCAGTCCCTCAAACCCGTTCAGCCAATGCTGCTCATTCATGGGTGATCTGTGCCTTAAATACCCTTCTACCACCTAGGATTTATAAACACTTTATTCCCAAGCCCAACAACAACAATTTATCCATCTGAGTTTTGACATTTTCATTTGACCCAGCTGTTACAGATTCTTGGCCAGTGCTATGAAGGAACTGACCTCTCCATATACTTCCATCAGTTCTGGCGAAGACTCTAATCCAGAACAATAGTATGTGTTTTCTTTCGCTGACTGCACTTATTCAATATGGATCCCTCCACCAGCTTTGACAAATTCCTTAACCTAAAATCAGGGAACCCAAAAAAATATAAATGGATTATACCACTGGGACAGAAAGGCTGGTGAGTGCAGGTAGGCCAAATGTGCAATTTCTGTGTTTTCTGTCAGAATTTTAATTTTTGCCATTTTTCCTTTTATCTCCATTTTCATTTCCTGTGTGAACAGCAGGCAGTGTTATCCTAATGGCTAACAGCAAACATACATGCACACTGATACAAAGCTTTCAAAAACGGGTGTAAAATCAATTAATCCCAGTCATCTACTACCACTGCCCGCAACACTGCGTAACCAAGGACTTTATGCCGATCACAGCCTGCAGCTATGTTTCCTCATGGTTTAATCTACAGCATATGTACAATCACTTTGAGTTAAACCCTACGCATTTATTACAAATCGTATTCATTTCATGGACTTAACGCTCTAGTTATGGACAGCATTTTCTGAAAATAAAAATATGCTATCATGACCACGCTAACATGTTGGTGCTTATTCAAATCATTCATTTGGTAAACCCAGTACTCCTGTGGAAACGGTTGCCCCAGTCAAAATTGATGAGTAGCTCATGCACAAAAACACATCATGCATAAGGTTTTAATGTGCTGTAAAATTACTGTATCACAGATAATCATTGTAAGTGCAGTATCGCATTCAAACACTATTGCGAATGGAAATTAGATTGAACCTTGATAGACCAGCAAATCCCTTAGGCTAAAATTTACAAACCTAGATTGCAGTGTAAGCCCTCAGCCTGCGGGCAGTGTGCTTTTGACATATTGCTGCATACAAAGCCATGTTTTTTTTTTTCTCCTCTGTCTGGTTGGCTTGAATACGCTTAACATTTGAACAAGTTTTAGGTCAGGAGCTTTGTCCTGCCGAGTGTTACCAGCATTTCCAAACCTCATTTCAGATTTCTAGCTTTTTATTTGACTTTCACATTCGTTGTGGAGTGGCAGTGTTGCAATCAAGAGTCGGAGCTTCGTTTGTATTGCACAAGCGGCAGCCATGGCTGAGTTGCTGACCCTCCTGCCTTTGACTCCCAAGATTCTGGGATTCAAGCCTCACCCGAGAGTTTAAGGGCAAAGATCAAGCTCGGTTCTCTGGTGCTAGCACGGTCAGAGTCGCTATCTTTTGGGTGAGCTGTCAGACCGAGGTTCCATCTGCCTGCTCGGGTGGGTGTGCGAGATCCCATGCCGTTATTTTGAAGGTCAGGGGAGTTATCCCTGATAACCGTGGCCAATATTTATTCCTGAAACCGGGAATCTGTTCATTGTCACTGCTGTTTGTGCTAGTTTGCTGTATGTAGATTGGCTGCTGTGTTTACTGGACTGCTTACAACAGTAATTACACTTCAATAAAGTACTTCATTGGCTGTACAGCACTTTGAGCCATCTGGTGGTGGTGAGAAGTGCTATACAAATCCAAGTCTTTCTTTTTGTAACAGGTGGTGCCTCGTGGACAGTCAAAACCTTAATTCCAGCCAATTGCTGGATCTTGGCAGGATAAAGCCAAACCAACTTTAACAGAAATTAAATGCATTTCTTTTTAAGGTTAGAAGCTCAATATTAATTTCTGTTTGCCCCGACTTGTGTCTCATTGGCTCTCCCCCAATTCGGACAATGACATCCACTTGGGTTTGCAAGCTCTGCCATTGGTCTTCATGTGACTGAACAGGTCAAGTCTTGACCCACAGATATTTGGGGCGGGCTGTCTCACGGGATAGTGGGATGTGGGGTACAGGGATTGCTTCCTTTTCTTTCCTTCCCTGCCACCACTCTGCCTCATCGTTAAGGGGATTTGGTCTCAAACCGCCAATTGATGGACAAGTTTTTGCCATCCTGAACGATTGATAGCAAACATCTCCCAGTCATTCATGTTGATGCGGCTGTCCTTCAAGGGGAGCTTCAAGATGGCTTTGAGCCATTTTCTTTACCCACTCTGGCCATTTGAGAGTTGAGAAAACAGGATCTGGTGGGAGTGACACTGTTCAGCTGTCCAGATACACTGCTCAGTCCATCGGAGGTGATTTTGCAGGAGTTTGGCCTGAATGCGTGTGGTGCTGGCTTCCAGAAGGACGTTAACATATGTTCAGTAGTCCTTCCAATGAATCCGGAGGATGCAGTGAGGACATTACTAATGGAATTGTTCTCGCTTTTGCACAGTCCCGGTCTCTCTGCACTACAGGAGCATGGTGATGACAACTACTGTTGCAATCCCTTGGGCTAGTGCACGGTCATTTCCAGCCCCACTTGATCTGGAATTGCAACACAGTTGAAATTAATCAATAATTCTTTACAAAACACCCAGTCTTTGGCCCTTGGCTGCCGAATAATTACAGTCACCAGATTTGTAAATTTAAACACAATTCATTTTATTAATAACAAGGACAATAACCATGCAGCAAATACAACTATGATCCAATTCGTAACCCCACCCCCCACCTAAACCTGTTCCATCCTCTATACACATGTACAGGACAGACAAACACAGAGGGGGTAAAATAAGTAAAAGGGATAAAAGTCTTTGTTTCAGAAGGTTGTCTGTAAGCATACCTTCATTCAGGGTTTCAGTTTGAGGTTTTTACTGTAGATTCATTCCGGTTCTCTGTACAGCTATGCCGCTTTTCTGGAGAAACATGAGGGAGAGAGTGAGCAGCTTCTTCCCTCTTGAGTGTCCAGGATTCCAATTGTGCTTCCCCTGGCTCTCCTGAAAATTATCCCACTCAGGATCCAAACATCGCCTGTGGTCTTTAGCTCACGTCAAGACACTATGCACTTACCCTATAGATTTGAGAGGAAAAATAATCTCCCCCCACTACCCTCCTCTACACCGGCTTCAGCAATGTGCAAATTGTATCTTCCTAAAGGGAGATACATCATGCTTTGGAAACAACCAAAGTGTTTCCTTCTTGTCCACAACAGGAAAAATCCTGGCACACGTTCTCCAGAATTGCCGACCTTCTGTTGTCTGAGGAAATCCTCCAGAAATGGTGTAGATTTAGACTCTCCACTGGAACCTCTGACGTGGTCTTTATGCCTGACAACTTCAAGAAAAACATTGAGAACAACAGTGTTGTGTAGGCCGTGCTAATTTGATAGAACTGCTTAAATTCGCTTGTCAGTCTGTTTCACTAGAAAATGTTTGAAATTGGAGAGAGCGACAGGACTAATCCCTTGGTCTGAGCAATGTAGAAAGACTGCAGAAACTTATCATTTTCAGCTTTGGGGCATTGAGAGGTGATCCTTTCAATTGGAATTGGATTTGTTTATTGTACCGAGGTTCAGTGAAAAGTATTGTCTGTGTACAGACCAGGCAGATCATTCCATACATGACAAGAAAATACATAGGGCAAACATAAAAAACACAATGTAAACACGTAGACACAGGCATCGAGTGCAGCATTCAGGAGTGTAGTACAACTCAGTAGAGAAGACGAGTGAAGCGGTCAGATCAGTCAATAAACGGGTTGTTTAGGAGTCTGGTAACAGCGGGGAAGAAGCTGTTTTTGAATCTGTTCGTGCGTGTTCTCAGACTTTTGTATCTCCTGCTCGATGGAAAAAGTTGGAAGAGTGAATAGGTCGGGTGGGAGGGGTCTTTGATTATGCTGCCCGCTTTCCCAAGGCAGCGGGAGGTGTAGACTGAGTCAATGGATGGGCGATGGTTTCCCGTGATGGACTGGGCAGTGTTCACGACTCTCTGTAGTTTCTTACAGCCTTGAGCTGAGCAGTTGCCATACCAGGTGTGATGCAGCCAGATAGGATGCTTTTTATGGTGCATCTGTAAAAGTTGGTAAGAGTCAATGTGGACATGCCGAATTTTCCTTTCCTGAGACAGTATAAGCGCTGTTGTGCTTTATTGGTTGCAGTGTCGACATGGGTGGACTAGGACAGATTGCCACCCTGTGCACATGATGTGCACACCCAGGAATTTGAAACTGTCAACCATCTCCAATTCGGCCCCATTGATGCAGAGAGGGCTGTGTACGATACTCTGCTTCCTGAAGTCTGATCAGCTCTTTAGTTTTGCTGACATTGAGAGAGAGATTGTTGTCTTTACACCACTCCACTAGGTTCTCTATCTCCCTCCTGTATTCCGACTCATCGTAATTCGAGATTCGACCCACTGCGGTTGTGTCATCAGCAAACTTGTAGATGAAGTTGAGCCACATTTTGTCTCACAATCGTGTGCGTATAGGGAGTATAGTAGGGGGCTCAGTACGTAGCCTCGCGGGGTCCCGGTATTGAGGACTATTGTGGCGGAGATGTTGTTGTTCATTCTTCCTGATTGTGGTCTATGGGTCAGGAAGTCGAGGGTCCAGTTCCTGAGTGAGGAACCAAGTCCTAGGTTTTGGAGCTTTGATATGATCTTGGCTGGGATTATAGTGTAGAAGGCGGAGCTGTAGTCAATAATTAGGAGTCTGATGTATGAGACCTTGTCAAGATGCTCCAGGGATGAGTGTAGGGCCAGTGAGATAGGGTCTGCTATGGTCCAGTTGTGACTGCATGTGAATTGCAGTGAATCTAGACATTCTGGGAGTACGGAGTTGATGTGCCTCATGACCAACCTCTTGAAGCACTTCATTACGATCAATGTCAATTAAAATAGGTATTAAATTGTATGAATAAGATAAATCGAGACAATTGGATTAATTTAAATTATGGGGCTAGGTATGGAGACACGGACTCGAATTAACAAAATTTAAGACCGACCGACATCAGTAAATTCCATTTTGCACAAAAATTGGAAATGGGTGTCCTTAATAGAGCCATGGAGATGAAAACCTTGAAATAGTCAGTAACCATCACATGCAGTGTTAGAAACATTCGGGTCATCCTAGGTGGACTAAGGAGGTTCTGAAGAAGCATCCCTTTTTGGCAATAATTAAGATGGGCTGAATGGTCTTCCTCATCCATAACCACTGACTTGTTTACGAATTATGGTGCTGCTTAGTGTCTGAGGCTTTCCAAGCAGACAGACTTTGTAAGACTGCCATTTGTTTGGCGTACTTTTCAACTGCAGAATACAGATAGTCATTCACAGAATGTGCTTTGTGAGAGGCATTCCTCATTTAGAAATACCTAATGAACTCTCTGCTTCCTACAATAGCTCAGTCACATGTGCTGTGATACCAGGACGGTGCAATCCCTGCTTTTAGATCATAGATCATAGAATTTACAGTGCAGAAGGAGGCCATTCAGCCCATTGAGTCTGCACCGGCTCCTGGAAAGAGCACCCTACCCAAGGTTAACACCTCCACCCTATCCCCATAACCCAGTAACCCCACCCAACACTAAGGGCAATTTTGGACACTAAGGGCAATTTATCATGGCCAATCCACCTAACCTGCACATCTTTGGACTGTGGGAGGAAACCGGAGCACCCGGAGGAAACCCACGCACACACGGGGAGGATGTGCAGACTCCACACAGACAGTGGCCCAAGCCGGAATCGAACCTGGGACCCTGGAGCTGTGAAGCGATTGTGTTATCCACAATACTACTGTGCTGCCAGGCCGAGTTAGCCAGGCTAAACAAATAATCAACCAGAGTTTCTACCACTGGTTATTCATTTTGCCTACTCCCCGTCCCCACACCCAATTGCAAAGGCAGACTGACAATTGCTCATTAGCTTAATGCAAGATGAATAACTGCTTGGGAGAAGTTTTGGGAGGCTACTGAATGCAATTTTAGGTTTTGACATTGCAAACCAGCCCTGACATGTTTCAGTTCCAGAAGGATTGACTTTGTGATGGCTCTCCAGCTGTTTCTGCCCTACAACTAATGGAGGACTGCACTGGATGAAAACACAAGTGCGATGAAATCCACAGGTTGCAAGCTGTTGCCTGTACTAACTTTGGAATTCCGACCCTGTATTTTTTGAGACCGTACCTAAATTAAAAATGTAGCAAAACCTCAGGTTCCTGGGAAAGGATCTGGGTGTGACCCTCGAGTCCTGGCTGTAACAAGAGATGTTTGGGATCTCAGTGACGTCAGTTTGCTAGGGAAACGGAAGCTGATTGAGATTTTAATAAAGTGACGAGGCTCTTGAAGACCAGATTTCAGCAGGCGTCAGAGATGGAGAGACTGGTGTGAAGAGCTGTGAAAACTGAAGCTTGGCAGGAGGGATAGTGAAAGAAAGGTACTGTCATTGCTTCAGTTTTTACCAGAGTCGGCCATACCATGTACCAGGATATTATTGAGTGGTCGGATGAAGTTGAATCTGGGGAACCTATGCCATGAGGACTGATGTAAACCGAGCTAAGGAGCTTCTGAAGAAGCATCCCTTTTTGGCAGTAATTGTACCTGAGGAACTCGGACAGAGTAAAGCTGTTGACAGAAACAACTTGAGGTTCCAACCCCGAGTGCCGAAACAAAGTTGAACTCTATCAGAGGAAGATAGAGTTGTGAAGGGTTTTGCAAATGCATGTGGTGCCACTTTAGAAACAAGGTCCAATGAGGTTAAAGTAAAGAGTGTACTATAGTTAATCTTTCCTTATTTAATAAATGTTTTCTTATTTTGTTAAAAGGTCTTTGATTATGCCCGGCACTGGAAGAGTTCTGGAAGGGGGTGGCGAGGACGGTGTCGAGGGTGGTGGGATCCAGGGTCAAGCCAGGATGGGGACTCGCGATTTTTGGGGTTGGGGTGGAGCCGGGAGTGCAGGAGGTGAAAGAGGCCGGTGTGCTGGCCTTTGCATCCCTAGTAGCACGGTGAAGGATCTTGCTACAATGGAAGGATGCGAGGCCCCCAAGCGTGGAGACCTGGATCAATGACATGGCGGGTTTCATTAAGCTAGAGAAGGTCAAATTCGCCCTGAGAGGGTTCTTTAGGCGGTGGCAACCTTTTCTCGACTTTCTGGCTCAACGATAGGGTACAGGGACAGTAGCAGCAGCAACCTGGGGGGGAGGGGGGGACGATGACTATGTTTGTTTATTTAATTTTAATTTATTTTTAAGTTCTTTTGTTGTTCATTGGGGTTGGGGGGGTGGGGGGATGTGATACATGCGTTGATACGGTCTGGGGGGTGTTACAGTTATTATGGGTTATTTTGTTGCATTTCATTGTTTGTCGTTATGTTTTATATTTTCTGTAAAAAAATTCCAATAAAAATTATATTTTTTAAAAAAGGTCTTTGATTATGTTCAGTAGCTGCTTTCCATGTACCTAAACCAAAAATAAAAGTTGGGATCGATTAAGCTGGGTTCCATCCTGGGATCTGACTTGTCCAGTGGTAACATCAGCTGGGATTATAACGCCCCATATACGTTAAGAGGATTGTCCCCCATAGATCCACAAAAATATATCTTTGTTGTATCAGCTATTTAAAGTGTAATTCAAAGGTTGCATTGAATGCAGTTTGCCTGTTAATTTATGTTTAATTAATGTTGATTTTGGTTTGATTGTTGAAGTAAAAGTTATAAAAGTGAAATCTTGTCCCTTGGTTTCTTCCAGCGTGATTGCTGAGTTCAGTTCTGCTGATCTCCGCAGGAATCTTTTTAAAAAAAAATTGTTGCATCTTTTTGTTCTCCTCATTTTCAACATTTTCATCAAGCAACAAAAAAACAAAAATGAAAACAATGCCAATCTCCCAAACTGCGCCCCCTTCAGTATACAGACCAGAACATCACCCGTACTTTCCAAGTAAAAAAGAAAATTAACAGTCAATCAGTAAACAGTGGTCGATGGCAACCAATTCTCCTCAAGTGCATAATAAACAGTCCCCATGAATTGTGAAACCCTTCCTTCATCCCCCTCAGCTCAAACCTCACCTTCTTGAGAGACAGGAAGTCCAGTCGATCTCCCCGTCAAGCCAAGGCACAGGGAGGACAAGCTGACCTCCACCCCAGCAGGACCCACCTTCGGGCAACCAGCGAGGTAAAGGTTAAAACATCTGCCCCCGCACCCGCCTGCCGCCTGAGCCAGTCCGACACCCCGAATACAGCTTCTAGGGGCCCAGGTTCGAAGTTCAAATGCACCACCCCCGAGATGACCTTAAAGATCTCCCTCCAATACCCCTCCAGCTTTGGACAGGATCAAAACATATGAACATGGTTTTGCGGGGCCCGTCTCACAGTGCTCACACTCATCCTCCACCCCATCAAAGAGTCAACTCATCCTCGCCCTCGTGAGGTGCGTCCTAAAAATGACTTTGAGCTGCACCAACCCCAACCTCGCGCCTAAGTTTGCAGTGTTTACCCTTCCGAGCGCCTCACACCGCAAACCATCTTCCATAACCTCCCCCAACTCTTCCTCCCACTTGGCTTTGATCCTCTCCATGGACACCCCGTCCTCCCCCAAAATCTTCCCGTAAATCACTGACACTACCCCCTTCCCCATTCCCCCTGCTCTCAATAACTTCCAACCAATGAGGGGGGTCGGCACTATCAGGAAGCTCTGAACCTCCTTCGTAGCAAAGTCTCGGAGCAGCAGGTACCTAAACCCTTCCCCCTGCCCCAGTCCATATTTTGCCCCCAACTCTTCCAACCTCGCAAAACGTCCCTCCAGGAACAAGTCCTTTAATGCCCTGATCCCCCTTCTTCCATCTCCAAAACCTCCCATCCAGCTTCCTTGGTTCAAACCTATTGGTCCCCCTAATCGGATCTCCCCTGACCCAGGCCCAGCTTAAAATGCTGCCTCAATTGCCTCCAAATTTGCCACCACCATTTACCCGGGGCCATCTGCAGCGGCGCTGTTACCAACGCCCTCAGCCCCGACTCCCTGCACAGTCTCTCCAACCTCCTAACCCACTGGGACTCCCCCCCCCCCCCCCCCCACCCTTCCAACCCAATTCCTCACCTTTTTGACATTCGCTGCCCAATAGTAATATAAATTCAGGAAGCCCAACCCCCGTTCCTGCCGCCCTTTCTGCAGGACTACCATCCTAACCCGAGCTACCTTCTCCCCCCCCCCCCCCCCCCCCACCCCAACTAAACAAGGTGTTCAACTTGTCCACTTCCTTAACAAAAAACCTTTGGCAAAAAGGCCAGCTGGTAGTGAAATAGAAACAGAAATCGTGGCAACACATTAATTAATTAATTACGGTGGCCCTGCCCAGCCCTGTGCCAACTGCACCTCCAAATACCTGAAGTGGGGGTTGCCGCCCTGTGAAATGGCCGCCCTCCCACCCCCGCCCCCACTATCGACCGGGACACAACAAAATATTCACTCTTTTCCTGAAAAAGACCCAGAATTTCAGAGAAGATCCATTGTATTCCCCATTGACGTATTCGGCTCTGATATATAACAATAAATATAACAATAAATCGTCTGCGTGCATCTCCACCCCCCCCCCCCCCCCCCCGCACTATTCCCTTCCACAGTCCCAAGCTCCATAAAATGATGGCCAAAGGCTCTATCGCTAATGCAAATAACAGAGGGAACATAGGACACCCTGCCTGATCCCCTGGTGCAGAGCACAGTACCCCAAATTCATACTATTTGTGAGCACGCTCGCCCTCGGTTTCTTCTATAATAGTTGTACCGTCTCTGTGAATCGCGGCCTCGATCCCGAACCTCTCAAGAACCGCAATCAAATATCCCAATTCTACTCAATCAAATGCCTTTACCGAGTCCAGCGCAACCCCCATCTCCGGCTCCTTTCCCTCAGCCAGCGTCACAATTACATTTAATACCCTCCTAACATTTGAAAATAGCTGCCTTATTTTCACGAACCTCGCCTGGTCCTCCTCTATCACCTTTGCGAGACACTCCTCCAACCTAGCCGGCAATACCTTCGCCAGTATCTTTGCGATATAGGTCTGTATGACCCACATTCCATCGGGTCCTTATCTCTCTTTAACAGCGAGGAGATTGAGACCTGCCCCAATGTTTGTGGTAGCACCCCCCTTCCCCATCGACTCCTCAAACATTCCCACCATCATCAGCACCAATTTGTCCTTAAATTTCTTGTAATACTCCACTGGAAATCCATCTGGCCCTGCCACCTTCCCCGATTGCATCCTCCCAATTGCCTCCTTCACCTCCTGTTCCCCTACCAACCTCTCCAGTGCAGTCCAGCATCAGATACTCCAATCCGCCTAGGAACTCCCGCATCCTATTATGGGCCAAGGTTTAGAGAACACCAAAGTATATCATGGAGTTCACCTGACCTACAATGTTGAATAGATTTTGGTTATGGGGAGCACAAGGGCCCACTTTCCAGGTGTTATGCAACAGAGACCTTAAGTATTTTCAAACAAAACAATGTTTATTCTATGAATTCAGTTAATATTTTATATAGACACACAGTAAACAGTTTATCAACTGCCAACACAGATACTCCCCAAAAGATACAGTACTCTATATGTAACCCTTAATAACTTGCCTAACAACATCCGTAAGCCAAAGACCCTTTTAAACAAAGACAGCAGGTTTGAATTCTCTACAGAAAGCAGTTATCACTTTTAAATTATCAAGTGATCTGAAGACATTCTTTAGCATGCAGAAGGAGAGAGATCAAAATGCACCTCTTGTTTCAATGCAGCTCCCAACCAACTGAAAACAAAACCAAAAACTCAGCTACAAAACAGCTTCCAGCTCAAAACAAAAGTAAAAGCCAGAAACACAGCTCAGCTCCACCTACGCAATGACATCACTGCAGCTATTTGATAAACACACTTTTCTTAAAGGGACCCTCATATGACAATTCCCTGATCCTCCCCTGAAGGCTCCGACCTGTACAAATTTTCATAGAGCTCCTCAAACCCCCTCTTAATCTGGTCCGGGGCCACCACCAATTTCCACATCCTATTCCGCACCTGGACAATTCTCTCGCCACCGCCTCCCTCCAAAGTTGGCTTGCCAGCATACGCCGCGCCATACTCATAAATCGTTCCCCTCACCCGCCTCAGTTGGCGCACCATCTACCCTGTGGACAACCAATCAAAGCGAGCCTTTAGCTCCCTCCTTCTGTACAAAAGTGCTGGGTTTGCACCCCCCACCCCCCCTTCCCCCTTCCCACTCCCCTCCATGCTCCCCTCCTCCCCTCCCCTCCACATCCCCCCTTCCCCCCTTCCCCCTCCTCCCCCTCCCCCCCCCCCCCCCCCCGTGTACCTCCTGTCCACCGACAACACCGCATCTATTATCCTTCCCTTTCCTCCTTGGCCTTAAACAATATCACCTCCACCCTCACTACTGCCTTCAGAGCTTCCCGTATCACTGCCTGCGATACCTCCCATTCCACCACTGCAATGCTTCCCCCGTACAGTTAAAGCCCACCTACTCCTCGATCACCTTCCCGATCTTCTCACAAATACTTCGGTTTGCCAGCAACCCCACGTCAGGTCTCCATCCCTGGTCTCTGTGCTTCCCCCTTCTCCAAGACCACGTCCACCCAGTGCAGCCTGTGATCACAATTGCTATTGCCGAATACTCTGATCCCCTAACCCCAGCCAATCGTACCTTCCCTACTACAAAGAAATCTATCCTCAAATAAACCTTGTGAACCGAGAAGAAAAACGAATACTCCCGCTCCCTTGGGTGCAAGAACCTCCAGGGGTCCACCCCTCCCGTTTCCCTCATAACCCATCCAGGACCTTCACCCCCCCACCCCACCCCCCCAACCCCCTGGACTGGGCGAGCGAGCACAGTTGTGACCTGTCCAACCTTTGCTCTTGCACCAAATTTCAATCCCCTCCCACTATTAGTTTGTTAAAATCCAAGTCCGGAATAGCCCCAAACACCTTGCTCACAAACCCTGCACCATCCTAGTTAGGACCATATACACGTGCCAACGCCACTAAGCTCCCCTCCAATGCCCATGTTACTATCACATATCTAGCCCCCTGGTCCGCCACCACCTTCTCCGTCTGGAATCTAGCCCCCCGCAGGTCCTCACCCATTGAGGTGAGTTGATCACTGTGTTGCGACAAGCCCTCTTCCACTCCCGTCAGTTTCTCACCCTGCTCCCGCACATCGGCCGATGTCTTCGGCACAGCCATCTTCACCAGGGCAATCGCCTCCTCCACCAGCAACTTCAGTGCCACCACCATCTCCTTCCTCATCACCTCCATGTGCTTTGCAAACTGTTTCTCGAATTCTAAAGCCACCACCTCGGTTATCTTTCCTGCCGGCAGCAGTGCGGCCCTACCCAGCGACCCAGCCTCCGCCACCTCTCCAGTTGCTGAGCTGACCCTTTCGCTCAACACAAACCTTCTTCACACCCCCCTTCTTCATGGCGGCTTTCTTTGAGTTTTTGGACATCCCCCTCCTTCCTTACGTCTTCCTGCACTTATTTGTTCAAACATTGCCCCTGGTACCAAGCATTAAATTCTAAAAAATCAAGTCTCGAGCAGGAGCCACTCAATGTGCAACTTCTTCCTACATGCCGCCACCTGTGGTGTCTCCACAGGGATCACAACATAAGCGAAGAGCGCTGTTCTCCTCAGCCAACAGTGCAGTGTAAGAACAAGTTGGTGCGACCCAATGGAACTGTGTTCCAGTAGGAAACACTGCCTTTCAGAACAGGAGGAGACAAAACTGGCAACTTAATGGAAAAACAAATGCTTTTTATTCTGAAACAAATCTCCAATTGAAAGTTGGGAGATTTACTTTAAAAATAAATACATTTGGATGACCCAATTATTTCTTTCCAATTACGGGGCAATTTAGTCTGGTCAATCCACCTACCTGCGCATCTTTTGGGTTGTGGGGGTGAGACCCACGCAGACACGGGGAGACTGTGCAAACTCCACACGGACAGTGACCCGGGGCCGGGACCGAATTCAGGCCCTTGGCACTGTGAGGTAGCGGAGCTAACCACTGTGCCCTGGGAGATTTACTCTTAATTGTTTTGTTGGTTTGCCCTCATGAATGACAGTTTCTCACTGCTGATTGGAATGATTGGTAACTTGAGGCTGATGAAGAAATAATTCCATTTTGACCCTTCCCCTATTTCCTCAAGGTGTCAGTCAGTCAGTAACCCAAGTCAATCAAATAAAGATCTCAATGAAGTGAAATGTTCGTGCAATAAATAATATTTCGTTCTATAAAGGACATATTATAGAGCAACAATGACTCTCTTGAAGCTTTGTGTTGTCAGACTATTTTAAATGGAAATGGTGGCATAGTGATAATCAAGGCATCCAGGCTCTGGGAAGATGGGTTCAAATCTCAACACGGCAGCTGGTCGAATTTAAATCCAATGAACGAATGAATGTAGAATAGTCTTAGTCATCATGATTATGAATATATGTAATATGTATTTATATTTAATCACCTTTATTATTGTCACAAATAGGCTTACATTAACACTGCAATGAAGTTACTGTGAAAATCCCCTAGATCAGGGGTGGGCAAACTTTTCCGTGCAAGGGCCACATTCAGAAATTCACAATTTTAAAGGGCCGCATAGTATATTAAGTAAAATAATTACTTCACCCGGTTATGATTCTGGGCGCCTCATATAGAACACAGAACATAGAACAGTACAGCACAGAACAGGCCCTTCGGCCCTCGATGTTGTGCCGAGCAATGATCACCCTACTCAGTCAACATATCCACCCTATACCAGTAAGTAACCCAACAGCCCCCCCCCATTAACCTTAAAAAAAAAAAAAAATTTTTTTTTTTTAAAAATGACTTGGTGGGCCGCATAAAGACCTTTGGCGGGCCGCATGCGGCCCGCGGGCCGTAGTTTGCCCACCCCTGCCCTAGATTATATTTATGTTATATATTTGTTGGGCAAAAGTATATATCTGTTGAAGTATTTTAAAAAAAATTCTGGTTTAACATACAGACAGGTGATATGTCTGCAAAAGATGCAATCAAGATGTCGTAAAATTTGAGATAATCATTCATTCCAACCATGCACTTGTTTACAAAAGGATGTCTAATGGAACTTTGTTAAGATTGGTGGATGTTCCCTGGAGAGTAGACTCAGGTGAGCAGTTCATGGGATCTGAGTGGGATAAAGATGCTGTAATTAATGGGAGGAGCCAGATCTGTCTGTAGTTTTGTAGTTAGATATAGGTTTGGCAGTCTGCTTGGAGTTTTTAAGTTGAATAGCAGTATTTTGCCAAATGTTGTCAGGTTGAGCAGGATTCTGACAAAGACGGAAGGATTTTAGGGCTCTGCCTGAAAGGGTCTCTCTCTCTGCTTTTCTGAAAGGAAAGCTCGACACAGTAGTCCAGCAAGTATCCTTGTGTTTCCCAACTTTATTTACCAATGGCTTTTGATCTGTAATGGGCTTTGCTTAATTGGAGATAGAGAAGATACATGTTACTAGCTAAAGTATTTCCTTTTTTTCAAGAATTGTTTAACTGTTACTTGCAAAGTTATTTTTTGTGATGTTAATATGGTTACTCCTGTGCTAATAATAAAGTTTGTTTTAATCGAACAGCTCCCTATTTGTCAATGGGATGGCTCCTGCAGCTGAATATCCTTTCCTCACAGTTTACAAAAAGAAAAATTGTTGTGGTTTCTCGTCCAGTTTCCTAATATAAATTGGGGTCTGATCCGGGTGCTGTAACAGCCATTAGTGATTGTTAGAAAAACCCTTCTGGTTTGCTAATGTCCTTGTTGGTGAGAAAATTCTGTCTCTCACAGTATATTCAATTTTGTCTGTTGGTATAATCAATCCTGTTCTCGCATTATATGACTGTGGGACATGTTGGTGGGAAATCCTGCTGTTTGCATTCAAACTAATTGTTGCAAATTGTAGCTAACTTTGTAGCCCGATGTCTGATACTGAAGACAGTCCTGTGTGCAAAACAAATGACTCATCGCCAGGTGCTGACCCTGTGACAATGAACTGTTCACAAACTTTGCCCAAGGTTTAAATGCCTTAAGATAAACCTGTTCTGCCTGGCTAGCTACGAGCTGGCAAATTAACGACAACAGGAAGAGGCAATAGATTACAACCTAATAACAATTTATGGCATGGACTGAGATAGGAGGACTAATTAGGTCCAATTAGTAGCATGTAATGATTGTGACGCGAATAAAGATGATTGGCTGTATGTAAATGTGATTACGAACTGATTTTTGCTTCTGCATTTGTATATAAACCCATGCGAGCCTTGGCTCAAGTGGGATAAGGTGCTGTCAAAGGCTGCAGAGTCTCAGACCTTGTCCCCCAGAATTCTGACATAATAAGCTGCTCTTTTTTTACTTATGCTGAGGCCTTCGTGTGAATATTTTCACCTCTAACATCTTTTTGGGGAGGGAAATCTGCCATCCTTATCTGGTCTGGCCTACTTGTGACTCCAGAACTGCATCAATGTAGTTGACTTTTAACGGCCCTCGGAAATGGCCCAGCAAGCCACTCAATTCAAGGGTAATTAAGGATAGGCATCGAAACCCCACAAACCAATTTTAGCCCCTATTTTCAGTCCTCAGCTGATGAAGAAGTAATAAAAAGGTAAACAAAATACTATCGAACAGAGATAGACACCAACAGCCACAGCATTGCAGGTCAGCTGTTGTTATGCTACAAGTACCAGTTTGGGTTTGGTACCTCCTCAGAGTAATGCTCAGAGCCAGCCCGAGTGCAACTACATCCTGCCTTGCAGGAAGGACATTTGCAGCTCACACATTGGTTAAAAGTATCAAGTTATCAAAGACTTGGCTGAATTTTTCAAATATGATTTAAGAATGTTGATCTTGCGTCAATTGTCTCTGTTTTATTTTTGGGGAACTTTCACATCCTAGTTATATATATATTGCTTTGTCCCAACAAGAAATATGCGAGTAATCCAATCTGATGCAGAGATACTGGATATAGGCTCCCAGGCCTCCTGAAATGATCCTCAATGATAAGTCGGATCATTTGCTGTGTTGTGAAGACCATGCAATGACAGGTCCTATGCCTGGTTCCCACAGATCCACCAGCTGCAAGCCATTCATAGCTTCCTAGTAGTGCGCTGTGATTGACAACTTCTACAAACCATCTGCAGCTTTTATCCATTGATATCGGCTTCACGGTTCCGTGGCCTATGTGGGGCAAACCCAATGTTTGTAAACATTTTTAGTAATAGATTTAATGTGCCCAATTTTTTTTCCAATTAAGGAGCAATTTAATGTGGCCAAACCACCTAGCCTGCCACCTTTAGGTTCTGGGGGTGAGACACGCAAACTCCACATGGACAGTGACCGGGGGTGGCATTGAACCCAGGTCTTCAGCAATGTGAGGCAACAGTGGTAATCATTGTGCCACCGTGCTGCTCCAGTGTTTGTAAATATTGACCACATCAAAGAGATGTAAGTATATTTCAAACACCAGGTGATTTCACTGCACTTACCTCTCTTTGATGTGGTCAATGGGGGGGGGGGGCGGAATCTGTGTGTGGGGGGGGCCTCTGTGGTGGGGGTTCCTTTCAGCAGGGGTTCTCTGTGGTGGGGGGGTACCCATATTAAAGGGGTCTCTGAGGAGGACCCCCTATTACATGTGTCCCTGTGGGGTGTCCCCTATTACAGGGGTTCCTGAGGGGTGCCCATATTGGAGGAGTCCCTGGGAGGGTCACCTATTACAGGGGCCACTAGGGCAGACGACTAACACAGGGGTCCTCCTAATACAGGAGTCCCTGGGAGGGGTGGCCGGGTCACGCCCGTACTTGGGTTGGGGGGGGGCACTCAGGCAATCCGGCGGTGGGGAGCTGCTGTGCAGTGGTGGTGGTGTGGGGGGGGGGGGGGGGGGGGGGGGTCGGGGCCGATTTGAGTTGCGCGGGGAGTGGTGGCCAGCAGCGGGACCTCGCTGATAAGCCGCCTACTCAAAATGGTGGCCCAATAGCAGAATTCCCAGGGAATCCCTCGTGTTCCACGCCATACATAAATTTGCATGGCGTGGAACACGGAATTGCTTCCTGATTTACGACCACAAGGGGATCATAATGCTAGTGCAATTCAGCTCCGGTGGGAGAACATAGGCTTCCAAATGGAGAACCCAGCCTGTGACCTTTTAAAGACACAAAGTCGAGTTGACGTGAAGTAAGCATTCGGTGATGCAAGGGTGTTTTCAAGCTCTCGGTTCACAACCTTTTCGGAAATTGATTCAGTAAGGTCCCTCAGCTGCTACAGATGGCCTGACTCCTGTGTCAAATTACTGTCTTGGATTGTTTATGCTTTCCTTTCTGAAGTGCGACTGAAATCTTCAATGTGACACTTGCAAAACGACAGTCAGAAAGTGCACTTTATAATGCACAAAGCATGTTTCATTGCATTGAAAATTGTACACCGAATTGAGTACAGGACCCTTGCTCAACAGGTTGTGCGATCAAGACCCACACCAGGGGTTGAGCACGCAAGCTGCTATTCCAGTCCAGTACTGAGAGCGGTGCTGTCCTTCAGATAGAACACTGATGCCCCAAAAGGGTTGATGTTGAAAACCATGTAATTAAAATATATCTGAGTTGATAGACCAGAAAGAGTGAAATATTAATAGAGGCAAGGCAACTTCTTCATTTGAAGTTAGCCCGTGATCTCAAATTTGTCATTCCTTTTGTTTGTATGAGGAAAATGTTTATAAAACTGTCGCCCATCAGTGCAGACTGGATTCAAATCCACGTGCCCGAGTTTAAAATACCACATGCTAATTTATCATGCCACTCAAACCTTTAATGTTTGACATTTCTATTGCTAACGTGCCAAACATTTTTAAGAGCTAATACTTTAGAACTCTAAATGCCTTCATAATTACTGTACACGATGCACACAGCTTTAATCTGCAGCATTTTAATCACCTAAATTAAGAATTGTAATTAACAGCTCCAGCACTCTACTGGAAAAGAGCCACAATGCAGGTTCCACAACATCTAAATATATTAACTACGGAGTTCCTCGTTAATTACTGTATGTAAATTATGAGTTCTCCTTTTTTCATGGTTTGTGACATCTGTAAAACAAATACAACTTGGCGCCTTTTAATGTCGCAAAACGTCACTTCACAGGGACATCGTAAGACAGAAATTCACGCCAAGAAAAGAAGGAAATGTTCAGATTATGACCACAGTGGTCAGTTTTAAGAAAACTCTGAATTGAGGAGAGATGGGTGAAGAGATGGTAGGCGTTCGGGAAATTCAAGAATTCCTAGCCTGGACGGCTAATGCTTGCCAATGGTCAGATGAAGGAAGTGACAGGCTGGACTTGGAGGAATGCTGCGTTCTCGGAAGGTTGTAGGGCAGGAGGAGAGTTAGGGAGGGGTGATGCCATGTAGGACATTAAACGCAAGGATAAGTCTTTTAAAATTGAAGTGCTGGTGGAGCAGGAACATATGTAGATCATAAAATACTGGCGTAACAAGTGATTAGGGTTTAGAATAAGGGCAACGCAGTTTCGGAATAGCTCACGTTCATGGAGGGAAGTAGATGGGGGAATATCCAGGAGAGCATCATCAATGGGCGTTATGTCTGGAGGTAATTAAAGGATGGACAAGGGTTTCAGCAATAGATAAGCTGAGATAGGAGCAGAGATGAGTGATGTACAGAGGTGAAAGGGGTCAATCTTTGTGATTCGGAGGAGATGGAGTTGGAAGCTCAGTTCAGTAAGATAGGATAACAAGGTTGTAAATGGTCAAGTTCAACTAAGACAGCAGCCAAAGAAAGGTCAGAGTCAGTGCAAGTTGGTGACAGGGGGTAAAGATAATGACTTTAGTTCTGTCCAGGTTGAATTGGAGTAAATTACAGCTCATCCAGAATGGGATGTTGGACAAACAATCTGATAAAACAGCGGTTGTGGAGGTTTCAAGAGAGGTGGTTGAGAAATAGAACTGGGTGTCTGCAGCATGCATGTGGAATCTGATGCCATGATTAGAAAAAGAGAATTATAGAATCCCTACAGCGCAGAAGGAGACTCTTTGGCCCATCGAGTCTGCACCGACCCTCTGAAAGCGCACTCCACCTCAGCGTAATTGCTCAACCCATTCCCGTAAACCCACCTAGGGGCAATTTAGCATAGCCAATTCACTAACCTGCACATCTTTGGGCTGTGGGAGGAAACCGGAGCAGCCTGAAGAAACCCACGCAGACACGGGGAGAAAGTACAAACTCCACACAGACAGTGACCCAGATCCCTGGAGCTGTGAGGCAGCAGTGCTAGCCACTGTGCCTCCATAATTGTAAAAATATTGTCGAGGGACAGGTTGTCAGTGAGAAATCGGAAGCAGATAAAGATAGATCTTTGCAGGAGTCCAGAAGTAGCGATGCAAGGCAGTAAGAGAAGTCATTGCAGGTGATTCTCAGGGTAAGACTAGATAATTAGGGCCGAAGGGCCTGTTCTGCGCTGTACTGTTCTACGTAATACAGCAAAGACAATGGAGGGGAGATGTCTGAAGTGGGTAGTGTGGTCAACCAATTCAAACGCTGAAGACACTTCACAAATATGAGGGGGAAGAGTACACCCTGTTTGCAGTCACTGGAGGTCATTTGTCACATTGATTAAGATCATTTTATGGACTGTCGCAAGGGCGAGAACCTGTTAACTGGAGAGATAATTGATCACTCCTGTGGGAAGGATGGGCTCAACATCCTTCTGGAAGCAACACAGCCAAGGACTCCAGGAAAGTGAGACTGGAGATGGGATAGCAGGGTGAAAGTACAGAGGGGTCCAGGGTAGGGCTTTTGTGGAGGGAGATGTCGATGGAAACCATAAGCATTGGGAATGGTACCTGACGAAAAGGATACAATATCAGCAGCATAGGTGTCAGGAAAGCATATTGAATGTGAAAGATTAAAAATATTTTGAACAGGAACTTCAGTATCTGCTCATAAGGAAGTCAAGTGAGGTTTATGGGCCAGTGATTGTCAGAGAGAATATTTCTTTGTAGCAGAGGAATCCTGCATTCAGGAATATAATAAGATTAGGAAGTGACATCAGGAATAATTATTGCAGGTAAAATATAGTGAGGATGTGGCATCCATAGATTCAGAATAATAATATTCTTTGCTATTGTCACACGTAGGCTTACATTAACACTGCAATGAAGTGACTGTGAAAATCCCCTCGTCGCCACATTCCAAGCCTACTTGTGACAACAAGCGATTATTATTATTATTATTACTCCGTCGCCTGTTCGGGTACACTGAGGGAGAATTCAAAATGTCCAATTCACCTAACAGTACATCTTTCAGGACTTGTGGGAGGAAACCAGAGCACCACGCAAACACGGGGAGAACGCACAGACTCCGCACCGACAGTAACCTAAGCCGAGAATTGAACCTGGGACCCTGGCGCTGTGAAGCAACAGTGCTAACCACTGTGCTGCCGTGCCGCCAGGGACAGACTAATACTTGAAAATAAGGTGTTACAATCCCTGGTGCAGAGTTTCTGCACTGGCCTTGATATCTGGGGACAATTTGATGGCATGTCTGCGATAATGAACAGAAAACCTTTCTTCAGATGTTGTTGGTGAGTGAACTTGTCCTTTAGATTTGTCTTACACCATGTGAGAAGCAGTAAAATCTCCCAACAGCAGTCCAGCATTAGCTGGGATATAAACATCATACGATCGAGGTTACAGGCAAATAAAAAGCAGCAGTATAAAATATATTTACGATAGAATGTGCTAACCCTTCAAAATAAGGAAAATTAAAAAATGGTCTTTAATCTTTGTGCTGAACAGTATTTTATCCTTAAAATTTCAGACTGGTAGTTATTTTTACACTCCTAACATCCACGAGTTGCTTTGAAAGTTGAGAGTAAAAGGAAAATGATTATCCAGTCATGATCTTATTGCTGTTTCTTGAGAGCTTGCTGTTTGAAGGTTGTCTGCTGTTATCTAGACTGCAGCCCTAACTGAGGGGCAGCCAGAGGCCACAAAAGGCACTATATAAATTAATTCGCTGTTTGGACAAGTTTCTTTGAAAGTTGCACACTTACTTATTGAACAGTGAGCAGGGACATGGGTTTGAATATCATGTCAGCTAAATTCGTATTGGAGTTGCTGCCCCGACACATAGTTGAACAAATCTCACAGTCCGTTAGTTTTTATTTTTAGTTGAGTGCTAGCTTCTTTCTCAGGAATCACCCCCCCCCCCCCCCCCCCCCCAACCCACAACTCCCAAAACAAACGCTCCTCATACCATCTGTATCATTTCAGGTCAGGAGCTCGATAATGAATGTAGCTCAGATTCCTTCATTGCCACTTTTATTCTTCATCTACTTCTGGCTCGGTCGTGGCTTCATTTTTGTCTCTGTAACCTTTTGGGGAACTGTGCATCTTGCTGCAAAGTTTTCACTATAATCACACAGCCTATGATTTTCCCAGTAATACCAGGTCATGCATGGCAGCTCGGAGTAAGAGATCTGTTCAAATAGATAGGGTGTAATTATTTGCTCATGAGAGACTACTTTTCAAGATTTGTTCAAACTGTAAATTCATCACCTAGAGACTGCGACTGTTGTGCTGGCTTTGATTGTACCGTGCAGTGGTTTATCGGTGGGTGTTTCCTGTTCAGTTGATGTGAGAAAGCCTAATGTAGCACCCGAGGCGGTAATTTCCTTGTGTGGATGTATGCTACCAGTTGGGGAGGTTGTGGGTGGTCTCTCATAATTGCCTGGTTCCTCTATTTCCCTGCTTTCACTGTCCATTTTCATTTGGGAGAAATATTTCAACATTAAATTGAAGGAGCAAGGCTTGCATTTGTCTAGCGCTTTTTATGATTCCAGGGCACCCCAGGGCACGTTTTTAAAAAATGTATCCTGTCATGGGATGTGGGCATCGCTGGTAGACCAGCATTTATTAACCACCTCTAATTGCCCTTGAGAAGGTGGTGGTGAGCTGCCTTCTTGAACCGCTGCAGTCCATGTGGTGTAGGTACACCCACTGTGCTGCTAGCAAGGGAGTTCCAGGTTTTTTTGACCCGGCTACAGTGAAGGAATGACAATATACTTCCAAATCAGGAAGGGAACTGCAGTTGGTGGTTGTCCCGTGCATCTTCTGCCCTTGGTCCTTCTGGGTGGTAAAGGTCGCAGGTTTGAGAGGTTCTGTCGAAGGCGTCTTGGAGTGTTGCTGCAGTGCATCTGTAGATGGTACATGTCAATGTATCAGCAATTGTCTCCTTTGGCAAGTACATTATTAAACACAAGTGATAAGCATTGGCTCACCTAAAAATGGACACAGCTGGGACACAGAAAAACATAGAAAATAGGAGCAGGAGGAGGCCATTCGGCCCTTCGAACCTGCTCCGCCCTTCATTATGATCATGGCTGATCATCCAACTCAGTCACTTGTTCCTTCTTTCCTCACCAAACCCTTTGATCTCTTTTTTTATGAATGTTTTTTTATTGGGTTTTTGAACAAAGTATATTTACTGCTATGTACACAGAATAAGATATATATATATATATATATATATAGGAGAGAAGGGCACACACAAACATACCCAAAAAAAGTAATAATAAAAAAGAAATAAAAAATGGAATAAAGTAAGTGGTAGGGTATTATGCACCAGCTCAATAGCAACAACTCTGTACAATTGTCAAAATTATTTACACACATCAGTAGGCAACTGTTTGTGTGTGTGTGTGTGTGTGTAGGGGGGTGGGGGGGTGCGGGCGGAGGGGTGAAGACTGTGGAGGTAGATGTACATTTGGGTGCCGGAAAAACAATTACAGAGGGCAATACTTGAATGGGTCTGGTGTTGGTGTTGTCACTTGCTTCTCCCGGACGGATTTCGCTGCCGTTATCCCGTTTGGTCTCTTTTGCCCCGGGGGCTATACCTAACTCCTTGAAAACATACAGGGCGCGATCTCCGTCCCGGTTTCGGGTGCGGCGTGCCTCCCCCGGCAGCGGGATTCTCCATCCAGCCGGAAGCCGGCCAATAGGGTTTCCTATTGTGGGCAACCACAAGCCCTCGGGAAATCCGCAGAGGTGAGAGTGTTGCCAGCAAAACAGAGGATCCCGCCGAGAGAGAATCCAGCCCACATTGTTTTGGCCTCAACCGCTTCCTGTGGTAACAAATGCCACAGGGTCACCACTCTCTGGGTGAAACCATGTCTCCTCATCTCAGTCCTCAATGGTTTACCCATACCCTCAGACTGTGATCCCTGGTTCTAGACTCCCCCACCATCGGGAACATCCTTCCTACATCTACCCTGTCCAGTCCTGTTAGAATTTTAATAGATTCTAATAATCTCCCTTCATTTTTCTGAACTCCAGCAAATATAATCCTCACCAAGTCAATCTCTCCTCGTATGTCAGTCCCGCCATCTCAGGGGCCAGTCTGGTAAACCTTCGCTGCACTTCCTCCATAGCACGAACATCTATCCTCAGATAAGGCGACGAAAACTGCCCACAAAACAGGTGTGGCCTCACCAAGGCCCTGTATAACTGCAGCAAGACACCCCTGCTCCTGTACTTGAATACTCTCGCTATGGAGGACAGCAAATCATTTGCCTTCTTCCCCGTCTGAGGCACCTGCAGACTTACTTTCCATCCCAATACGCTAACCCCAATCTCATGCGCTTTAATTTTACACGCTCATCTCTTATGTGGGGCCTTGTTGAAACCCTCCTGAGACTCCAAATATACCACATCAACTAGCTCCCCCTCATCCTTGAAGAATTCGAGTAGATTTGTCAAACATGATTCCGCTTTCATGAACCCATACCCAGCTCAGTGGCTAGCACTGTGGCTTCACAGCGCCAGGGTCCCAGGTACGATTCCCGGCTGGGTCACTGGCTGTGCGGAGTCTGCACCTTCTCCCCGTGTCGGCGTGGGTTTCCTCGGGTGCTCCGGTTTCCTCCCACAGTCCAAAGATGTGCAGGTTAGGTGGATTGGCCATGATAAATTGCCCTGAGTGTCCAAAAAGCTTAGGAGGGGTTATTGGGTTACTGGGATAGGGTGGAAGTGAGGGCTTAAGTGGGTCGATGCAGACTCGATGGGCCGAATGGCCTCCTTCTGCACGGTATGTTCTATGTTCATACCGACTCTGTCCGATGCTGCCACTAATATCCAAGTGCTCTGCTATTAGAATGGACTCTTACATTTTCCCCACTCCTGACATCAGGCTGACTGATCTATAATTCCCTATTTTCTCTTTACCTCCCTTTTTAAATAGAGGGACTGCATTAGCTACCCGCCAATTCGTAGGAACTGTCCTAGAGTCAATAGAATCTTGCAAGGTGACCACCAATGTATCCAGTTGGTGTGGGGTAACAGACAGAGGCTCTCATGCTGCTGGGTAGTTTTGAGCAGAAACCTGCTTACGGTAAAAGGCAAGCTTCAGACTTATTCTTTCACTATTCACAATTAATGGACATAACGTGGTAGCAGAGGACGGACATTAAGCCTTGACGATTGGTTGCTGTTCAAGAAGATTTTTGTCTCCACCCTCTGAAGGAAGAGACATCAGCAAGGAGTAAAATGAGGAGTAAAGTGCTGTCAGAGTGAAATCTGAACAATTTGGATAGCGAAGAGGGATTGGACCTTTTGTTCGAGTTTTTGGATAAATTCTACAAAAAGGATGACTTACTAGAAGCTTATGAAGCTTGGCCAACCTTTGACAGATTTAAGAAAACTGATGATCAGTCCACGGAGGAATACATCATGGACTATGACAGATGGCATAAGAGCCTGAAGAGATTTGAACTTGGCATGCCAGAGATTGCCATTTAAGTTACTTAATTGTGCACGCATTTCTCATGTTGATGTTCAGTATTGACGAGGTTCAATTCCAAAGCAAAGACTTGCTTTCAGACCAGTTGGCTGCTGCCCTCAAATTCTTTTGAGGGAGGCAGTAATTTCCAGCTACTTTGCTACTGAATACAGACAACCCTGCGACAAAGCGGTGAATGGAGGGTTCAAAAAAGACTTCTCTGCTTTAAAACATTATTGCTATTTTTCCATCTATCCTACTGGGAGAGAATTGTCTTTACTTGTTGATGCACAATTAATGTACACGAAACGTAGGTGAAGTCCGAAACGAAAGGCTTTAATTAGCAAGAAGTCAGCCCGGCAGCAGACGTACAGGGAATGGCCTGGCTGCAGGGGAACACGGGTTCTTATACCCCGTGTCGTAGGCAGAGCTACCTTCCTCTTAGCCGATAGGGATAAGAAGCGCACAATACTTGGGCCAATGGGCAGCGAGCCCTCTGCACCAATGGCAGCTCACACTCCCAGGTACCGTAATACCCCTAGTCATACTACCACACTTGTGGTGTTAAAAAAAAACAATGGCCACCAGTTCAACTCTTCTCTCCAAAAGCCTTTTCAAAAATGTTTCTTCTCTCCCTTAGCTCCGCCCAGCACTGACATCATCTTCCCCAAGCTGAAAAACAAATTAGCTTTCCAAGTACTGAGAGCATATTAATTCCATAGAGACTGTCCCCCAGTCAAACAAAAGTGCATTAGCCCAGTCAAAAAAACACATTCCTCTGTCAATTTCACCTTCAGGCTGCTAAAAGCTCCCAGGAACTGCAAAACAGAATCCTCTTATTGCAAAACCGGAACCACTGCTGTCAGTCACCCTCTAACCCCAAGCCTTTTAACCCTTCAATTTCACATTACATTTATAATCCAATTTTCCTAAAATCCTCCATTCGTCAGACCTGGCAAAGTGATAGGCAGTGAGGGAAAAGTAGTGTGGTAGTATGACTAGAGGTACTATGGTACCTAGCAATGCCGAGACACCATTGGTGGAGAAGGCTCGCTGCTCATTGGCCCAATGGTACGAAACACTAGTCATCCATTGGATAAACATCTTGTCTATTAAATTGATGCACTATCAATGACCACAGAAACAAGGTTGTAGTCCAAACTGAAGGCTTTAATAAACAAAATGTTTCCCCCAGCAGCTCAGGTACAGAAAGGAAGATGTGGGGGATACACGGGCTCTTGTACCCCGCCTTACTGGGCGGAGCTACCTTACAGCTCTAACCAATGGATGACTAGTGTTACATACCATTGGGCCAATGAACAGCGAGCCTTCTCCACCAATGGTGTCTTGGCATTGCTAGGTACCATAGTACCTCTAGTCATACTACCACAAGTAGTAATTGTACAACACGGGAATCAAACTGTTAGGGTTCATTCTTCAAGGCTAATTGGCCCTAAGTATACTTTTCCTAATTTGGAACGGGGCGTTTACGATGGGCGGGATTGGCGGAGGAGTGGGAAATCCCACGGGAGGCCCAAAATGCATGATATGTTGCCGGGATTTAGCGGAGAGATGTCCCCACCCCCTGCCAATGTCATAACGGGAATCCCAGCGACCAATGTTGGAACCGCCATTAGAATACAGTTACATTTAGCCAGTTGGGTGCAGGCGGTTAAGATGAACATTTTGCTGTCGTTTCTATTTTTATTTTAGTGCTTGTTGGTCTTTTTGCCAAAATCATTTTTATGGAGGTGGTTGGTTAGTTTTGCCGCTTGTGTGGGCAGGTAAGGTGGCAAGGATTAGGAGGACGGTACTTCATAGAGGGCAACAGCCCTTGGCCCTTCTGAATTCCTTATACTATTATTGGGTTGCGAACATGGGGCAAGTGCGGGCATGGAGCAGAGAGATGGTGGGTGAGGATGGAGGCAGGCTCTTGCAAGGGGTCAGAGTTGCGGGCGCTGGCAGTGGCGCTGTTCCCGTTTGCCCCAGGGAAGTTCTCTGGCAGTCCTGTGGTGGTGACCACATTGAAAATAAGGAGGCATTTTCGGCAGCACTTTAGGTTGGGGGTGGGGTCAAAGTTGATGCTGAATCCGAGGGAACCACAGGTTTGGGCCTAGGGAGATGGATGCATGGTTTCGGGGATGGGAGGAGCGAGGGGTGATGGAGATGAAAGACTTGTTTCTGGAAGGGCGTTTTGCAAGTTTGGAGCAGTTTGGGAGAGAAGTTTAGGTCCCGCATGGGGTGGGTTTTAGGTACATGCAGGTGCGGCATTTTGTGAAAAAAATTGAAAAAAGTTTTCTGCCATTTTTGGTGGCACCATCCTCATTGTTGCTGGAGGGGGTGTTGTTGGTGATGGGTTTGGGGGGTGCTAGCTTGGCGATCTATGGAAGGATTCTGGAGGAGGATAAGGCATCTCTGGAGGGGGTGAAGGCTAAGTGGCAGGAGGAGCTGGGGATGGCACTGGAGGAGGGGCTGTGGTGTGAGGTACTGCGGGGGGTGAATACCTCAACCTCGTGTGCAAGGCTGGGGCTGATACAGCTAAAGGGCAGCACGGTAGCACAAATGGTTCGCCCTGTGGCTTCACAGCGCCAGGGTCCCAGGTTCGATTCCCTGCTGGGTTACTGTCTGTGCGGAGTCTGCATGTTCTCCCCGTGTCTGCATGGGTTTCCTCCGGATGCTCCGGTTCCCTCCCACAGCCCAAAGACGTGCAGGTTAGGTGGATTGACCATGATAAATTACCCTTAGTGACCAAAAATGTTAGGAGGGGTTATTGGGTTACGGGGATAGGGTGAAAGTGAGGGCTAAGTTGGGTCGGTGCAGACACGATGGGCCGAATGGCCTCCTTCTGCACTGTATGTTCTATGTTCCATGTGAAGGTGGTCCACAGGGCGCACCTGACGAAGTCAAGGATGAGTCTGCTGTTTGAGGGGGAGGATATATGTGAGGGTGTGGGAGGGGCCCTGCTAATCATGTACACATGTTCTGGTCCTGCCCAAAATTGGAGAAATCTTGGAGGTTGTTTTTCAGCGCCATGTTGCCGATCCTGCACATGGATTTAGAGTCCAGTCGCCTGGAGGCCATATTCGGGGTGTTGGACTTGCCGGAATTGCAGACGGGAGCGGGTGCAGATGTTTTAGCCTCTGCCTCGTTGACCACTCACAGGCGGGTTCTGTTGGGGTGAAGAAGTCAGCTTCTTCACCCTTTACCTCAGTGTGGCTGGGGGATTTAATGGCATACTTGCACGTAGCAAAAGGGAAATTCGCTACAAGAGGGCTGAGTGAAGGATTCCATACAAAATGGCGTTTGTTTAAACTACATTTTGGGGAGCTGTTTACCATCAGCTGCCAGGTGGCGCTGGGGGGGGGAGTCGGGGGATGCGGAGATGGGGGCGAGTTGGGAAGGTTTGGTTGGAGTATTGGGATGGGTGGGGTTTAGGGGTTGGTGTTGGGTATATTTTGTTTTGTAAAGGTATGTGCGGGAAATGTTAAAATTTGAATAGCATTTTTTAATAAACATACATTTAAATGTAATTATCGGCTCGCTACACATGATAATCCCCCCCCCCCCCCACCCCCCCCCCCGCATCCCCGCCACGCTCACTCTGTAAGATTATGTTTTCACGTTGACACAAGGGCACCTGGGCACCTGAACCCGCCAGAGGAGTTTGGGTGAGTACATCGCTGAGGAGAGAGAGGTTCATGCCCCTGACTCTGTCCCTGGCACTGCTCCCTGGCACTGCCCCCTGGCACTGCTGCCTGGCACTGCCCGGGCAGTAGAAGTTGAAACCCTCACGATAGAGAGGTTTTAGTAGCTGCCAACAAACTAGAAGATAAGCTGGTCAATGAGGAGTTGGAAATTTGGAGTTGGAAGGAGTTGGAAATTTGGGAAGGATTTGGAGAATGTAATGAAATCCCGGATAAGGGAACAGCCGACCTTGACACACAGGTGGCCATGCATGGGAAAGGTGCTCTCTGACGGCATATACAAGGCTAAAACTGGACTGGTAGTTTAGGGTTTTGAGGAAAGTCTTGGGGATGAAAATATCAGAGTGGGCTCCCTTACTGTAGGGCAGGTAAGATTGAAGAAATTTTAGCCATTTTGGCAACATACTCCCAAGAGTGTAAATTGATGGATAGAAAAGCTGCATTTTTGCAGGGTGAGAGATTTCAAAGGAAAGCACTTTTGAAACCACCTAAAGAAGCCTGTGATATCGAAGGACAATTTTGGAAATTCAATGAATGTGTTTATGGATAGAATGGCTATCAAGGGTATGTTTTCCCCCCCCACAGATCCTAAGATGCTCTATTGGTATCACATGGAGAATTTTTATTATGCATGCGGATGATTTTCTGTGGGCAGATTCTGTAGAATTTCACCAATGGGTGATTGATAAAATCAAGAAGGAACTCAGGGTTGGTGGTCAAGCTTCAGGGGCCCTTGAACACATAGGTTTAGACATCAAATAAAATTTTCAGCCTCAGGTGAACTGGACGCCATGAGGCTGGTCATCTTGAGCAATGCTTCACCTGCCAGTATTGTTCTTGGTGGGAACGAATGATAAACATTGTCCATTGGCCTGAGTGTTAAAAGGGCAGTGAAAAGTACCGAAGCTGCTGAAGCACTGTGTTATAGGCCAGGGTTTAGAGAACCCCAAAGTGTATCATGGAATTCACCTGATCCACAACTTTTAATAGATTGTGGTTTGGGGAGCACACGGCCCACTCTACAGGTGTGGTACAGCAGAAATGGAAAAGTATTTTTTTAAGCAAAGCAATGTTTATTCTATGAACTCAAGTTAACCTTTTTAAATCATTCAGTGAACATCTTAGCAACCATTAATTCAAATACAACCCCCAAAGAATACAACACTAAGTAATTCTTGATAACTTCCCAAACAACATCCAGAAGACAAAAGAAACACCTTTCAACAGAAGCACATTGGGTTTACATTCACTACTGAGAACATTTATAATTCTGAATTCACCAAATGATCAAGAGATAGTCTTTTGATGGCAGAGCGAAAAGCAGTACATCTGCTTGGTCTGGCTTCAGCTCCAACACCGAAAATGAAACTAAAACACACCCTGCAGCAAACAGCCTAAAACAAAAGTAAAAAGCTGACAGACAGCCCAGCTCCACCCAGTCTCTGACATCACAGCAGTTGTAAACACCCATTTCTTAAAGGTACTCTCACTACAGATATTTATATTCACACCCATTTATAAACACCCATTTCTTAAAGGTACTCTCACATGACAACTGAAATTAGTAGAAGCAATGGCTATGGGTGTGCACTTACCCAAAATACTGATGGGAAAGGGGCAAACTGTTTTCTCAAAGGGTGCTATGTTGATTGTCTCACAGGGATGGGTAATGTCCAGTCAGTGAAAAGCATCATTGAAAAAAGGCTCAGAATAGACCGAGCTAGAATAAAATAAATGTTAGAGAGAAGGGAGATTGCAAAGACACGATGGGTTGACACAAGTCACCAATTATTACCATTTTACAAATAATTCCTGCTCCAAGAAATTGGTAAATATTTTGGAAGAGGGGTGTCTTAGGTGATAACAACAAAATGGGAAAACAAATTTTTGCTTTCTAATTATGTGTATATATAAACGCGTTAAAGGAAATGGGGGATCTATAATGTTAAAGCACATAAATTTGTTCCCATTTGTTTGGGTTGGAAAAAAAATGTTGTTGAACTGTTTTTCGAAAGCTCTAATTTGAAAGACAGAGAGGAGAACAGTCGGTGTATCAACAATTACATCCTTTGTTACTTCCATTCTTTAGCCAATTGAATTGTTGAAGATCGGTGATCATTAGCTCAACTACAAATGGACACAGACCGAAGAAAATACTTAAAGTAGTCTAAATGGTCACAGCTGGAAGAGTTGGATATGAGGAAGCAGTGGGAAGCGGTCTCTCTGCTGAGTTGTTCTGAGAATAAACCTGCTTTGGGTGAAATGCAAGCTTCATACGATTATTGAATTGAACAATACATACTGTGGGTGGGTGGCGGATAGATTTAATGTTGAAATTATTGGATCGGGTGCCAATCATGGGAGCTGCTTTGTCCCGGATGGTATTGAGTTTATTAAGTGTTGTTGGAACTGTACTCATCCAGGCAAGGGGAGAGTATTCCATTACACTCCTGACATGTGCCTTGTATATGGTGGATAGGCTTTGGTGGGGAGGGAGGTGGTGGGAGGGGGGTGCAGGAGGTGGGTTACTCGTTGCAGAATTCCCAGCCTCTGACCTGCTCTTTAGCTAATCCAGTTCAGTTTCTGATCAATTGTAACCCCAGGACCGGGTTTCCTAAACTTTTCAGGCCAAGGAACCCTTTTGACCTCCCAAAAGTACTGACTGCACCCCTGAGAAACATTTTTATTCTGCTGAAAAGTCAAAACACAAAAATGATTGTTTGTGCGCAGTTTGCACAAACATACAAAAACAAATTTATAGAAGTCTCTTCTATTTCTTTTATGTAAATATTTATTATAATTTAAAAATGATCTTATTCAACAAAGTACTTAAGCCCTACCCAACTCCTAATGGGAGAAACGATGCTCACCAATTCATTTAATATGAGGAGTGCTGTTGGAGAACTGGATTCTCATGTCAGACACACGCACTCAGTCTATCTCTCTCTCGCACACTCCCACTTTTCTCTCTCTCTCTCTCCCACACGCATACACACTCTCGTCCCTTGCGCTCTCTTTCCTACACACATACACATTCTCACCCTTCTCTCTCTCTCACACACACCTCTCTTTCACACCTATGCATTCAAACTCTCACCTCTCTATCTCACGCACACTCTCTCAACTCTTCTACCTGCTCCATGGCCACTTCCTCCCTCACTTAATAGAATCCACAGAACCCCTGCAGGGCAGGAGGAGGCCATTTGGCCCATCGGGTCTCCACCAGCCTACCCTATCTAGGCCCAATCCCCTGCCCTATCCCTGTAACCCCCCGCATTGATTGTGGCCAATCCACTTAACCTGCACATCTTTGGTGTCTGGGGGAAACCGGACCACCCGGAGGAAACCCACACACACACAAGGAGAACATGCAAACTCCGCACAGGCAGTTGGCAAAGGCTGGAATTGAACCCATGCCCCTGGCTCCACTACCCCTTCCCTTCTTGCCCTGTGGTCGCTGCCTACCTCACTCCACAGTCCAATCTTTTCCTCAGCTTTTCACTCTGGCCTGGACTTTTGGTGACTTACGTTCCTGATTTTTCCAGCTTTTACGATCAGAGGCTTACTCATTGGATTGGATTGGATTTGTTTATTGTCACGTGTACCAAGGTACAGTGAAAAGTATTTTTCTGCGAGCAGCTCAACAGATCATTAAGTATATGAAAAGAAAAGGAAATAAAAGAATATACATAATAGGGCAACGCAAGGTATACAATGTAACTACATAAGCACCGGCACCGGGTGAAGCATACAGGGGTGTAGTGTTAATGAGGTCGGTCCATAAGAGGGTCGTTTAGGAGTCTGGTAACAACTGGGAAGAAGCTGTTTTTTTTTTTACATAGAATTTACAGTGCAGAAGGAGGCCATTCGGCCCATCGAGTCTGCACTGGCTCCTGGAAAGAGCACCCTACCCAAGGTTAACACCTCCACCCTATCCCCATAACCCAGTAACCCCACCCAACACTAAGGGCAATTTTGGACACTAAGGGCAATTTATCATGGCCAATCCACCTAACCTGCACATCTTTGGACTGTGGGAAGAAACCGGAGCACCCGGAGGAAACCCACGCACACAGGGGGAGGTTGTGAAGACTCCGCACAGACAGTGACCCAAGCCGGAATCGAACCTGGGACCCTGGAGCTGTGAAGCGATTGTGCTATCCACAATGCTACCGTGCTGCCCGTCTGTTCATGCATATTCTCAGACTTCTGTATCTTCTGCCCGGTTGAAGAGGTTGGAAGAATGAGTAAGCCGGGTGGGAGGGGTCTTTGATTATGCTGCCCGCTTTCCCCAGGCAGCGGGAGATGTAGATGGAGTCAATGGATGGGAGGCAGGTTCGTGTGATGGACTGGGCTGTGTTCACGACTCTCTGAAGTTTCTTGCGGTCCTGGGCTGAGCAGTTGCCATACCAGGCTGTGATGCAGCCCGATAGGATGCTTTCTATGGTGCATCTGTAAAAGTTAATGAGCCTAGGAGCCTATGAGCAGCCAATGCAGGGAGAAACCAGCCTCTGATTGGACAAGCAGCACCATTGCATTTTTCAAATGTTACACATCAGGCTGACATACCGTGGAACCCCTGCCCCGGGATGCTGATAGTGATACTTCACAGCCAATAGGGTATTCCCTGAAATATAGTATCAAACTATTCGGAAGGACAGAGTGGATGGTAAGGGAGGTGGTGTTGCTCTGTTATTTAAGGATGACATCCGGGCAATAGTAAGGGATGACATCGGTGCTATGGAGGATAAGGTTGAATCCATTTGGGTGGAAATCAGGAATAGTAAGGCGAAAAAGTCACTGATAGGAGTAGTCTATCGGCCACCAAATAGTAACGATATGGTGGGGCAGGCAATAAACAAAGAAATAACTGATGCATGTAGAAATGGTACAGCAGTTATCGTGGGGGATTTTAATCTACATGTCGATTGGTTTAACCAGGACGGTCAAGGCAACTTTGAGGAGGAGTTTATAGAATGTATCCGCGATAGTTTCCTAGAACAGTATGTAATGGAACCTACGAGGGAACAAGCGGTCCTAGATCTTGTCCTGTGTAATGAGACAGGATTGATTCATGATCTCATAGTTAGGGGTCCTCTCGGAAGGAGCGATCACAATATGGTGGAATTTAAAATACAGATGGAGGGTGAGAAAGTAAAATCAAATACTAGTGTTTTGTGTTTAAACAAAGGAGATTACAAGGGGATGAGAGAAGAACTAGCTAAGGTAGACTGGGAGCTAAGACTTTATGGTGGAACAGCTGAGGAACAGTGGAGAACCTTCCAAGCGATTTTTCACAGTGCTCAGCAAAGGTTTATACCAACAAAAAGGAAGGACGGAAGAAAGAGGGAAAATCGACCGTGGATATCTAAGGAAATAAGGGAGAGTATCAAATTGAAGGAAAAAGCATATAAAGTGGCAAAGATTGCTGGGAGATTAGAGGACTGGGAAATCTTTAGGGGGCAACAGAAAACTACTAAAAAAGCTAAAAAGAAGAGTAAGATAGAGTATGAGAGTAAACTTGCTCAGAATATAAAAACAGACAGTAAAAGTTTTTACAAATATATAAGACAAAAAAGAGTGGCTAAGGTAAATATTGGTCCTTTAGAGGATGAGAAGGGAGTTTTAATAATGGGAAATGAGGAAATGGCTGAGGAACTGAACAGGTTTTTTGGGTCGGTCTTCACAGTGGAAGACACAAATAACATGCCAGCGACTGATAGAAATGAGGCTATGACAGGTGAGGACCTTGAGAGGATTGTTATCACTAAGGAGGGAGTGATGGGCAAGCTAATGGGGCTAAAGGTAGACAAGTCTCCTGGCCCTGATGGAATGCATCCCAGAGTGCTAAAAGAGATGGCTAGGGAAATTGCAGATGCACTAGTGATAATTTACCGAAATTCACTAGACTCTGGGGTGGTCCCGGTGGATTGGAAATTAGCAAACGTGACGCCACTGTTTAAAAAAGGAGGTAGGCAGAAAGCAGGAAATTATAGGCCAGTGAGTTTAACTTCGGTAATAGGGAAGATGCTGGAATCTATCATCAAGGAAGAAATTGCGAGGCATCTGGATAGAAATTGTCCCATTGGACAGACGCAGCATGGGTTCGTTAAAGGCAGGTCATGCCTAACTAATTTGGTGGAATTTTTTGAGGACATTACCAGTGCAGTAGATAACGGGGAGCCGATGGATGTGGTATATCTGGATTTCCAGAAAGCCTTTGACAAGGTGCCACACAAAAGGTTGCTGCATAAGATAAAGATGCATGGCATTAAGGGTAAAGTAGTAGCATGGATAGAGGATTGGTTAATTAATAGAAAGCAAAGAGTTGGGATAAATGGGTGTTTCTCTGGTTGGCAATCAGTAGCTAGTGGTGTCCCTCAGGGATCCGTGTTGGGCCCACAATTGTTCACAATTTACATTGATGATTTGGAGTTGGGGACCAAGGGCAATGTGTCCAAGTTTGCAGATGACACTAAGATGAGTGGTAAAGCGAAAAGTGCAGAGGATACTGGAAGTCTGCAGAGGGATTTGGATAGGTTAAGTGAATGGGCTCGGGTCTGGCAGATGGAATACAATGTTGACAAATGTGAGGTTATCCATTTTGGTAGGAATAACAGCAAACGGGATTATTATTTAAACGATAAAATATTAAAGCATGCCGCTGTTCAGAGAGACTTGGGTGTGCTAGTGCATGAGTCACAGAAGGTTGGTTTACAAGTGCAACAGGTGATTAAGAAGGCAAATGGAATTTTGTCCTTCATTGCTAGAGGGATGGAGTTTAAGACTAGGGAGGTTATGTTGCAATTGTATAAGGTGTTAGTGCGGCCACACCTGGAGTATTGTGTTCAGTTTTGGTCTCCTTACTTGAGAAAGGACGTACTGGCACTGGAGGGTGTGCAGAGGAGATTCACTAGGTTAATCCCAGAGCTGAAGGGGTTGGATTATGAGGAGAGGTTGAGTAGATTGGGACTGTACTCGTTGGAATTTAGAAGGATGAGGGGGGATCTTATAGAAACATTTAAAATTATGAAGGGAATAGATAGGATAGATGCGGGCAGGTTGTTTCCACTGGCGGGTGACAGCAGAACTAGGGGGCATAGCCTCAAAATAAGGGGAAGTAGATTTAGGACTGAGTTTAGGAGGAACTTCTTCACCCAAAGGGTTGTAAATCTATGGAATTCCTTGCCCAGTGAAGCAGTTGAGGCTCCTTCATTACATGTTTTTAAGGTAAAGATAGATAGTTTTTTGAAGAAAAAAGGGATTAAGGGTTATGGTGTTCGGGCCGGAAAGTGGAGCTGAGTCCACAAAAGATCAGCCATGATCTAATTGAATGGCGGAGCAGGCTCGAGGGGCCAGATGGCCTACTCCTGCTCCTAGTTCTTATGTTCTTATGTTCTTATGTTGCAACTTAGGAAACATCACAGCCGATTTCCCCATAAATAGTAATATGATCATCTTTGGTAATGTTGATTTTGGATAAATATTGGTGAGTGTACCCCTTTTGATCTTCAAGATAGTGCTGTGCAGCATTGGAGCATTCAGTCTAGGTTTTAATGCTCAGGAGAAGGACTTGAACCCATATCCTTCTGACTCCAAGGCAAGAGTGTAACCAACTCAGTCACACCTAGCAGCAGTTTTAGAACATAGACCATAGAACAGTACAGCACAGAACAGGCCCTTCGGCCCTCGATGTTGTGCCGAGCATTGTCCGAAACCAAGATCTCTCTGAGTAAAGAACCTACCTCGGACATCCCTCCTATATCTCCCACCCTGAACCTTATAGTTATGCCCCCTTGTAACAGCTACATCCACCCGAGGAAATAGTCTCCGAACGTCCACTCTATCTATCCCTCTCACCATCTTATAAACCTCTATTAAGTCGCCTCTCATCCTCCTCCGCTCCAAAGAGAAAAGCCCTAGCTCCCTCAACTTTCCTCTTAAGACCTATCCTGCAAACCAGGCAGCATCCTGGTTAATCTCCTTTGCCCCCTTTCCAATGCCTCCACATCCTTCCTATAATACGGTGACCAGAACTGCACACAATATTCCAAATGTGGTCTCACCAGGGTCATGTACAGTTGCAGCATAACCCCGCGGCTCTTAAACTCAAGCCCCCTGTTAATAAACGCTAACACACTATAGGCCTTCTTCACGGCTCTATCCACTTGAGTGGCAACCTTCAGAGATCTGTGGACATGAACCCCAAGATCTCTCTGTTGTAGCTGAAGAATTAAAAAAATATTAATTTAATTATTTTCTTAAAGTTACGAAGCCAACGTGCAGAGTGGACAGGGCAAGTTCTTAATCCATCTCCTTGCTTGCTCCAGAAACCAATTTAAATTCAAATAGGGTCCAATTCATGGCGCCCACAAAAAGGTAATCCAAGGTGATGAGAGGAGGTTTACATCTGATCCCTCCCCTGATCTGAGCCAAAAGGCTGGCACCTGAAGAAATGCATAGGTACTAAATCATAGGAACATCCCCAACGTCTGACAACACCAGGAGGAGGAAACTAGTCAACAGTGCTTGAAGGGTACACATTGTAAATGTAATAGCTCTATCCTTGGCGTCATAGTAATTTATTACAGTTGCGTTTATATCTTTTTGTAGGAGCTAAAATGATGAACCGAGGTGCACTGTATTATGTGTAGCTGCTGGCACTATACTGGTTAACATTTTGTTCTGCGTCCTCTGCCAGGGTACGACAGCGAAAGGAAGCTGGACTGCTGCTGAGAGAAATGATTAAAATATGGTGTTCCCACAGCATAAGCAGCGGATTTTCTGGGGCCTGGAGTAGGAGATTAGCTCCCAGCTCCTGGACCTGAATAAATCATGCAAACAAGAAGCTGTTCAATAGCAGGAAGGAATGCAATGCTCTCTGCCTTCACGCAAATGGAATAAGTGAGAAATATTTCTTCTGGTGGGGCCGGGCCATGTGTCACTCACGCCTTTGTCAGTGTGCACACATCAGGTCAGACTCACTGTGGAGATATTTAGCAAGTGTCACGGGCATCCTTAACATTCATTCACTCACTTATTCATTCATGAATTCATCCATTTTGTGGACTCCTCACACTTTCTCTCTCTCTGTCCATTTTTAGGTCCCCACCGCAAATCATACATTGTTTCCTTATTTTTTACATAATATTTTTAATTTTTAATTATGATTTATAGTCCCATTGCCAATTTATGTCATATTAAAATCAGGGCGTTGGTGTTGGTTGCAACAGAGAAACCTACAGTGGAGGTTGACGAGGTGGCCACACCAAGGGGCTACTGCGACACCACTGGTGGGAGGGTGTAAGTGCAATGTGACAAATTTACATTCAGAAATTTCTATTCATAATAATCTTTATTGTCACAAGTAGGCTTACATTAATACTGCAATGGAGTTACTCTGACAAGCCCCGAGAGGCCACACTCCGGCGCCTGTTCGGGTACACAGAGGGGGAATTCAGAATGTCCAATTCAACTAACCTGCACGTCTTTCAGGACTAGTGGGAGGAAACCGGAGCACCCGGAGGAAACCCACGCAGACACGGGGAGAACGTGCAGACCCCGCACAGATAGTGACCCAAGCCATGAATCGAACCCGGGACCCTGGCACTGTGAAGCAACAGTGGTAACCACTGTGCTACCGTGCTGCCCTTCCGTGCATTTTAGAGTTTCTTTGGAAAAAGATGAGAGGAAGTGTGTGCAGATATAAAATTGTTTGTGCATTATGGGTATAAGCTATTTATCCACAGATCTGTGGCAATGTCCATTGTAAGTCAGAAAAAATGTTTGTTAAATGAGAATTAGAGGTGTTTTATAATAACCCTCACAACCATGAGAACACCTCATTTGCTCACCTCCCCGTCATGCTCGTGGAATGCAAGCTCCCTCACTGGTGGCTGGGGCCCACCCAGCTGGGACTCGTAAATTTGGCATATAAAAGCTGGGGTCGGTGTGTCCAGTAGTCCCGGTTGGGGCCTGTGAGCTGTAAGCTGAGTTGTGGCCTTTTCTTTCTGTTGACTAATTAAATGCTGTTTAATTTACCTTCCTGGGCCTCCTGAGCTCTTATATTGGCGACAAGGAGAACAGTGACTGTGATTCTTCATCTCCTGACCACAGCGGAATACCCCAGCACGGGAGCGAGCCCCACGGGAGTTTGAAAATGCTGCTTTTGGGAAGGAGAGAGGCCTCTGAGGCAGGCATGGAGGACTGGGTCCAGGATATCGACCAGATGTGGTATTTCCTTCCAAGCGAATGGTATTGTTGTAGATGACCGACAGAAGATGATAATCGTGACCACCTGCGGGGCCTCGACATTCAGCTTCGTCAAGAGCCTCACTTTCTTGGAGGCCCCGGAGTCGAGATCCTTTACAGAATTTGTGGAACTTATTGAGAATCATTTCGCCCCTAAGAATTTGGCAACCATGCAGAGGTACTGGTTCAATAATGCTGGATGAAACCCTGGGGAATCGGTTCTGCAATTTCTGCTACGCACTTGCACGTTTGCTGAGCGTTGTGACTTTGGCCCATCCCTCCCTGAGATGTTAAGAAATCGTTTGTTCTGTGGCATTAACAATACGCCGACTCAAACGAAGCTGTTAGTGGAGCCGGCCTTGGATCTGGAACGGGCCACCGTGCTGTCGCTTTCCTGTGAGGATGTGGGAAAGAGGTCCAGGAATCCCAGGGTTCTATGGAAGATGAAGTACCCAGCGTTAGACACGCCCCATTCCAAAGAGCGACACCCCCAAGGATAGGGCACACATGACCCAATCACCACAGAAACAACATCACGGTCAGACCCGATGATCAAGTGCCACTACAGCCTGACGGTCATCTCCGCCGGAGTTGTGGCCTTTTTTTTTCTGTTTACGGGAAGCACGGTAGCACAGTGGTTAGCACAGTTGCTTCACAGCTCCAGGGTCCCAGGTTCGATTCCCGGCTTGCGTCACTGTCTGTGCTAAGTCTGCACGTTCTCCCCATGTCTGCGTGGGTTTCCTCCGGGTGCTCTAGTTTCCTCCCACATTCCAAAGATGTGCAGTTTAGGTGGATTGGCCATAATAAATTGCCCCTCAGTATCCAAAAGAGGTGGGGTGGGATGACTGGGTTAGGGGGATAGGGTGGAGGTGTGGCCTTGGGTAGGGTGCTCTTTCCAAGGGCCGATGAAGACTCAATGGGCCAAATGGCCTCCTTCTGCACTGTAAATTCTATGATTCTGTGACTAATTAAATGTTGTGTCATTGACCTTCTTGAACCTCCTGAGCAAGGAATTCCAGGTGTTTATGTGCGCCAATGGAGTGAAACTTGTCAGAACCACTCCAGGCCACCCACCCTCAAAATGGTCTGGCAGTCCAGATGTTTAAACAAGGCATGAAGAAACAGACTGTGAGTGCCCTTGAGGTGAAGTTGGGAGGGTTTTTATTCAATTACTGGGCTTCACCGCGCATCACAACCCGGGTAGTGCAGGCAGAATTATTGATGGACTAATGTCCGGATCTACCTGAGATGTCTGATATGTCTGAGTTTAACGTTCCCGAGTCTTGGCGGGAAGGTAGAAATGATGTTGGGCTTCCAGAAGAGGTACCATGATCACCGAGTGCGTGACTGAAGTTTTAAACCAGGGGACACTGTTCACATTTGGAATTTCAGGGACGGCGGCCATTGGGTCCCAGGGTCCGTAGTAAATGGAGAAAAAAACGGGACTAATTTCTTCCAGGGTCAGGACGAGAGAGCAGCCCATCTTAACGCACGTGGACCACCTCTAACAGCAGGATGCCAGCCCCAGAGGAATGCACACAGGATGAATCTGTGTCTCGACCACCCTGTCTGCCAACCTTTAGTCAAGAAACATTTCCCACCAGGAATTGATGTCCGGGCAGCTGGGTCTGACCACACAAACCCGCTCTGCATCCACCGTTGGCCTACCAACTCAACCAGCACCTCCGCCCGCCAACCTGGAAGGCAAACCAGCTCTTACTCAACTGATTGGGTTATTCCTGACTGTCAATCAAACTGCCCTTTAACCCACCTTCAATACTTTTATAATTAGGAAACAAAAGTGTTCAAAAGAAAATGAAGTTAAATCAGCTGGATTTGTTTCATGCCCCTTTGACTTTGCTCCCGAATTGTTGCTTGTTTTTAATTCTTGGAGACGGCAGGACAATCCTGGAGAGTTTGCAGATGGAGACCCCTGCAAATATTCACACATTCCCAGGGAGGGATCCTTCTCGTAGCTTGTGAAATGCAAGGCTAATTACCCAAATGACTTTGCTGTCGTGACAGAAACTATTTATCTTTGTGTGCAGCAGCAGAAATAAGACAACAGATATAGAAATGTGAGCACTTTCTGTCGATCTACTGGGATCTGGAAGTATAAAAATATATACCTTGCTGGAATTAGAGATCTGATGAAAGGTAATTGACCTGAAACATTAGCTGGGTTTCTCTCTCCACATATGCTGCTGGACCTGCTGGGGATTTCCAGCATTTTTATATCCGTTTCCAGCATTTTGCTTCAGCCCGGTGATGCCCCTGGTCGCTGCATGGGCATCGTTATAGTGGTTCTCCACATTGGTCTGAGGTGTCATCAGCCACGATTGCAGCATATAGCCCCTGTCGCCCGAGAGCCAGCCCCTCACACAGAGGAGGTGCCTCGAAGGTGTCGGGCACCGAGTGTGCCAGGAGAAAGGCGTTGTGTACGCTGCCTGAATACAAGGCGCAGATGTGCATGACATGCATCCTGTGGTCACACACAGCTGCACATTGAGGGGGTGGAATCTCTTCCAATTAATGTAGGGCACCCCCTCATGTGCCAGTGCCTGTAGGGGGACATGCGTCCCTTCAATCACCCCTTGGACCTGGGGCATGCCGGCGATTGTGACGAATCCTGCTGCCCGGGCAACCTGGTGGGCTTGGCCCACGCCAGATGCAATGTATTGTGGTGCCTAAGCAAACAGAGCATCCATCACAGTGCGGACCAGCCTGTACACATTGGTCTGGGAGATTCCAGACAGGTCCCTGCTTGGCGCCTGGACGGGCTCCATGAGCTGATTGGGGGGGCACCTGTTGAGACCATAGCTGTAGTATGCTGTCAGTCCTGTGTGCGGCACATGGGTTGTGCTTCCTGCCCGGGGCGCAGGGTGGATGGGAGCAGGGGTGCAATGGGCAGGCGGGGCTCGGTGCTGGTCATTGTTCCTGCCCTAGGCCCTACTCCTGGTCGCCCACCCCCCTACTCCCCCTGACCCTGGCCAGTGGCACAACTGGCAGCTCACAACTGTGCCTTTGGAAACATGTCTTATCTCCTCGCTCACCCTCAGCAGCCACGCTGCCCGGTTCCCCTTTTTTAAATACCTGGAAGAGGCGGATCATCGCGAGCGGCCGGAGACTAATATTAATGAAATGCTAACAGCCGTTACTGTACATGCACAAGCCAGCAAGGTGCTGGAGCATGGCGTTCCATTGGGCACGCGGAGCCGACCTCGATTTTCGGCTGACGTGTGCTTCTTGGCCCGATTGCGATTCTTCGGCGTTGCTGGACGGAGAATCCTGTCCATGTGTCAAAACAGTACAATGTGCTGTAAAGTTTTGTATTTTGGGTAGAAAAACTCAGATTTTCTGACACCCAAGAGATTGGTGGAGTTTGTTTCGATTGGCTGGCTGGTGGCCAATGGATTGGTCAAGACTGTATTCTTTCAAACATTTATTTCTTAGATGTGGGCATCGCTGGTTGGGCCAGAAGGTGTTGCCCATCCCTCGGGGCATTTAAGACTCAACCACATTGCTGTGGGTCTGGAGTTACATGTAGGCCAGACCGGGTAAGGACGGCAGATTTCCTTCCCTAAAGGACATTAGTGAACCAGATGGATTTTAACAACAATCGACAATGGTTGCATGGTCGTCATTAGACTCGTAATTCCAGAATTTTATTGAATTCAAGGTTTACCATTTGCCATGGTGTGATTCAAACTTGGGTCGCCGGAGCAGTGCCACTTTCCATGGATCAGTCCCACCATCTGCGTGAACAAATAATGTGGAAATTGATCACAATCTTTATTGTGGAGACAGTTGTGATGAACTTGTTTAATGCATCAATCATTCACTGATCCTCTTTAATATTATCCCCACTTATCCTTTAAGTGGTCCATCTGGTCTTTAGCAACCTGTCTATCGCTCATTTAGCTAACAGAGCAACCCCTTTGATCTCTTTCCTCGTTGTCTGCGAGTAACCTTGATACCGGTCTCTTTGCTCTTCTTCCTGCTTCCTGGAAGCGGGCAACTTCCAGGCAACTGACAGTGAGTGGTTCCTACCAGGTGGGGTTTACCTGAAGCAACCCAGGAGAAGCCACTGGACTGCGAAGGTGGAAGAAACCCTCCCTCTCTCTCTCTCTCTCTCTCTCCCAAACTGGCTGTCTGCTGTTTCTCTGAGTCGACAGTTAAAACCATTACAAGCTGAAAGAAAAGATAGCATCTACCTGAAAGCCTAGACTGAAGAAAGAAATTAACTGGAAGACGTCAATCTGAAACAAAGACTCTTATCTTTTTACTTTCGTCATTATTTTACACCCCTCTTTCCCTCTGTGTTTGTCTGTGTCTGTGTGTATGCGTGTAGAAGGTGGGGTGAGTTAAAAAGGGGCGCGGGTTAGACGTTAGATAATAGTTAACTAGTTGTATTTGTTAATAATAATCTTTATTGTCACAAGTAGGCTTGCATTAACACTGAATGAAGTTACTGTGAAAGGCCCCGAGTCGCCACATTCCGGCGCCTGTTCGGGTACACGGAGGGAGAATTCAGAATGTCCAATTCACCGAACAGCACGTCTTTCGGGGCTTGTGGGAGGAAACCAGAGCTCCCAGGGGAAACCCACGCAGACGCGGGGAGAACGTGCACTCTCCGCACAGACAGTGACCCAAGCGGCAATTGAACCTGGAACCCTGGCGCTGTGAAGCAACAGTGCTAACCACTGTGCTACCGTGCGACCCATAATCTATTTAATTATAATTTCTGTTAATAATAAAGTTTATTGTGTCCAAATTTACAAACTTGGTGACTGTAGTTATTGGACAGCTGAAGCCCTCGGGTATTTTAAAATAAAAGTTAATTTCAACCGTGTTGCGACTCTGCGTCAAGTTGGTCTGGAATTGACCACGCGCTGGACCAGTGTGTTGCAACAATTTGCACATTTGGAAACACAAATGGACAAGTTTCTATCGACTACATTTATCTACTACCTCTTCTAGGAAGCTAGAAATACACTCAAGTAGTTAACTTGTAAGGAGATCAGCTAAGAATTACTATGGCCATTATCCGTGAACACTCGTGTGATTGTATTAAATTCCTCTCTGCCTGTTTTAAATGAGTTAATGTGCCCTTTAAAAGCAGAAAGAGGGATTCAGTTTAAGTGCTCCAAACGCTCCTGTGCTTTGATCACTCATTGTAATCTCTAGTCTCTCACTAACACCGACTTTGTTAGTAAACGCGGTGCAGTTTGTTTGTGGGCCAGATAGATCACAAAAATCCACAATTTGATCCACAGCCTATTTAGAAGCACCACAATTGACCTCAGCACCCCCAGTTTAAAGGAGGTCAAACAAAAATCTTTCGGGGTTCCCCCCCCCCCCCCCCCCCATCATGATCATCGTGGAGGGGGCCTGGCATTCGTCGAACTTTCTCCCAGCAAGAGTCAGGGTCAGTAGGGGAGTCAAGCCAGAAAAACCTGAAAATAGGCAAAACTATACTCTGCTCTCTCTAGCTAGTAAAATAATGTTTGGCTGTTCGATTTACAGCAGCACCAGTCAAGACTCGATCAATGTTTATGAAAGATTCTTTGATTCATCATCATTAAACAAACAATGGACTTATGCTTCAATTGACAACCAAAAGCATTTTGAGACTTGGGAGCAAGTAATACGCCTAACAGGGGTGACAGGAAGTGCATTGTGATGGGCATTGTAAGTCACAGAATTAAGGTCCCAGTGTCCCATTGTCAAGAATATTACACAAAGAAAAATATACGAGCCTGGGGATGGAGAAAAATAAACATCTTGTATCCCACCTGTGATGGGTGGGCTTTCTCTTCATCTCATCTTGTCAGGTTTGAACTGTAGGACAATGCAAGTCAATGATTGCTCTATTACACAGTACTTTTCATTTTGTTCACAATCTTCTTGAATAATTTTGTGTCAATGTCATTATTATTTCCCTGTAGTGTGGGTGGGTCAATCATAAGAGATCATAGATGCAAAATAAGTAGCAAAAATCTCTTAGATGGGGAGGTGCTGTGGGCAGCACGGTGACGCAGTGGTTAGCACGGCTGCCTTGCACAGCCAGTGACTGGGGTTCAATTCCAGCCTTGGGTCTGTGTCTGTGTGGAGTCTGCACGTTCTCTCCGTGTCTGCGTGGGTTTCCTCCGGCTGCTCCAGTTCCCTCCCACAATCCAAAGATGTGCAGGTTAGGTGGGGTTACGGGGATAGGGCGGGATGGTTGAGGAGCCGACTTGGGCAGGGTGCTCTCTCGGAGGGTTGGTGCAGACTCGATGGGCTGAATGGCCTTCTTCTGCACTGTAAAGATACTATGATCCTATGAGGAGTATGTTTCCACTCGCTTGTCAAGATCCGGGGCGCACCGCCTAAAAGCTGATTTCATAAGTAATTTTAAAAGAGAGCTCGGCAGATACTTGAGGACAAGGAACTGAAGAGTTACAGACAAAACCAGGAATGTAGGACTAATCACGGCTGCTCTTTCAAAGAGCCAGCATCGTCACGGTAGACCAAATGCCTTCCTTTTGTGTGGTAATTTTCTGTAATTCTGTAATTTTCAATAAGGGAATGTGCAGTCTCTGTGGAGAAGTGTGAATGCTGACATCCAGGAAATGTAGAAATAAATAATATATTCTCATGAACAATGCTGTGGTACTTAACTATTTATCTTAAACCCTTTCTTCCTCTCCTTTAAGACATTCCATAAACTCATTTCTTTTGCCATTTCCCCATGCCTCTGTGAAGCCTATTGAAATGTTTTTCTACATACTAGGCACTATATAAATGCAGGTTATCCAGCAGTGTCCAGAGGAAATATTAAAATTATGTCCTCAAATATTACCTGCAGTAATATCTGTCTTTAATTCATTGATTTTCTTTGCAACATATCTTCCAGATAGATACACCGTAGATTTATGAGTTACATTAGCTGGACCAGGAATTGAAAGTGTCCCAGGAAGAGATAAAGTTTGCCAGTTCCAACACAGCTGTCCTTTTGTCAGCCGCACCAAATGTGTGAACAAATAATGTTGCAATTGATCACAATCTTTATTTGTGGAGACAGTTGTGATGAACTTGTTTAATGCATCAATCATTCGCTAATCCTCTTTAATATTATCCCCAACTTATCCTTTAAGTGGTCCATCTGGTCTTAGCACCCCGTCTATTGCTCATTTAGCTAACAGAGCAACCCCTTCGATTTCTTTCACCGTTGTCTGCGAGTAACCTTGATACAGATCTCTTAGCTCTCCACTCATTGGCATTTCTATGACACCCAATACTCAACTTTTTCATTCTTTTTACCTTTAAAACCCTACCATTTTGATCTTCAAGTTCATCTTGGCTATTGCTCCAAGTTCTGCTGTCTTTCTCCATTTTTACTGAAGCCAAATACGTTTTCTTTGCACGTCCCCCAAGGAAATGAAAATTGGCAGGCAAGTGTTTATTGGTCACTGTCAAACGCTTCTTAGGAGCTGGTTCAAGTGAAAATGGCAGAGGCCTTGAGCAGGAGATGGCCGGTGACACTTTGGGGAGGTGAAATTAACAGGGGAAAATGACCCCCCCCCCCCCCCCCCCCGAAGAAAATACTTCTAAAATGGGGAGGGAGAAAAAAAAAGAGTGTAAAGAACAGATGGTTGCAAATGTTCCTCACTGTCGAGCTGTCATGGATAAATGGTAGAGCCAGCATTAGTGGCCAGATGGTGAGACAAAAGCGACACGGAAGGTGTGTGGATAGTTGCAGTTTTGAAGAAAATCTCATGTCAATGCCAAAATTGTACAAGAGGAGAATCTTTTTTAAAAAATTAAACCTTGGAATATATGGATTCCCGGTGAAACATTTGTCAGGTGAATTTTAAAGGAAAAAAACTCCTATCTTTGTAGGGGTATGAGAATGGAGCCAGTGTCTGTACTGTACACACATTACAATGGGAGATACCAAACCTTTTGCCTTGTTGGATTTTAAGACACTTCTTCAAGCCTACCTTTCTGACTAAGCTTTTGGTTTTCTGTCCCAATATCTCTCCTGTTTGGTGTTCTGGGACATTTTCTTAAGTTAAAGGTGCTGTCCAACTGTGGGCTGTTGTTACGTTGAAATGTTGGTCTTATTCACGATATTGTGCAGATCTCCAAGCTTGTTCTCTGAAATCAGATGATTGTCATCTTACCAGTGGAGGTGGATCCAGATGACTATGCCCATGAACTCTGCCTTCAGTGCTGCCCTCACAATGACAGAGCATTAACATACTTCCATTGAGCCACCAAGTTAATCACCTTAGCTCGGGTGGAGTTGAGCTTACCAAATGTTGGGGGTGGATACCCATCAAAACAACAGCTTTTACGTGAAGAAGACTTCGCTGAATATCTCCAATACCTGGCAACAACCTGTGTGACTCAATATAAAGGTGGCGACAACCGGTGCAGAACCTTCATTTCAAAATCTATAGAAGTGAGTTATTGGGTAAATCAAAGAGCACGAGTGTGAAACAGCCAGCAAGGGTCATAGAGGGCCAAGAACTAAATGGCCATGGTACTAAGCCAAGTTCTCCTTAATTGTGGAGATTTGAACCTTGTGGGGGCAGTATAGAAATGAAGGCTGACATCCATCTATCACTATTTTACATTGTCATTCAGACTGTGCCACATATCCTGCAGAGTGACAAGCAAAACAGGCGTTTTCTTTAAAGCGAGTGGATCAGTCTAGAAAGAAACGGGATGTAAGTGGTTGATGCCAACAGAGCGAAATGAGCTGTTAGCGAATCGACAGCCAATTTGTCACCGCACGATCTTCTTTCCATTGACGTTCCACCGACTCTTTCTGGGGACTCATTTCCATATCTCACAGTCACTTTAACTTGATTTGAAATTTGACAAGGTGAACGAAATCTCGGCAATATCTGCCGGGTCAGTTGACATTAAATGCGGGGGGAGGTTGTTTTTTTGACTGATGCACCATGAGCCAGTTTGACACTGCTGAGGTGGGGACCAGCTTCACCACCCAGACAGCCACCAAGCCTATTGGACAGAGGTCTCGGAGAAGTTACCCGTCTCTTGTCTCAGTAGAGAACGACTCAAGACAATCAGCTGTCTTTCTCTGCCAGATACATACTGACTGGCTGTGCATCTCCAGCACTTTCTCGTCCTGTTTTAAAATTTAATAATTTGTAGTTTTCCTTTTACCTGCATATTTTGCACTGTTTGGCCAGTGGGACTGAAGATGAATAGAACAGTCGGGCGCGGGATAGGAGTGTTGCCATTAACAGGAACATTTATCCTACTGCGTCGTCTATTTATGTATTTAAAACTGTCAGACAAATCACTTTTCCAGAGGGATTTTGAGTGGAAAGATGACCTAATGGACCCCACTGCATCCCAAGGCCGAACTGCATGTTGACTCTACTTATTGTGTCATTGCAAACTGTGTCTGTGACACTCTGCGTGCCTCTACCTACAGGCTGTTTCTCAGACTTCATCTTACTTCTCTGACATAACCGCATTCATTTTCGTTTCGAACACTGAGTTTGTGGAGTCCTGGGAGGGAGGAATATTTTGTTGATGAGATTATGTTCAGGGAAGAAACTTTTGAAGGATGTTGCAGGTGATGGAACTGTGCAAGAAGGTGGCATTCTGGCGCTCAGTGCATCAATTGGTATTTATTGCATTGAGTTTTCAGGATTGATGTTATTATACAGGAGTGAATGCATTGTCATAATGTGCACAAGTAGTGACACTACTGGAAAATACTAAACTGATGGTATTGTCATTTTTTAATAGGAGTATTGGCTCGAGCACTGGGCATAAGAGTGATGCTTCCAGCTTATTAAAGTGTTACATCGCACCCATTGTGATAGGGTGGATGTAGAATTAATTAAAAAAAATTTTTTTTAAATAAATTTAGATTTCCCAATAATTTTTTCTAATTAAGGGGCAATTTAGCGTGGCCAATCTACCTACTCTGCACATTTTTGGGTTGTGGGGGCGAAACCCACGCAGACACGGGGAGAATGTGCAAACTCCACACGGACAGTGACCCAGAGCCGGGATCGAACCTGGGTCCTCAGCGCCGTGAGGCAGTTGTGCTAACCACTAGGCCACCGTGCTGCCCTTGGATGTAGAATTAATGGCTAGTATTGTCCAGTTGTTGGGATCTTCTGTTCTCCCGGTAGCGCAACCCCACCCATGGGCTTCCTGGCGGTGTGGAGTGGCTTCAATGGAAAATCCCAATGTCAAGCGACGGGAGTAGAGAATCTCGCCACCCGTGAGTGGCGCGCAGCTGAGAAACACGCGGTTGGGGGGGGGGGAATCCAGCCTAACGTTTCCACTTGTGAGGAAGAACATAACTGGAGTCCATCGATGTAGGATAGTCGCCAAGAAATCCAGTCGGGAATTCAGAAGAAGCTTCATTACTCAGAGTGGCGGGAATGGGCAACTTGCTGTCAAGAGGAGAGGTTGAAGCAAATAGTATAGATGAATTTAAGAGGCAGCTAGAGGAAGAAAGGAATAAAGGGTTTTGATGTGAATGGATGAGAGGAGCCGCGAGTGGAGCATAAACACTGGCCTGTTTCTGTGCCATTTATCTTATAAATAGGCGGGATGTTACAGGTTGAACATCCCTTATCCGAAATGCTTGGAGCCGAGTGTATATCGGATTTCAGAATTTTTCGGATTTCGGAATATAATTGTGGAGTGGGCGACACGTGCCGTTCCTGTTCTGCAGTAACATCCCGCAGGGATGGGGCCCAATCTATATCACACTATTAATGGTTTACTTTATGCACAGAAAGTCTCTTTGACAACCATTGAATGGTGCAGTGCCCTAGAAACCGTTGAGATGTGCCGTTGAATCGAGCTTCTACCGAATCAATGATACCTGTGCCTTTCTGCTTTCTGCAAGGTTCCTGATTTCGTTTTGTTTGAAGCATTCGCTGTCACCTCCGGGAACCCTCCCAGAGCCTTGTGGGATTTCCCACTCGTGACGTCTCGTCGGCGCTCGGAAAAATTGCAGATTTCGGAGCTTTTCGAATTTCGGATAAGGAATGCTCAAACTGTTGTGCCATATGATTGATACTGTCAGGATATAGTGTAGGAGTGATCACACTGCAATGTTGTCTTTGTTTTTAGTTAACCTTTGACACAGTTCAACACATGGGTATGAGAAGGAATCGCTTCACTCAGATGGTGGTGAATCAGTGCTGAGGGAGTGCTTGGATGGGACTGTGCACGAAGGCCCATTGGCCCCTCTGGTAGTTTATGTGGATGCTGCACTATTGCGTTATCCAAGTCCAATAAGGGAGCTCTTAGAGCATCATCTCACCACTGCCACTAAAAATGGAGAGTAAATGGTATTTATTCATCTCATTGTGAGAGTTTGCTTGGTACCAAATTACCGAACCACATCTGTGTTTACCTCCAGAGTGCAGACTGAAAATTTTCTCGGAGCTGCCACCTGCACCAATGCCCCCCTCCTCCCCCAATGCCACCCTGACGTTTATCGTTAATGTGGCTGAAAAGTGAGTAACAAGGGTTTCTAGTAAGGTTTGGGGGCTCTGTGGAAATTCCAGGCCGCCATCACTGCTTTCCCAATGCACTTGACTGTGTGAAGAGCTTTAAATGAATGCGATAAAGTGTGGCCGGCACAGTAGCACAGTGATTAGCACTGTTGCTTCACAGCGGCAGGGACCCGGGTTCGATTCCCGGCTTGGGTCACTGTCTGTGTGAAGTCTGCACGTTCTCCCAGTGTCTGCGTGGGATTCCTCCGGGTGCCCCAGTTTTCTCCCATAAGTCCCGAAAGACGTGCTGTTTGGTGAATTGGACATTCTGAATTCTCCCTCTGTGTACCCAAACAGGCGCCGGAGTGTGACGACTAGAGATTTTCACAGTAGCATCATTGCAGTGTTAATGTGACAATAATAAAGATTATTATTAAATGCTATGAAATGGGTTTTCATAAGATCATAACAGCATTAGATTGCCCCTTATATTAGCAAAATGTTGCCTGGCATTTGCCAGGGTCCAGATATTGCAATATTGAGGAATGCAAACAGCTGGTGTCGTACCAGATGAATTAAAAAGATTATTGTGTGGACCGATCTGATGACATACTTCATTGAACTCGTCCGTTTCAACAAAACAGCCCAGCTTTGATCTTGAAACATTCCTCAGGCATAAACATCAATACAGACCCATTGATACAATAATTGATATCCTGAGTACTTCTTCCAGCTGGGTGCTGAAGGTGACTCTACAGTCACAGTTTGAATGAAAATAAGATGCTCAATTCCTCACTTCATCCCTTTGATGTTCGTTGTAATTGCTCTTCAGAGCAATGCTGGATGGGCAAAATGGATTGGTTACAAACGGCTGCTTATCAACATTTACAGGACGGGAAGGGCAGATTGATCAAACGGCTCAATGTGAGCCCCGAATCGGAAGCAAGATCCATGGCATCAAAGGCAAAAATGTGACACTTTCATTAAAACATTTGTCATGTAGCAATGTAACAAGAAACACTCGCATTTGTATATAACCAGATACAAGCAGTGGCGGCAGTGCAAGGGTCATTCATCAGGTCCTGAGGATGGGGAAAGCACTATATAAATGCAAATTGTTTGCTCAATTATTGAACACTGCATTTTGGATTGTATTTATTTATTGTCACGTGTACCGGGGTACAGTGAAAAGTATTTTTCTGCGAGCAGCTCAAACAAATCATTTAGTACACGAAAAGAAACTAAAATAAAAAGAAAATTCATGATAGGGCAACACAAGGTCCACAATGCAAATACATAGACACTGGCATCGGGTGAAGCATACAGGAGTGTAGAATTAATCAGGTCAGTCCATAAGAGAGTCGTTTAGGAGTTTGGTAACAGCGGGGAAGAAGCTGTTTTTGAGTCTGTTCGTGCGTGTTCTCAGACTTGTGTATCTCCTGCCTGATGGAAGAAGTTGGAAGAGTGAGTAAGCCGGGTGGGAGGGATCCTTGATTATGCTGCCCGCTTTCCCCCGGCAGCGGGAGGTGTAGATGGAGTCAATGGATGGGAGGCAGGTTTGTGTGATGGACTGGGCGGTGTTCATGACTCTTTGAAGTTTGTTGGGTGGGATTCTCTGACACCCCGCCGGGCCGGAGAATCGCTGGGGCATGAATCCCGCCCCGCCGTCGGCTGCCGGATTCTCCGGCGCCGGTTTCTCGGCGGGGGCGGGAATCGCGCCGCGCCGGTCGTGGCCGTTGGCAGCAATCCCCCCAACGATTCTCTGGCGCGCAATGGGCCGTGTGGCCGGCGGTTTTTGGTGGGTCCCGCCGGCGTAAAATACACCAGCGTGACCTGGCTCTGCAGGCGGCCTGTGGAGTCCTCGGGGGGGGGGGACATGGCCCCGGCCCACCGATCCACGGGCAGGCCTGTGCCGTGGGGGCACACTTTCCCTCCGCGCCGGCCGGTGTAACGGTCTGCCATGGCCGGCGCGGAGTCCACCTCCACGTGCGCAAGGCTCAGCCTGACGCAACTAAAAGTGGTACATAGAGCCCACTTAACAAGAACCCGTATGAGTAGGTTCTTCCCGGAGGTGGAGGACAAATGTGAGCGGTGCCAGAGAGGCCCGGCCAACCACGTCCACATGTTCTGGTCTTGCCCCAGACTCGTGGAGTACTGGACAGCCTTCTTCGAGGTTATGTCCAAAGTGGTGGGGGTGAGGGTACAGCCATGCCCGATAGTGGCGGTCTTCGGGGTTTCAGACCAGCCAGATCTATTCCTGGGGAGGAGGGCGGACGCCCTTGCCTTTGCCTCCCTGATCGCCCGCCGTAGAATCCTGTTTGGCTGGCGGTCAGCAGCACCGCCCAGAGCTGCGGACTGGCTGTCCGACCTCTCGGAATCTCTCCAAATGGAGAAAATCAAATTTGCCATCCGAGGGTCGGACGACGGCTTCCACAGAACGTGGGAGCCATTCATGCAACTGTTCCGGGACCTATTTGTGGCCAATGTACAAGAGGAAGAATAGTCGGGGGAAGGTAGCGGGAGGGGGGGGGGGGCTACAGGTTCGGTACGGGGGTTCGATGGCTAGCTAAGGCCCAAAACCAAACTAAATAAACATGTTGAGGGGGGGGGGGGGGGGGGGGGGGGGGGGGCGGGCGCAGTTACTACTACGAAGATGCCTACCTGTAAATATGTATGTTAATTTTTGCGTGTTTGTTTGTTTTTTTTTTGTTCTTTTTCTCTCCTAACAATTTGTAATTTGTTCAATATAAAATATGAAAACTGAATAAAAACATTTATAAAAAAATGACCGGCGCGGAGAAGTACCCCCCTGCGCATGCGCTGGGATCACGCCAGCACACGCTGGCGCTCCCGCGCATGCACCAACTCGCGCTGGTGGAGGCCCTTTGGCGCCGGTTAGTACGGAGCCAACCCTGCCGGCGCCGGCCTAGCCCCTGAAGGTGCGGAGGCTTCTGCACCTTCCGTGCGGCCCAACGCTGGAGTGGTTCATGCCACTCCTCGGCGCTGGTGCGGCCCGCCTTGCCGAGTAGGGGGAGAATCCCGCACCTTATATCTCAGTTTTCTACTTCCCTCTTTTGAAAGCACAGGCTCATGCCAGCGTATGGTTTCAGAGGTGCTGCCCCCTTCTGGTGCTTGATGTCATGTCTTGGTTAGGACAATGAGACAGTGAATGTCGCTGAATGATTCAACCATAGTTTGAATTATAGCCTAACCTGATCCTGTTTTGGAAATCTGGGCCGGGATTCTCCGAGCCCACGCCGGGTCGGAGAATTGGCGTTGGCGTCGAAAATTCCCGCTACGCCACTCCGACGCCGGGACGCGATTCTCCGGAGACCGGTCGGTGCGGCGCCAGTTGTGGGCCGTTGAAAGGGGCCCCCACGGCGATTCTCTGCAGTCGACCGGCCGAGTTCCGCCAGCGTGGTTCACATATGGTACCACCCGGCGGGAGCTTGGTGCCACCAATGGCCATGGTGGCTGTCCTGGTGGGGGGATGGGGGTATCAGACTGTGGGGGTGGGGCAGTTTAGTGGATAGCACTGCGGCTTCACAGCGCCAGGGTCCCAGGTTCGATTGCCTGCCGGGTCACTGTCTGTGCGGAGTTTGTACGTTCTCCCCGTGTCCGCGTGGGTTTCCTCCGGGTGCTCCGGTTTCCTCCCACAGTCCAAAGACGAGCAGATTAGGTGAATTGGCCATGATAAATTGCCCTCAATGACCAAAAAATGTTAGGAGGGGTTATGGGGTTACGGGAATAGGGTGGAAGTGAGGGCTTAAATGGGTCGGTGCAGACTCGATGGGCCGAATAGCCTCTTTCTGCACTGTACTATGTCTATCAGTATGAAGACATAATTTATGTTAAAAAAAAATTTGTACCCTACCCATTGACCTGGGTCTCGACCTATGCACCCTCGGCTCCAGAACACAATTAACATCTCCTCCTGTGTTCAACTGGTGGGTGGCCAAGACCGGGATCGCTGCCAGCAACCCGATCATAAACTAAGAATCGTCCCAATTCGATGCATATACATTCACCAACACTGGCCAGTGCATCCCCTCCAGTACCCCACTCACTCTCCCAGCCGGCTCCCTCACTCCCTTCGCATCACAAACCCTGTCTTCTTGCTCATCAGGATAGCCACTCCACCACAACTTTGAGTCAAACCCCAAATGAAATACCTGGCCCACCCATCCCTTTCTCAACCTAACCTGGTCCTTCACGTGGAGGTGTGTCTCCTGCAGATAGACCGCATCCGCCTTTAAACTGCTGGGGTGTGCGGAAACCCGAGTTCTTTTCACCGGTCCGTTGAGCCCTTGCACGTTCCATGTTATAAGCCTTACCGGGGGGGGGCTTTCGTCTCCATTCCCCTCTGCCATCCATCACCCTCTCCTTTCAGCTCTGCCCCTGCCACTCGTTGTCGACCCGACGTAAAAAAGAAATACCCTCCACCTGAGAGGGAATGGGAAAAAAAACCTCCCTTCAACCCCCATTCTACCCATATCTTCCATTCCTCCAAAGTGCCAGCACCTCCGTCTCCCAACAGAGTTCAGCTCTCCCCCCCCCCCCCGGTTATGCTCCTTGATAAAATTTTTGGCCGCTTCTGGGGTCAATAACATTATTCCTGGCCTTCACCCATAGTTTTGTCAGGTCGAGTGCCCCAAACCTGATTTGCTGTTGTTACAGAACCGCCTTGGCCCTGTTGAACCCAGCACGCCCTTTTGTCATAATAGGACCCTGTTCCCGTCCCAGTCACTGTTCCGCTTCTCCCTGACCCACTGCAAGAGTTTCTCTTTTTCCACAAACTTGTGGAGTCTTACGATTACTGCCCATTGTGGCTCCCTAGCTCTTGGCTTCTTCCTCAGAGACCTGTGCGCTCTGTCCACCTCAGGGGCCTTGTCCAGCACCCCCTCCGCCACCAGACCTGCCGGAACCCTTGAGACATACCTTGTGGCACTCGTGCCTTCCACTACTTCAGGCAGGCCGACGATACGCAGGTTCTGCATGTCGACCTGTTCTCCTGCTCTTCCACCTTTGCTCTCAGCATCTTGCAAAGGTCTCCTGAGAGCCCCACCTCCGCCTCCAATCAACTGTGGCCCAACATCGCCCTTTCCATCTCTCAGATCTGCGACCCCTGTGCCTCCAGACTTCTCTACCCTCTCCATCGAGGCCTTCAGGGGTGTCACATCCCCTTCGATGGCCATCTATTTGTCCTCCTGTATTTCCTTCCTTTGACCCCTTCCCTGGGTGAAGGCCCTCAGCTGTTCCATCTGGGGATTTCCAGCTTGTACTGACCCTTCCCCTCAGCCACATTTCCACTTCTGTGCCACAAGTCTCTTCCAACTCCCTGGCCAGGTCGTTCACCTTCTTCTGCCGGGTTTGGTAACCAGCAGACATACCCCACCCCGGGGGGGGAGTTCTCCTCCACCCTTCAGCTCCACTTTTCCATCAAAATGACTCCCATTTTGGGGTAAAAAGAGCTCTTTTCTTTGCCTTCAAGCACGAGCCGCCCTGCGTGCCGCCACTCACACCATGGCCGCCATCTGAAGTCCAAAGGTAGGGAAGTGATGCTGCAGCTGTGAGGTCGCACTGGAGTACTGTGTACAGTTTGGTGCCCTTATTTGAGGAGGGATGTAGTTGCATAGAGGCAGTTCACAGAGATGAGGGATTTGTCTTATGAAGAGAGACTGAGCAGTTTAGGCCGATATTCTCTCTCATACAGAAGCATGAGGTATATAAGGTGATAAAAAGTATTCACAAAGTAGAGTGAATGTTGCCTCTTGTGGGGCAATCATAGAATCCCCACAGTGCAGAAGGAAGCCATTCGGCCCATCGAGTCTGTGCTGACCCTTCAAAAGAGCACCCCACCTAGGCCCAATCGCCACTCTAGCCCCATATCCCCACCCAACCCTTTTGACAGCAAGGGGCAATTTAACATGTCCAATCCACCTAGGCTGCACATCTTTGGACTGTGGGAGGGAACCGGAGCACCCGGAGGAAACCCGCGCACAGACACGGGGAGAAAGCGCAAACTCCACACAGTCACCCGAGGTCGGAATCGAACCCGGATATCTGTGCCGCCGTGTCGTCCAATCTAGAATGAGAGATCATAGTTTTAGGATAAGGGGTAGCAGATCTGACAGAAATGAGGAGAAATTACTTCTCTCAAAGGGTTGTGAATCTGTGGAATTCACTATGTCAGAGGGTGGTGGTTGCTGGGATTTCAAGTAAATTTAAGGAGGAAATAGACAGACTTTGAATCAGAAATGGGTTGAAGGATTATTGAGAACGGGTGAGAAAGTGGAGTTGAGGCTGAGAGAAGATCAGCCATGATCTTATTGAACGGCGGAGTGAGTTCAAGGGGCCGACTCCTGCTCATACGTTCCCAAATGTTCGTATGTACTCTGGGTAATAGCGGAATTTGGGAATGTCAGAATGTCTGTCAAAATCTACTCCTGATCTGGGAAGAATTTCATGGTATCGTCCCATAAACCTATTAGTCTTCTACTTATCCTTATTATGATCTTATGCAGCTGACAGGTGTTTCCATCATTTTACCTCCTCGTAGTACTGGGGGCAAGGGGTGAGATTGCGTTTCTGATACGAAACGTATCTAAAGGCCTCGAGGGTTGGATCAGTTTCATTCTTGGAAACCAAACATTTTTAGAATTTTTCTCCCTCCCTTCTGTTGCCAAGAAGGACAAGAACAGCAATAGAAAAGGAAAACGGTTTCTTCCGAATTCTCCACCCAAGTCGCAAACCATCCTGATTTGAACATATACCAACATTGTCACGAGATTAATGTTCTGGAGTTTGCTGCCAATCTCCATCGTGGGCATATCACCAGCAATGGCTCCTGCCACCAACACTTAAGGGTAATGAAGGATGCACAAGAAATGAGGCCTTAATTGCTGACATCAGCACGTCAGGACAACCTTCTTTAAATTCTCTACATCATTAGGCCCACTTCACTTCAGCCGTTCTCCATTCCACCCTCGGTGGGTGTCCGGGGAAAGCCGTAAATGTCTTAAATATCCCAATCGAAATATCTAAATAGGATGATCGCATGAGGTGGGCTGGGATTAGAGGCCCAACCAGAGGACAGCGTGAAATTCCACTGATCGGGGGTGCTGCTGCATTTCCGAGGCATAGAAAATCTGGGGCCTCACCTTCCAGAGGCTCGATTAAAGAGGCCTGGACAGGTTTACAAACAAATGTTTTTTAAAATTTAATTTAATTTGTTTTCCAATTAAGACGCAATTTAGCATCGCCAATTCACCCACCCTTCGGGTTGTGGGGGTGAGACCCACGCAGACAAGGAGATACTGTGCAAACTCCACACGGACCGTGACCCGGGGCCAGGATCGAACCCGGGTCCTCGGCGCCGTGAGGCAGCAGTGCTAACCACTGTGCCGCACAGCAAACAAACATTTTGTGCGGACTGCTGCCTACCTTCAGCCTGTCTGATGTTGCCTGGCTTACGCACGGGTCCCAGTTTTGTCCTGCGCGGACTTAAGAAAGTCAAGAAGGCAGTCGTACAATTTGACAATACTCCCAAAGGGAGGCCTCACTTTACGTGAATCTTGTGTCCCAAATGATATCATTACGTAAGGTTAAAACTTCTCTCTTTCCGGCGAAAGTATCTTTCAGTTACCGTCCAGCCTCCTGGATTTGCTGCAACTCCTGTCAAATGACCTCAGCAGCATCCTCCTGAGCTGACCAATGAGTTGCTGACGAATTGCTTACTGTCAAGACTCCAGCTTCAGCCTCATCAAAGCCATTATCACCTCTCCAGAGGCACTGTCAGAATCTCCAAAGGATGTGTCAATTTGAGAAGAAAGCGATCGGACAAATTGGAAGGAACATTGTGCAGCGCAGTACACCCAAAGCAACCACATCCTTTTCTATTCAAAAGCAATCCCAATGATGAACCTTTTGTGGAAAATATGCAGTCAATATTATTTTTGTGCGTTTAACCCAATCGTCACTGTACATCCCGGAAATGCGATGTTGTTCTCATCACAATTTTTAACACATGCTTTCGTCCTCAACATCCGAAGTGGACATTTTGATTGGAAATTTCCTCCCTCTCGACAATGGGCAGACATGATTCAGCCCTCCATCCAGAAGATAACACATGCTCAGCTCATCCCCAGCCATCTTGGGACATAGCAACATGTGTAAACCTCCTCCCTCATATTGCAGCCTTTCCCTTAGGATACAGGAAATACTGTCACTCTTCAAACCGTGTTTTGTACTCTGTGACTTATTTTTAAAATCGTATATATTCATTTGTGTCATTGAATCATAGAATCCTTACAGTGCAGAAGGAGGCCATTCGGCCCATCGAGTCTGCACCGACGCTCCAAAAGTTGACCCAACCCAGGCCAACTCCCCCGCTCTGTGCCCGTAACTCCACCTAACCTTTGGAAACAAAGGGACAATTGATCATGGCTACTCCACCTAACCTGCACATCTTTGAACGGTGGGATGAAACCGGAGCACCTGGAGGAAACCCACGCAGACACGGGGAGAACGTGTAAATTCTACACGTATAGCCACCAGAAGTCGGAATTGAACCTGGGTCCCTGGCACTGTGAGCCAGCAGTGCTAAACACTGTGCCACAGCATCGCTCCTGTCCTTTGCCTCTCTCTCACCCCCACTTCCATTTTCATATGGGCTTGGGTCTCCATGGGCCGCATAGTACCACAGTGGTTGTTTCACAGCTCCAGGGTACCAGGTTCGATTCCGCTTTGGGTCACTGCGCGGAGTCTCCACATTCTCCCCGTGTCTGCGTGGGTTTCCTCCAGGTGCTCGGTTTCCTCCCACAGTCCAAAGATGTGCAGGTTAGGTGGATTGGCCATGCTGAGGCAATTGGATTGCCCTTAGTGTCCAAGAATGGGTGGGATTACTGGGTTACGGGAATAGGATGGAGGTGGCGGCTTAGGTAGGGTTCTCTTTCAAGGGGTCGGTGCAGACTTGATGGGCCAAATGGCCTCCTTCTGCACTGTAGATTCTGTGATTCCAATGATTCTATTCCTCAGTCACAGCAGCAATTCTACAAGAAATTTCCGCAATGTACAAAATGTCATAATATGCACCCATGCACATCATGAGGCAAAGACAGGCAGTGACAGACACCCAGGTGAGCCAATCAACATACAGAACACAACACGACCAATCACTAGAGGGGGGCTTCCAACTATAAAACACACGAGGCATCAACACTCTGTCTCTTTCCACTGGTGACAACTGTAGTGACAGTCAGGGTGTACAAATCATTCAACACCTTCTACACGTGGATCAGAGCTAGCCTGGTCTAGATAGTTAATGTTAGTTTACTGAGAGTAGTAGAGTCAATCCATAGGCAGCTGTGTGCTTCGTTACTGAAGTTCAATAAATCTTATTGAACCAACACCTATGTTTGGTGCATGCTTTATCATTTATCTGCATCGTGTTGCAGTCCGTGTTGCCCCAGGGTGAATAACACAACACAAAACGTCTAACAAAAGTTGTGTAAGCACCCCATTCACTTTCAGCAACATTTTTGCCATCACTCTTTCCCACCACACTTTATTCTTACCAGCCCTATTGTTTTACAAGAGTAGCTCTAAGTCACTGAATATTGCCATTGAGACTACTGTACCTACATATCTGTACCTATACCTGTAATATATTAAAACCCTGGTGGAGAAATTCAGCAAATGTCCTCATTCCACCCTGGCCCAAGCCACCAATATGGTGGCCAGGAAATGTGTCATCTATTGTATTGATGAAGAAGGAAAAGATGGTGTCCAGGGCTCAGCTAATTCCTTTGCACGTGCAAAGCCGCGGCCTAAAGTTTGAGGCTCTCACCAGTTCCCCCCGAGGTTTCTCACACCAATTGGACTCAGTAAAACAGACCCTGTGCGACTGAAAAACTGAGTTTTTGATATTTACTTCCCTGAATGTGGAGCCAGGAGGGGCAACAGGACTTTTCCTGACCCTACATGGGGTCACCCAGCTCTACTTATTACTTCCATTTCTGTCTTGACATGGTCTCTGATCTACCTTGCTGCCTGCTAACTCCCCCAATCCCCCGGCCAAGCCTTCAATTCAGTTTGGGTTGGTCACCCAAATCCTGAACCCCAAACCCCCCTTCCAACAGCAACAGCAGCACCCCTCCCCCTCCACCACCACCTTTCATACCGAGGAGTCCAATCTTGGTTCCGCTCGTCACTAGCTGGCTCCATTAAGGTAGGTCTCGGATAAAGGGTGTTTGTGGTAAACCACTGTTACACCTTGATGGAACCATCAATTCACTAGACACGTGCTTTAAGATATGAACAGTGGTTTTAATATACTTACTACAGTGCCAGCCTGTTACCCGTTGAACTCTCGATGAACTGCAGGCTGGCTCTGGACAAGGGTATTTATTCAGCAGTCCAGGGGGAGGAGTCATGGGTGGAGCCAAGGGTGGAGCCTTGTACAAACTCCTGAGCATTCCCAGAGCTACTCCCCCTAGTGGTCGGATAACGTTACTGCGCTTACAATGGCATTGGTAAATACAGTGTGAATTACTAAGTTACATTTACCACATTCACCCCCTGCAAAAAAATCAAGTCCAGCGGGGGTGGTGGTCTACAAAGTCAGTCTGTCCGGTGGTCGAACTGTCCGCTGTGATCTGCGGAGCACCGGGGTTGCAGCCTCTTGCGGTGGCTGGATGGGTGTTGTGTGCTGGGGTACGATGGCGGACTCCAGGGAGGGTTGTGTCCAAGCTTCATACTCTTCTGGTTCGACCGGGGACTGGGGGAGCTGGGGGCTGGCCGGCGCGGGTGCACGGAACTGGTGGAGCGAGCTCGTGGGCTCGGGAGCGCGAGGGGGCGGCAGCATGGGGTGTAGGGTGAGGGGTCCTTCTGTGGGGGTAGAGGGGGCACTGGATCCGGCGGGTGCCAGATCCCGGAGGGATACTGTGTCCTGACGGCCGTCAGGGAACTCGACAAAGGCGTACTGGGGGTTGGAGTGGAGCAGGCGCACCTTCTCAACAAGGAGGTCGGTTTTGTGTGCCCTGACGTGTTTCCTCAGGAGTACGGGGCCCGGCGTCCTCAGCCATTCTGGAAGTGAGACCCCCGTGGTAGTGCCCCTGGAAAAAATGAAGAGCCTCTCGTGAGGGGTCTGATTGGTCACTGTGCATAGGAGGGACCTAATAGCGTGGAGTGCGTCTGGGAGGACTTCCTTCCACTGGGAGACTTGGCGCTTTCTAGACTGGAGGGTCAGCAGGACAGTCTTCCAGACCGTCGCGTTCTCCCTCTCCACCTGCCCATTCCCCCTGGGGTTGTAGCTCGTAGTCCTGCTCGAGGCAATGCCCTTGTCGAGCAGGTACTGACGCAGCTCGTCGCTCATGAAGGACGAACCCCAGTCACTGTGCACGTAGCTGGGGAAACCAAACAGGGTGAAGATGCTATGCAGGGCCCTAATGACTGTGTGGGAGGTCATGTCGGGGCATGGGATAGCAAATGGGAAACGGGAGAACTCATCTACGACGTTTAGAAAGTAAACGTTCTTTTTAGTTGAGGGGAGTGGCCCTTTGAAATCAATTGTGAGGCGTTCAAAGGGCCTAGAAGCCTTGACCAGGTGGGCCCTGTCTGGTCTATAGAAGTGCGGTTTGCACTCCGCACAGATCGGGCAGTCCCTGGTGACCACTTTTACCTCCTCGTTGGAGAAAGGCAGGTTTCGGGCTCTGATGTAGTGGGCGAGCCGGGTGACCCCCGGGTGGCAGAGGTCGTTGTGGATGACTTTCAGTCGGTCAATCTGCGCGCTGGCGCATGTCCCGCGGGATAGGGCATCCGGAGGCTCGTTGAGCTTCCCGGGTCGATACTTAATATCGTAGCTATAGGTGGAGAGTTCGATCCTCCACCGAAGAATTTTATCATTTTTTATTTTGCCCCTTTGCGAGTTGTCAAACATAAAGGCAACCGATCTTTGGTCGGTGATGAGGGTGAACCTCCTATCTGCGAGGTAGTGCCTCCAGTAACGAATAGCCTCCACAATGGCTTGTGCTTCTTTCTCGACTGAGGAGTGTCGGAGTTCTGAAGCGGAGAGGGTTCGGGAGAAAAATGCGACTGGTCTCCCTGCCTGATTTAGTGTGGCTGCTAGAGCTACCTCTGAGGCATCGCTCTCAACCTGGAATGGAGTGGATTCATCCACCGCCCGCATGGCCGCTTTGGCGATGTCCTCCTTGATGCAGTTGAAGGCCTGGCGTGTCTCAGCTGACAGGGGAAATCGTGTGGCCTTAAAGAGTGGGCGGGCTTTGTCCGAATATTGAGGGACCCACTGGGATTTTAATCTACTTACTACAGAGCCAGCCTGTTACCCGTTGAACTCTCGATGAACTGCAGGCTGGCTCTGGACAAGGGTATTTATACAGCAGTCCAGGGGAGGAGGAGTCATGGGCGGAGCCAAGGGTGGAGCCCTGTACAAACTCCTGAGCATTCCCAGAGCTATTCCCCCTAGTGGTCGGATAACGCTATTGCACTTATAATGGTATTGGTAAATACAGTGTGAATTACTAAGTTACATTCACCACACACCTTTATTAGGTGATGTATGGTAGGACCTGTACTACAGGTTCGCCGGTAGTCCCTGCCTGCTGGCTCCGCCCAGTAGGCGGAATATAAATATGTGTGTCCTCCATGCAGCAGCCATTTCGCCAGCTGCTGTGGGAGGCCACACATCTTAGAGCAATAAAGCCTCAGTTGTATCCAAATCTAGTCTTTGTTCAATTGATCGTGCATCAGTGATCGACCTATCAGATCAACTCTCCTCCCTCCGCAAACACTGCCTGATTTACTCAGCAATTCTGGTTTTGCTAGAGTCAGCCTGTACAAGCGCCTGTGAGCTAGGGAGAATTTTAAAAGATGACAAGTCAGCCAGGGTTCTGCTCCTGAAGCCTATTCAGTGCTACTCTGCTGGGCAGCATGGAGTATTGGGTCTGCTAACACTGCCAGTTTAGGCTCATCGATGCTACAGGCAGCAGGAGGGTTGGAGACGCTCTCCTCTGTCTCAAGGGGAGAGGAAAGTGGGAAAAGGAAGAAATTCAAACAAAAAGGAGATGTAATGAGACAAAATCTGATGCACTGAACCCACGCTTCTTTTAATATAAAGAAGGACCATCACTCCCAGACTCCACACTTTCGTACCGAAGGAGTCACTAAACAAACAATGTTCCCGATCACGCTGTGTAAAACCCTGAACTGCAATAACTTAGAACACGATGTCTGAAAATCCACATGGCAAACTGAGACAACAATTTCGGACGTCAGTGTTCTAGCCTTTGTGTAAAAATGAGCAGAGCTAAAATGCCTGCGTACCCAATGACACACCTCAAACAGCTAAATGTCCCTTTTAATTTTTAGACTGACTAATGATATCTGGTTCTTGCTAAGCAAATCATATGCAGAGTCTGTAATATAATTAATCAATTGTCCTCCCTGTTTAAATTGCCCTATAAATAGAGAATGCTATTCTTTGGGCTTCTGGAACAAGGGTATGTATGACCTGCCTTTAAAATGAAAGGTTGGGAATTGAGTGAGAACTTGAGAGGATGGAGCCGAAGCAGGAAGCCTCCCATTTTTCCCTGCTCTGTGTCTGCCGCTGCCAATCTGCACCCTACGTGTAAATACAGGAATAATGTTCCTCCAATGCATATTTCTGTTTCTCCCTGGTTTATACAGCGGGAAAACCTTAGAAGGCGGCATGTCACATTGTCCCAGAGACTCCAATTGGCAGCCATTTTACTGCAACGCTTCAATTTTGGATCAAACATCAAAGGGGCGCAGGATGTGAGATAAAAATTGAAGCAATGGCATGAAATTAAAGTAAGAATATGGAAAAAGGCAGGGAGAGGAATGAGGTGGAAAAGATAAGTGAGATTAAAAAGATAGGGTTGCCACGTATAACAATAAGCAATTGCGCAGGTTGCGCTGACTTACCCCAGCTTCTATTTTCCTGACAGCAGGGAGGAGAGGGTGGAAGATAGTGTAAATTAACTCCTCTTTTATTATTCAGTCAAGGGATGCAAATGTTTTGGGCAAGGCCAACATTTAGTGCTCACCTCTAATTGTCCTCGAGAAGGAACCTCTACAGGCCATGTAGTTCGGAACGCCTACAGTTCCGTGAGGAAGGGAGCTTCAGGATTTTGGCTGGGAAGCAAAATAAAAATACTTCAAGCACTTGAAATAAAAAGAAAAAATTCTGGGAACACTCAGCAGATTCGTGGGGAGGGGGAAACAGAGTTAACATTTCAGGCGAACGACCTTTCAATCACCCCAAACCCAACCCGCAAAGCTGGAGGTGGTGGGCGATAAGATTGGCGCAGGGCTGCAGTGAAGTTACCGATACTCCACGGACTGCTTTCATGGTGATGTTACTTCCTAGCGACACATAGCCCAAGTTGGCTTGGCACAGTTACTTGAGCAGGTTGGCTCTGTCATCTATCATCTGCTGATTACACTAGTCAGCCAGCTGCCACCCTCCGCACAACTCAAAGATGTTGCCAACCAAACCTTCTTTAGGTCTTCTGGAGCCAGCCTCACATTGTTATTGAGGAAACCATCATGGTTGCTCTTCTCTCAAAATTCCAACGGAAATTATTGCAACAAAGATTCCTCTGAAATGTAACTTCAAAATGGTTCCTTACATTTTCTACAGGAGGAGGTGATAACAGCCGCAAATCTTATATTTCTGTTTGTGAAATATAGATGCATTAATTACTTTTTTGGGTTAAATAAAAGACAGTATTTTAATAATAACAATCTTTATTATTGTCACATGTAGGCCTACAGTAACATTGCAATGAAGTTACTGTGAAAAGCCCCGAGTCGCCACACTCCGGCGCCTGTTCGGGTACACAGAGGGAGAATTCAGAATGTCCAATTCACCTAACAGCACGTCTTTCGGGACTTGTGGGAGGGAACCGGAGCACCCGGAGGAAATCCACGCAGACACGGGGGGAACGTGCAGACTCCACACAGACAGTGACCCAAGTGGGAATCGAACCCCGGACCCTGGCGCTGTGAAGCAATAGTGCTAACCACTGTGCTACCCTGCCGCCCAGAACTGTGTGGATGCCTCCAAGCCTTTGACATTGAAAGAGAAGAAAGCACATTACAGAAGGCAAGCTGTGAAGTGGTTCCTCACTTTCTCGTTTTGTAATGTCTGAGCAGGCTGCACCTTTGTCCCCATTTCCTTACCGATGAGGGAAGTGGATTATCAGTTAGCTCTCAACTTGACAATTGTTGAAATCAGCGTGGTGGCGCAGTGGCTACATTACTGCCTCACGGCGCCGAGGTGCCCGATTCGATCCCGGCTCTGGGTCACGGTCCGTGTGGAGTTTGCACATTCTCCCCGTGGTTTGCGTTTCGCCCCCACAACCCAAAGATGTGCAGGGTAGGTGGATTGGCCACGCTAAATTGCCCCTTAATTGGAAAAAATTAATTGGGAACTCTAAATTTATTTTAAAAACATGAAAATTATTGGATCTATTAGCCCTGGATTTGGGAGATGGTAAAACTGATTTGGGGTCAGGTGGCAAACAAAACATGATTGGGTTTAACCTGTTGACCTACTTTACCTAACCAGTAACTACAGGCAATGAGGGATGGCCAATGAATGTCGATCTTGTCAGCAATGCTCCCGACCCGAGATCGAATACACAGCTCACCATTGCATCAAGAATGTCATTCATTCTCACTCCGTGAGGACTGTGCGATATATTTCCTTTCCAATGGAAGGATAGAGGCAAAAAGAGACAATTGTCCAGTCGATGGGCTGCCTGACATTCCATAGATGCAGGTAGCAATTGATGGATTTAAGGCTCATTGCCTGTATTCTGTCGATTCCCTTTGACCTGATGCCTGCCAACATAACATTGTCCTTTGATTTGGTACAGCCAAAATGGAGAGCAGAAGCCTTTGCTTCATTGGCCTCGGCTAGATTACACTCCCTTTTAAGAAAAACGTAGACTACCCAATTCTTTTTTTTCCAATTAAGGGGCAATTTAGCGTGGCCAATCCACCTACTCAGCACATCTTTGTGCTGTGGGGGTGAAACCCATGCAGACAGTGTGCAAACTCATGTTAATCAGATGTTTTTATTAGGAAGCAAGTATTTAAAAGCACTTATGATGCAAAGAAGTAAGACTTTGTGACGCAGTCGAATTGTGTTTGACCCTGATTGAGATCCAGTTGGTTAAACCTCAAGTGAGCCACTAATCCAGGTTTGCTTGAGTGAAAGAGATTGAGGGGGCGATCTATTTGACGTGTTTAAAACAATTAAAGAATCTGGTCAGGTGGAACAGTGTAAACAGTTTCCTCGATTGGGGAAATACAGGGGAAGGGGACATGATTCTCAACATTAGAACCAGGCCATTGAACAGGGAGATCAGGAAGCACTTTGTCGCACAAAGGTTAATGCAAATCTGGTGCCCGATTTTTACTCTCTTTAATGAGTTAAAATCTCACCTCAGGAGATCTCTCTCTCAAACGTCTGTGGGTGCTGGGCCAGTTGAAATTTTCAAGATTGACGCCAGAAGACTTTGTCAAGGGCTATGGAGTTAACACTAATGAGGTTGAGATAAAGATCAGCCATGATCTAATTGATTAATAGAACAGGTTTGAGGGGCTGAATGCCCTCCTCCTGTCACTATGGTCCCGGCAATTCACCTTTATGAAGATTTAACTGGACAACAATGAGATAGATACCCTCTGGGCATTATCACTTGGACATTCCCTCTGGGTCGCTCCGATGGGATTCTACTGAAACTGTATCTATCGGTGGAATGGGAAAAGATCCATGGAGATTCCAGGCATGCTTTCCTTATCTCCACTGCAAGGGGAAGCTTTCCCATACCTGCAATTTCACCCCAATCTTTTCGATTGGTCTTCACAAAAGTGGAAAAACAGAGAACAAACACAACACATCTGCAGTCCTGGTCGATGCACTGTCAGGGAATTAGAGCTAGGTTACTGTAGCCGTATCTCCAATCCCTGTTCCCTTTCAGTACAGAAGAACTCAGAGGAAATCTTCATCCCAAAAGTCTATTTCTGAAAAAGGATTTCTATTTATTTCAACTTTTGTGTTTCATAGAACCACCACATAGAAGGAGGCCAGTTGGCCCATCTAGTTTGCACCAACCCTACGAATGTAAACCCCACCCAGGCCCATTCCCGTGACCTATCCCCGTAACCCCACCTGACCTTTGGACGCAAAGGAGCAATTGATCATGGCCAATCCACCTAACCTGCACATCTTTGGACTGTGGGAGGAAACCGGAGCACCCGGACGAAACCCACGCAGACAGGCACCCAAGGTCAGAATCGAACCGAGGTTCCTGGCGCTGTGAGGCAGCAGTGCTAACCACTGTGCCGCCCTGACACTAAACCTTTAATTATTATGACTATTAAAGATTGTGTTGTACTTTCATCAGCAACAAAGAAAATACCAGAAGCTGTGATTTTGTAACCTGCCCTAATCCCTCAGGTTTCACAACTGACACGGTGTCATTTCACCCAGGGTTCCTTATGGAAATCCAGTGCAAACAGCTGCAACAAAGACACCTTGTTGTGCCACTTTTGCAGCTATGGGAATGCATGAGTTTTAAAATTATCCTCAGCCACTATTTTTAATCGACACTTCATGGGCAATGTTAACTCAGTTCCGATGGATGCGCCACACAACACTGTTGCAACCGATAAATTTCACTTGTGTGGTAAATGTCACACAGCAAGAGGACAATTATCCAGGATGGGATTGAGGTACAATCCGAGGACACGTTTGAATGGGCCTTTGCTTCGCGCCTGATTTGAGCTAAGTCTGACCCAGGAACAATGGGCGGGATTCTCCGTTCCCCCCCCGCCGATTTCATAATCGGGGATCGGGCGGGGAATACCTTTCGACGCCGAAATCGGGGTCGCTGCCTGTTGGATGCAGGTTTCATCTGCTCTGCCCTCTCCGAAACGGCGTCATCGCACGCCATTGGGTCGGCCTCATCACCTGAAGGCCCTCCCCCGATGCTCCGTCCCCGCTGGGTCGAGTTCCCGACTGTGAGGTTGACGCGTGGCGTCAGCGGTCGGGAACGTGGCTTGGCGGTTGCGGGCTGTGTACAGCGCTGCCACAGTCGGGCGCGAGGCATGCTGCTGTTGTGGGGTGGGGGGGGGAGTTCCATGAGGGCTGGGGGGACTGGTGGGGGGTGGCCAGGGGGTGGCCAGGGAGGAGCTATCTGGCAGGTCGGGTCCGCACACAGCCAGCACCATGTTTTACCGCGTGACCGCTGCATGTCGTCACCATGTGCATGCGCGGCCATGGACCCAGCAATTCTCCGGCCGTTTATATAGTGAAAGCTGGGTGTTTCACGTGGTGTGGCTGCTAGCCTCTCACCATTTACAGGGCCGGTGAGGTGCCGCCACCGATTTGTTTCACGTAAAAAGTCCACAGATCCTCCGCACTTAGCCTCAGATACCAGAATCCAGCCCATTGGCTGTTGAAACTGACTCCAAAAATAAAGGCAAGATACGTTTGCAAAGCACTTTTAAGGTTGGGACACACCTCAAGATGCTTCACAGGAGTGTAATCAGACAAAGAAAATGGACCCCAAACCATAGAAGGAGACTTTGGGCCAGGTGTCTTAAAGGTTGGTTAAAGAGTTAGGTTTTCAAGATTTTCTTTTTAAAGGAGGTCAGAGAGGGTCTGCGAGGTGTCGGAGGCAATTTGGAGCTCAGGCATGAGGCCACCGAAGGCACAAGCTCCAATGGAGGGGTGAAGGAAACTGGAGTTGCCCAAGAGGCCTATATTTGAGGAATGTGGTGATATTGGAGGGTTGGCAGGCTGGAGAAAATTACGTAGCAAGGGAAGGGTGAGTCAATGGAGGGATTTGTAAACAAGAAGAATTTTTAAATCAAGGTGTTCGGGGACCAGGAGCCAATGAAGGTCAATAAGCAGCTTTCCATGCCTGAGGCCTAACAACAGGCAGCTGAATGACTGGGGAAAAATTAACTCCTCTCTCTAACCCGGCTGCGGAGGGTTTGGTGATGGCCAGGAATCTGCGAAAGCCAAAAATATCGGAAACCTGCCGACATAAATGACTGACTGCAATTCTCCCAGTGGTGGGTTAATGGCAGGTCGGACATCCTGCTGACAGCTGGCATGAACACTATTCGCATTAATTTGCATCCTCCATCCTGTCCCACCTTGTCATTGCCCCCACTGCCCCCCCCTTCCAAATGGAACCCCCATCCCCATAGCTACTTATACCTTCCCTGACCCACAGCCCTCATTGCACCCTCCCTAGCCCGCTACCCTTCACTCCATCCCACTACCCCAGCTCCCCTATCCTCTCCGAGGGTCCCACCAGAATTACCACACGGTATTGGCCCTGGGTTGGCAGTATCAGAGGGTCTTGTCTACGGGACAGAGGATGACGACGACTCGTTGTGAGATGACCTCTGGTGATCCTCATCATTTGGCAAAGTCTGACTTTAGGATCACCTTCCACTGTCCGCCTGGGTGATCCTGCATGTGTGTTGGCCATTCCATCTCAAGGACCCATATATATTTTGGAGGGGGTGGTGAGGGTAGCATGGAATCTGGAGATGGTGAGGGGTTAGGGCTCACACTTCTGGCCTCATTCCCTGCCACCTCTCGCTGAGGGTGACCCCAGGTATGGTTTTCAAGTGTCCTGGGGGCAAAGAGATGGTGACTCAACCGAGATGCCCTGAGGAGGCTGTTTGTCTTTTTTTTGGCACTGGGTCCCAGTCCCCCCCCCCCCCCCCCCCCCCCCCCCCCGGAGAGGTTGACAGTACTGACTGCCTCTGCCACCTCCTCCCAGGCCCTGTTGACGATGGCAGGCTTGAGTCTCCTGCTTACCCTTGGGTAGAGGGCATTCTCATCTCCTCCACTACGTCCAGCATTCTCCTGAGCTTACTCTCCGTGAACCTCGGCACTGGCCTTCTTGGAGTCATCTTCTTGGCTGGAATGAGTGTGTGGGGAGTGGAGCGCTTATAACCAGCTTGTCAGACAATTCTGGCCCCAGCAGATCAGATGCCAGCAGGAATGAGAATCGCACCAGATTCACGTGGGCCGACTGCCAGCCAACCTGCGTGTCCCGACTCGCATCCCGAATTGCTTCCCCGACGGGAATGAGAACCACAGTCAATTCAGTCCCGGTGGCAACACATGGGTCTCCCAAACGGAGAATTCTGTCACCTTTGAGACAGGTGAGCATCACCCGGTTACCAACACCTATTGTCATGAGGTGCCTGAGGTTTTGAGACTCTGGCATCATTTGCATTGGGTTGACGAGCTACAGGACGCTCTGAATTAACACTGGCCAGTTCTGTATCGCTCTGGTCGCCATTATACAGAAATAGTATGGCTAAATCGCTGGCTTTGAAAGTAGACCAAGGCAGGCCAGCAGCATGGTTCAATTCCCATAACAGCCTCCATGAACAGGCGCCGGACTGTGGCCACTAGGGGCTTTTCACAGTAACTGCATTTGAAGCCTACTCGTGACAATAAGCGATTTTCATTTCGTTTCATAATATCAAATCAGGGGAGAGGGTGAGGGTTGACCTAATCGAGGCCCTTAAAATTCAGAAAGATTTTGATAGGATGGGCACATTCAGAATGCGTCAATTTGTGTGAGAGTGAAACAGCATAAGATCGCCACCAAGAAATATAATCAGGAATTCAGGAGGAACTACACAGAGAGTGGTGATAAAATGGAACTCACTGCCAGGTGAGGCTACGGTGATTAAGATACTTGTACTTAAGGGGGAGCTGGAAATGCAAAAGCGGGAGACAGAGAAGTGAAAGTTATGTCAGTAGGGTTAAATGATGAAGGGTGGATGGGGGCTCAAGTGGTTCGGCCAAATGGCCTGTTTTTGTGTTGTAAACTCAATGTGATATTAGGCCCCCAACCCAGGAAGTGGTAGGGGTACAATCACTGTGGGGTGGGGGGTTTAGTTACTATTTCAGGGCCCAGAGCATCATATCTGCTTCTTCAGACATCACAAAAGTAATAAATATAACAATAATAATACTCTTTATTCGTGTCACAAGTAGGCTTACATTAACACTTCAATGAAGTTACTGTGAAAATCCCCTAATCGCCACATTCCGGCGCCTGTTTGGGTACACTGAGGGAGAATTCAGAATGTCCAATTCACCTAACACGTCTTCCGGGACTTGTGGGAGGAAACCGGAGCACCAGGGTGAGGGGTCAATTACTAGGGGGCATAGGTTTAAGGTGCGAGGGACAAGGTTTAGAGGAGATGTACGAGCAAGTTTTTTTACACAGAGGGTAGTGGGTGCCTGGAACTCGCTGCCAGAGGAGGTGGTGGGAGCAGGGACGATAGTGACATTTAAGGGGCATCTTGACAAATACATGAATAGGATGGGAATAGAGGGATACGAACCCAGGAAGTGTAGAAGATTTTAGTTTAGACGGGTAGCATGGTCGGCACGGGCTTGGAGGGCCGAAAGGCCTGTTCCTGTGCTGTACTTTGCTTTGTTCTTTGTTCTTTGTTCACCCGGAGGAAACCCACGCAGACACGGGGAGAACCTGCAGACTCTGCACAGACAGTGACCCAAGCCGGGAATCGAACCTGGGGCCCTGGAGCTGTGAAGCAACAGTGCTAACCACTGTGCTGCCATGCCGCCCATATCGAATTTACCATGGTTAGGTCCCTTGGGATTTATCAGTTGGGAAGATTAGTGGAGTGGGTATGGTGTGGGCTTTGAACCATTTCCAACCTGAAATAGTCTGCGGTGCCTGATTTTCATATCAAAGCAGGGCCTCCTGCCACAGATATTCTTAACCATGATTGTATATAGCCTCATGGGTCTGACACACCCCACCAAAGACAACCTGCAAAAAAGACAGATGTTTGACCTGCTGTACTCTTGCAACATGTTCAGATTTCCAGCACCTTTTTCCCCTCCCTTTTGTTTGGCCACTGACAGATTGCCTTTCCTCGAGGTTTTGCTCTGTGCCCACCAGGGCGACACGGTGGCACAGTGGTTAGCACTGCTGCCCCACAGCTCCAAGTTTTAATTTCAGCCTCGGGTGACTGTCTGTGTGGAGTTTGCACTTTCTCCCCGTGGCTGCGTGGGTTTCCTCCGGGTGCTCCGGTTTCCTCCCACAGTCCAAAGGCGTGCAGGTTAGGTGGATGGGCCATGCTAAGTTGCCCCTTAGTGTCCAAAAAGGGTAGGTGGGGTTACTGGGTTATGGGGAGAGGGTGGGGGTATGGGCTTAAGAAGGGTGCTCTTTCCAAGGGCCAGGGCAGACTCGATGGGCAGAATGGCCTCCTTCTGCACTGTCAATTCTATGATTCTATGATACACTCTTGTGCCCTGGTTCTCATCACTTTAACTCTTCCAAAAGAAGTGACAGATGAAGTCAGCAGTATCATGGACATTGTATCACATCATGTCACTGCCATTTCTTCTGCTCAAAATCCTGTAGAATCCTCAGCCAAACAGGTTACCACAGATATAGCCGCACTCTTTTAAATTGTCCAATTAATATAAAACAGTCCAAATCTCAGTTGTCAGCTTTCAGCATTTCAAATTGTGCACTTTTGAGATTCAATTACTCCAAGTCATTTCCTATCAATTGATCATTATCTGTCTGCCTAATCTTCCTGTAGACATGCACATTAGATCCATTTGGACTCAAACTACTTTATCAAGATCGCTTTATCTACCTACGTCAAATTTCTGTCCCTTGCATCAAAGAGAATTTATACAATTAATCTCCTTATACGTATCTGTTAAAATTCTGAATCTCGCACTTCTTTTATTTTTGGTTAATTCATATCTTAGCTTAAGTCCGTCTTAGTTTTTGTGAGGAGTTCCTCAAGGTTCATCTTGACTCACCTCCCCGCGTCGTCCTCAAACCCCGCATTGGTTTTCAGTGAACACCCTGGCTCAGGCTCCACTAATGGCCTTTGGGGCCTAGGCCTCAAGGATGCCAAAGGCAGAAGATCCTAGTTACTTGCACCTTTGTCTCCGGTGTGTTAGACGGCGTTAGCTGGGGCTGCAGTCGGGAAACTGCAAGCGACTAAAGTGTCTTGTAACTCGAACGTAGGGAATAAAAACAGAAAGTGCTGCAGATGCTCAGCAGGTCAGGCCGGTGTCCGGTCCTTTAGAACAGCTCTGATGAAATGGTCATCAGCCTGAAATGTTTCTGTCCTCACACATGCTGCCTGAACAGCTGGGTGTTACCGATATTCTGTGTTTTTATTTCAGATTTCCTGAAATCTGTAATATTTGCTTTTGGAAAACGGGAGCCTAAAAAATGATAATAAAAAGAAAAAGACTTGTATTCACATAGCGTTCTGCATCTGAGCCATCAGCTTTCATTCAAGTCCCACTCCATGACTTGATGGCTGCAATAATCCTCACGAGAATTTGTGTCATGAAAGCCGGCCCAGTAAGTTCTTTGGGGTTGAGGATAGGTGTGCGAGGTGCGCGTGAAGCCCAGCAAATCATGTCCACACGTTTTGGGCATGCCCGAAGCTTAGAAGGTTTTGGCAGGATTTTGCTGAGGCAATGTCCACGGTGCCGAGTCTGGAGGTAGCAATCTTTGGCGTGTGGGAAGATCCGTGATTTTGGGGAGCGAAAGAGGCCGATGTCCTGGCCTTTGCTTCCCTGGTAGCCCGGAGACAGATCTTGTTAATGCGGAGGGACTCGAAGCCCCCGAGTGTAGAGACCTGGCTTAGTGACATGGCTGGTTTTCTCAGTCTCGAGAAAATAAAGTTCGCCTTAAGAGGGTCAATGGGTTCACCCGGACGTGGCAGCCGTTCGTCGACTTTCTCGGGGAAAATTAAAATGTCAGCAGATGCAGTATTCCAAAGTGGGGGGTGGGGGGATTGTTGTTGTATGGTTGAGGTGTGTGAAGATTGGGCTGGGGGGTAAATGTTTATTTTACCATGTTGGTGTCGTTGTTTTTGTTACTGTTATAAAAATTTTCAAATACCTTAATAAAATATTATTTAAATAAATAAATAAATAAATAAATAAAAGCCGGCCCGGACTGTGACCAGCGTTATTGGGTTGGGACCTTTGAACTCTAAGCTGCGTTGCAGCCTTTACTTTATGTTAACTTATTAAATGTGCTTTAAGTTACCTTCTCGGGCCTCCTGAGCTTTTATATTTGCCAAAGAAGTGTGGTCTATCTAATGAGACCATCAATTCACGTGACACGTGGTTAGAAGTGAACAGTGGTTTTAATCGTGCCGGGGGGGGGGGGGGGGGGGGCCCGGGGGTGGGGGTGGGGGTGGGGGGGCCGGGGGTGGGTGGGGGTCGGGGGGGCGGGGGTGAGGGTGGGGGTGGGGGGGGGCGGGGGTGGGTGGGGTGGGGGTTGGGGGGGGCCGGGGGGGGTGAGGGGGCGGGGGGGGGGGGGCCGGGGGGGGGGGGCCGGAGGGGGGGGGCGGAGTGACCACCAGCGAGCCTGGATCCATCCGCCATGTTTGTGCGGGGCGGCCTGATGGAGGGTGGCCACCCCGCATGCATTGGTTGGCACCGGCCCAACTGCGCATGCGCGGGACCCGCACTCCTTGATGGCGCCCCCTAGCACATGGCGCCCCGGGCGACTGCCCGAGTTGCCGGTACCTTGAGCCGGCCCTGATGAGAGGTTTTATTTTGGGATTTTGCTCATCCAGACTAAGATAGAGGACTGAAACAGACACAAACACTGACTGTTGACGTCACGACAGGTCACATGATGCTTCACCAGCAGGGGCGTAATCTCTGATACATAACACCCCCCCCTTTATTTCATCAGTACACTGACAATGACTTAAAATTTATACAACAGACCCAGCCATACATTATCTCCATACATAGATATATACAAATTAATAAAACAGTCTCTCAGGTGGATATCTATTCCGTTTAAGGTGTATTCGACATTCTGGAACCTGGCTACTCATTACCTTGGCAGTGTCGGCTGTTCCTTCAGTAGATGCTCCTTCCTGGGAAGTTATGCCAGTGTCAATCTCTCTAGGTATTGGAAAGTCCTTAGAAACAGAACCTGCACTTTTCTCTGTGATCAGGCTCTTTTCTGAAGTTTCACTGTCTAAATTTTCCATGGGAAATACTTGTTGAGAATTTTCAGCGATTTTACTTTGTGAAGCTAGCAACTGGTCAGTATGACATTGCCAAATTCTCTCATCATCATCACCAACACCATGGTGTTGGACCTGACTTTGCGAGGTTCACAGCAGATATCCATTACTTGCTGGTGGTGTAGCTTCTGGCTAGCATTCGCTCTCCTTGATTGAATACAATCTCAGAAGTATCAGGTGGTACTGACAAATCAAACTGTGTTCGCAGTTCCCTCCTGAACAGCAATACTGCTGGTGAACTGCATGGTGGCGCAGTATTTAGCACCGCTGCCTCACAGCACTGAGGACCCGGGTTCAATCCCGGCCCTCGGTCGCTGTCCGTGTGGAGTTTGCACACTCTCCCCGTTTTTGCGTGGGTTTCACCCCCACAACCCAAAAAGATTTGCAGGGTAGGTGGATTGGCCATGTTAAAATGCCCATTAATTGGAAAAACAAAATTGGGTACTCTAAATTTATTTTCTGGTGAACTCTGTTGTTGCTTGTGTGGTGTTCCAGTAAGACATTAAGAATTTGTTTACTCTTCTTACCAATGTACCTTGGCCCTTTGAAGTCTTGATGGAATGTTCCAATAATTGAACAAAATGTTCGGCTAATCCATTTCTTGCAGGATGGTCCGGTGCTGGCTTGATGTGGTGGACAATGTCACCCTTCAGGAAGTCTTAAACTCCTTCAAAGTTAACTGAGTACAATTGTCGCTTACTATCTGCTTCGGTGTTCCAAGTCTTGTGAATATTTAGTTCAGCTTCTCAATGGTTGTTCAGTCATCATAGATTTTATGATAACGACTTCTGGCCACTTAGAGTGTCCACAATCACTAGAAACATGTGACCTTCCAATGGACCAGCATAGTCCCTGCCCTGGCTGTATCAGCCATTCTCAAGAATGTGAGGGTGGCAGAAGTGGAGCGTTCCTTAGTTTTCCACAGGACTGACATTGTCCCACTTTCTCTTCAATTTAAGCATCTAATCCTGGCTACCAAAAATAATTGTGTGCCGGTTCCTTTATCCTCACCACCCAGGATGTCCACCATGAAGTTGGTCAAGGACTTTACTGCGCAAGCACGGAGGAATAATCACTCAGATTCGCCCATGATAAAACTCCATTCTGAACTGTTGACTCATGTCTTCGTGTGACGTAGGCTTGAGGTCTGATGAACATCTGACAACGTTCCTTTTTGGACCATATCCATCACCTTTACCATCACTTGATACCTCTGTACTTGAGATGACGTCCAGGTACATTATCCACGAGTGAGAAATACAGGATGTTGACAAAATGTTCTTCAAGTTCCTGCTTGACTTGTAATGGCAATCTGGACAATGCACAGGATTTGCACGTTGCTCTGACTTGCGATATTGAATATCGTATGTGTGTGCAGATTCAAATTCAAAGACCATCTTTGCAACCTACTAACTACTAAAGAAGAAATACCTTTAAATGGCTCAAAGATTGTAAGCAAGGGTCGATCATAGAATTTACAGTGCCGAAGGAGGCTATTCGGCCCATTGAGTCTGCATCGGCCCTTGGAAAGAGCACCCTACCTAAACTCACACCCCCAGCCTATCCCAGTAACCCAACCCAACCTTTTTGGACACTAAGGGCAATTTAACGTGGCCAATCCACCTAACCTGCACATTTTTGGACTGTGGGAGCACCCGGAGGAAATCCACCCAGACATGGGGAGAAAGTGTAAACTGCACACAGGCAGTCACCCAAGCCAGGAATTGAACCTGGGACCTGGATCAATGATATGTCAAAGAGTAAAATGACTTCCATAAAGGTAGTGGTGCCTCAGAAATGATGCTCAAAGCTCCTTTTTGTAGTTTAGCGTAATTTGTTCCTGCTTTCGTAAGAGTTCGTGAGGCAACTGCTATCGAAAGCATAATGTGCAAGACAACTGCACCAAGCTCATAATAATAATAATCACTTATTGTCACAGGTAGGCTTCAATGAAGTTACTGTGAAAAGCCCCTTGTCGCCACATTCTGGCGCCTGTTTGGGGAGGCTGGTACGTGTAGAGTGACTCATTGCAAGTTGTAACTTCAGCTTGGGATTGTACTAAACCAACAGCTCTGACTTCTGTAAGGAATCTTTTATCTGATTGCCTGCACCTTCGCGTTCTTACGAGCAGTGCCATATCTGTTTGGCACATAACAAAGTGTGCAAAAGCTTCAATTGTGTTTGGAAGTGAAGATTAGGTAGGGAAACAGATATTGCGGGAAGTAAAGATTACTGGTATAAATAAAAACAAATTGAAATTCTAAAATAAATAAATTCTAATTCAATAAACTCAGGATGCAGGACCAGGTGATGTACTGTAGCTGCAACATGTGGGAGCTGGTGGACCGTACTGTGGTTCATAATGACTAGGTCTGTGTGGTGTTCTTTGTGGTTCTAATCCGAGGATGGTTGGCGTAATGTTCACAAAGACCACAACTAGCTTTTATATTGAACAAAGCTAAAGATTTATTTACACTACTTAATTGGATTTGACACTTATTCCTGTATAATAAACAGCTGATAATAAACATACAATCTACACTCATCGACTACTAATCTTTACACTAATACAATAACTATGATCTGCTCTCACTCACACCATCTTTACAACAGTCTGCCTTCTAACCTTCTCCTCCACCTCTCACCCAGAAGGCTGAGCATCAATGCCTTTTATAGATCTGCACCTCACTCCCTCTAGTGGTTGATTTAGTAATAACGTTAATCCTTACATTTCTGTACATTTATCATAATGTCACAGTCTGCAGCAAATGTTGGTTGCTCGAGCAATTTCGGTCAGAGCTGGTGAATTGGAGTCTGGGCATCAAGCATTGTGGCACATCAGGGAGGGGGAGAGTTACCCAGATGCGGTGTTTCAGGGGGCAGTCACCCCCTCCCTCCCTTAGATTAACTGCCTTAAATTCTGTTAGTGGTCAGGGACAGAAGGGTGTGGCTACAAGTGAGGCAGGTAGAGGGATAGCACTGAAGGAGCCTCAGCCCTTGTCCCTGTCCTTGTGTGGACAAGAGAGGGGACTGTAGGGAGGATGAGAAAACTGACCAAGGCACCGTGGTTCAGGGAGCCGTTCAAGCGAGGGAAGAAAAGACAAATGTAGTTGTATTTGGGATAGTATAGTGAGGGGAATAGACATTGTTCTCTGCAGGATCAAGAGTCCCGAAGGGTGTGTTGCCTGCCTGGTGCCAATGTTCAGGACATCTGCTCTGGGTTGGAGGGGAACTTACAGTGAGAGTGGGAGGATCCAGTGGCCACGGTCCATGTAGGCACCAATGACATAGCTAAAATGAGGAAGGGTGTTCTTTGTAGGCAGTTTGAGGGGTTAGGCACTAACCCCTCACACATTGTTAATCAAGGAAGATTTCAGTGCAGCTCTGACATGTGATATAAAGGCAGTGGAAAATGATGTAGAATCGGTTTGGTTGGAAATCATGAATAGCAGGGGAAGGAAGACAAGGGTGGGAGGAATCTATAGACTCACAAAATGTGACTACTCAAGAGGTCAGAGCATAAATCGGGAGATATCAAGGGCATGTTTGAAGGAAACTGCAATTATCATGAGAGATTTTAATCTGCATATTGATTGGACAAACCAAACCGATAAGGGCAGCATAGAAGAAGAACTTGTGGAGCGCATCAGGGATTGCTTTGCAGAGCAGTATGTTGTGATAGCTACCCAGGAACGGGCTATTTTAGATTGGTTTTGTGCAATGAAGAAGGATTAATGAGGGATCTTGTGGTTAAGGATCCCCTAGTGGGTAGTAGCCACAATATGACAGAATTCCAGATATAGCTTTAGACTGAACGTCACAGGTCTATAACCAGTGTCTTCAACTTAAATAGGGGCAATTATAATGGTATGAGGGCGGAGTTGTCTGTGGTGAACTGGTAAAGGGAACCAGCTATTTCTGATAGGTAAAAAGATAATTGATTTAGCCATTTTAATGTAAATACTAAAGCCCAGTTTGAAATCCATTTTAAAATGGATTTCATCATAAAACTTCAAGCATAACTTAGATTACAAAAACACACAGCTTGCAGTAACAAAAGCACAGAATTTGAAACATCTACAGGCTAGCTGGAAGCTAATGCAACATTTTTACTGAAAGGTTAAATTGACATTATAAACTATCCATTGTCCTAATGAACAGAATTGCAGAAGTTATTAAACTGTACCACAATCTGATCAACATCAAAATAAGCACCATGCCAACATGAATCCACATGAATCCATATTGTTCAGAATATGAAAAATATAGCAGTCAGCAGAAAAAACAGTAGAAACCAGAATTGATTAAAAGTACATATCAGATTCCAACACACGACAAGCATCTAAAAAACAACATATCTACAGCTATGTTGCATATTGATGATTGACAACTGACCATCCAACCAAATGCATTTGAAACTCATCCAAGCCAATCAGCGCATTACAGGGGTAAGGACAGATGGAGTCAGACTGATAACATTCTCCTTAAACATAGAGGTCCTGGCAGCCATTTTCCATTCCGGGATCACTCTATATTATTTACCTAACGACTTGCTATCCTTATTTCGTATTTTTATATTTCCACTCTAACTCTTAAAGTCTGCTCAAGCTATTTTTGCTTTGAGCAAGAAACCATTACTGTATTTTGAAAGTTAAATCTGTTGTAAACTACTAAGTCGATTTTATCTCTCAAAGTCTTCTGCTTGCAAGGGATTTATTGAGAACATTTGATTTGTAACCACAACAAGAACTCAAACTCTCAATTATAATCAATAGACACAGTAAAAGATTTTATTTCGCACCCGAGACGTGTAACTTAAATTTCTACTGAGTTCAAAGTGTATACAAGACTACACTTAAACCGCATCGTAGATTTCAACAACTGGGTGAACAAGCTAAGATACAGGTCAGTGAATGACCAGTGGCAGATATCCAAGCAGCTGATCCATAATGCTCTGCAGTTTATCCCAATCAAAAAGAGGGAGTCCATGAGAAAGAGACAAAATCCACGGTTAACAAAGGGGGTCAAGGATAATGTTAAATTGGAAAACAGGATATGCAAAGTGGCAAGGGATAATGTACACCAGAGGACTGGAAGGTTTTTAGGATCTAGCAGCACAAGACTAAATAACTCAGAAGAAGGGACAAAATTAGTTTTGAGAGAAAACGTGCATGCAGTATAAAAACAAACTGTAAGAGTTTCTATGTATATATAAATAGGAAGCTGGCAGCTAATGTAAATGTGGGACCTCTACTGAAACAGGCTGGTGAATTAATAACAGCAAACAAAGAAATGGTGGATATGTTAAATACATTTTTTGCATCATACTTCGCCAGGGAAGATATTACAAATATCCCAAAGATAGCATATGGGCTGATTTCAAATCACATGGTAGAACTTACAAAAATCCCAATCACAAGGGATAGAGTATTAGAGAAACTCAAGGGGTTAAAAGTGGACAAGTCGCTAGGACCTGATGAACTGCACACTAGGATTTCAATGGAAACGGCTGCAGAGATAGTTGATTGAAATTTTTTGGAACTCGCTCAATTCCAGGAGATACCAGAAGAATGGAAAACAGCCAATATGACTCCCTTGTTCAAAAAGGGAGAAACGCAGAAGGCAAGGAATGAGAGGCCAGTTAGTTTAACATCTATTATTGGCAAGTCACTGTAGTCAATAATCAAAGAGGAAATAGCTAATAATTTAGAAAAGCTGAATATAATCAAACCTAGTCAATATGATTTTAGGTAAAATAACAAATTTGCTCCAATTCTTTGAGGATGTTACATGGAGAGTAGATAGAGGGGAACCTGCAGATGTAGCGTATTTAGATTTACAAAAGACATTTGACAAGGTGCTGCATAAAAGGCTGGTGAATAAAGACAGTAAAAGCCCATGGAACTGGAGGAAGTATGTTAGCATGGATTGAAAACCGGCTGTCACACAGAAAACAGATAGTTGCAATTAATGGGTTCTTTCCAGAGTGGAAAGATATAACTAGCGGAGTATCACAAGGATCAGGTCTTGGCCTGCAATTGTTCACTATTTACATTAGTGACCTGGAGGAAGGAACAGAATGTAAGATTTCCAAATCTGATTCGAAAATAGGTGGAAGGGCATTTCGTGATGAAGATATTGTGATTCTGCAATGGGATAAAGATAGATTGGGTGACCGGGCGACAAGCTGGCAAATGTAGTTTAATGTAGGGAAACGCGAGGCCATGCACTTTGATTGGAGGAATAGAAAGGCAGAGCATTATCTAAATGGAGAGAGACTGCAGATGTGTGAAGTATGGAGGGATCCAGGTGTTCTGGTACATGAATCAGAAAAAGCTAGCAGGCTGGTTCAAAAAGTAGTTAAGACGGTAAATGGCATTTTAGCCTTTATTGCAAAGAAGTTTGAGTTTAAAAATAGGGAGGTTTTGTTGCAATTTTCAGGTGAGACCTCACCTGGAATATTGTGTACAGTTTTGGTCCCCTGACCTAAAAAAGGAAATAGTAACATTGGAGGCAGTCCAAAGTAAATTCACCAGGCTAATTTCTGGGATGAGAGGGTTGTCCTATCAAGATAGTCCTAAATAGTCTGGGTCTGTATTCTTGGAGTTTAGAAGAATGAGGAGTGACCTTATTCAAACATACAAGATGCTGAGGGGGCTTAGACGGTGAGATAGTGAGGTGTCTTCACTAGTGGGAAAGTCTCGAGCAAGAGGACATAGCTACTAGATAAAGGGTGGGTCATGTAAAACTGAGCAGCACGTTAGCATTGTGGATAGCACAAATGCTTCACAGCTCCAGGGTCCCAAGTTCGATTCCGGCTTGGATCACCGTCTGTGCAGAGTCTGCACATCCTCCCCGTGTCTGCGTGGGTTTCCTCCGGGTGCTCCGGTTTTCTCCCACAGTCCAAAGATGTGCAGGTTAGGTGGATTGGCCATGATAAATTGCCCTTAGCGTCCAAAATTGCCCTTAGTGTTGGGTGGGGTTACTGGGTTATGGGGATAGGGTGGAGGTGTTGACCTTGGGTAGGGTGCTCTTTCCAAGAGCCGGTGCAGACTCGATGGGCCGAATGGCCTCCTTCTGCACTGTAAATTCTATGATCTATGAGCTGCAGAGAAATGCCTTCTTGCAGAGGGTGGTGAATCTCTGGAATTCTTTGCCCCAGAGGATGGTGGAGGTTGGATCATGAGAAGTATTTAAAGTGGAGGTGGATAAATATTTGATAGATTGAGGAATAGAGGGAAATGACACAGAAAAGCAGTTTGGGCCGACATAGATCAACCATGATCATACTGAATGGCAGGGCAGGCATGAAGGGCCTAGCGGCCTACTCCTACTTCTATTTCTTGCGTTCTTGTGCGTTGCTAAATCCGGCATGAATTTACCATAATAATTGATCAATCCAACATTTCCCTTAGTTATGCCACATTTTGAGGACATGACAATTCTAAGATTGCTGTCATCTTTGGCTCTTTGTGTAAGCCATCTTTATCGATGATGTGCCCCAGATAATTTATAGATATTTTTTTTAAGTCGCAATTTTCCTTATAAGCTCTAAGACTGTGGCTCTGTAAACATTTCAGAGTAGATTTCACATTCTTCAAGTCTTCCTGTTCACCTGAAGCAGTGATGAGAATGTCATCCAAATAACATTGCACCTCAAATAACCCACTTAGAAATTGATCCGTGGGCCACTAGAAAAGAGCAAGGGCAGATGTTATTCCAAAAGGAAGTCTTCTGTAATGAAACAAACCTTTGTGCATCATGATAGTGAGTTACGGCTTGATTTTGCTGCCACATTCATTTGTAGATATGCTTGCGATAAATCATTTTACTGAATCTCTTTCCTCCAGAAAGTCCCACAAACAAATCTTCAATCAATAGATCTGCGCACAGTAACGGGTTAATAGTTGTGTTAAAATCTCCACATAGTGTCACTGAGCCATCACATTTTGATACAGGAACTGTTGGTGTTGCCCATTCACTTGCAGCAACTGGTTCAATGACACCTGTTTGAACTAGCTCTTCTAGTTCTTCCCCAACCTTTGGCCTGATGGTGTATGGTACAATTCTGGCTTTGAGACATTGTGGTGTACTGTTTGGCTTGATGTTTAATTGGACTTCAACTTTGGCCATGGAGCCTAGAGAATCTCTGAACACCTTCTCATACATCACCAGGAGTTGTTGTAAGTTGTGCTTGCACTCCACTAGTTGATTTGGTGCTTCCCAGCTGAGTTTACGCTTTGTCAGCTATGCTCTATCAAATGAAGCAGGAAGATGTGCACAGTCAACGAGACGAGACAACTCCGCCATCTGTCCATTGACTTCTACTTTCACCATAATGCATCATTTTAATGATACAACCTCTTCTGTGCACATCTTTAGTATCATATTTGACAGTTTTAAAGACAGATGATTCAGCTTTTGATTATAAATTGTCTTGGGTATTAATGATACAGGTGCATGAGGATCCACTTCCATTTTGATTTGATGGTCATTACGTTTTGGAAATGCCCAAAAACATTGTTGATCGCCCGGCAAAGTCAAGGCACCTAGTTTCAGCTCCTGCAGTTGCTTGGGTACATCATCTTCTGAGTAATCTTGGACTTTGTCTATTAATTTATAGACATGACTAGTCTGTTTAGATGTTTCTTTTCTTGTTCATTCTTGGTGTTGATGAGGTTTTCTGAGCCCAACATGCTGTGCCAATATGGCCCTATTTGGCACAATTTTTGCACCTATTTTCTCTACCACAGCATTCCCCGCTGAGTGTTCAACCTGTGTAGGTCGGTGACATGGCTGTCCACTTACAGCCTAATTTCTTGGATCTTCACTCCAGCTCCTAACTGTGAAACTTATTTAGTTGCTAGCTCCATAGATGTGACAACGTTCACAGCAGCTTTGAGTGTTAAATTGCTTATAATAATCAGCTTTCTTGGAATAGCTCAACTGTGGAATCGACAAACCAGTCTATCAAGGAGAGTGTCATCAAGTGATGCCCCAAACTCGCAGTATCTTGCTAAGCTTCTTAAAGATATTACAAATTATAAAATGCTTTCACCTTCTTCCTTACTATGGTATTAGAAACAAAACATTTCCACAATTCACAATGGTTGCAGTGAGAAATGCCCTTCTAAAATCTTCATTCATTGATATCGGACTTATCTCCCAGTTTTGCTGGATGAACTAAATTTTGTAGCCGCATAAAGTTTTTCACTCCACCGATCTAAGAAAAGTTTGAACTTTAGCGTCTCCAGTGTTTGATTTGCTAAGTAATGTAACCGGAATATTTCCTCATATGATTTCCAAGTTTCACAATCTTCATCAAATGCATCCACGTTGCCAGTTTATCCTGCCATTTTGGATTCTGGCACCTAGGGTCTGCCCAACATGTCTGTGTGAGCCCAGCCCTGAGAATCTTTCTCTGCTCTCTACGCTATCTCCACCAATTTAGTTTATGGTTTTTCTTAACTCAGCAATTCTGTTTTCTTGCCTCAATCCTCATCGCCAGTTTTCTCTTTTGTTATATCTTTGAATTTGCCGCATCGAGAAAAGGCATGGAGGTGACCAAACGCTGGATTCTTACAAACATAATGAGAGCTTTTATTCGGGATGTTGCTCACACAATTTAAGATGGAGAACTGAAGCCCGTGCAAACACTTTTTGCTGGCGCCACTTACAGATCACGTGATGCTTCACCAGCAGGGATGTGTTCTCTGATACATGACAGTAACGTGGAAAGACTGGTTGATTATCAACTTGTAAATCCTTCCAGCATTCGCCAATGGCAGGGGGTCAGAGTGGGAGAATTTCCAGGTCAGCCAGGCGATGGAAAGAAAATTGGAGCCTCTGCCATCACTATCCATAGCTCCAGGTAACAACATGCATGTAAAGGTGTATATTACCACAGCAACTCAACTCTTTGGGCGACCAGATGGTTGGACAGCCAGTGGAGATCAGATTGGTGCCTTCAGCATGGGGTCTGATCCCTGTTCCAGCCAGGATACATTCGGGCTTTGCCTCCTTGCCCAACACATGGTGAAGACCTGCCTTCAGGCAGAGAACTGAAGAAGAAGATTTATATAGCATCTTCCACAGCCACTGGAGATCCCAAAGCACCGTACAGTCAATGAAGTATTTTTGAAATGTAACGTAGGAAATGCAGAAGACCAGTTTCACTCAGCGAACTTCCACAAAAAGCAATCTGATAATGGTCAGATAATCTGCTTAGGAGACGTTTATTGAAGGACTTTCAAGGTCAGCGCACAAGATATAACTGCCCTGCTCTTGAAAATAGTGCCCTGTGACTTTTTACATCCACCTGAGAGAGGAGTCTTGGATTTATATCCCAACCGAAAGACAGCACCTCTGACTCTGCAGCACTCCTTCAGTACTGCACTGGGAAGTCAGCTTGACTTTTGTGTTCCTGTTATGGAGCACGGCTTAAATCCATGACTTTCTGACTTAAAGGCGAGAGGGCTGCCCACTGAGCCACAATAAGCAATATTGCTGTGTACAGATTTGTGGGTCGTCTCCCGTGATGGAACTATCAATTCACTAGACACGTGCTTTAAGATATGAACAGTGGTTTTAATCTACTTACAACAGAGCCAGCCTGTTCCGCGTTGAACTCTCGATGAACTGAACGACTGGCTCTGAGCATTGGTATTTATACAGCAGTCCAGGGGGAGGAGTCATGGGAGGAGCCCTGTACAAACTCCTAAGCATTCCCAGCGTTACTCCCCCTAGTGGTCGGGCAACGCAACTGCGCTTACAAATGCATGGTCTCATGTATATACCATACAGTGTGAATTACGGAGTTACATTCACCACATCCCGACAATAGTCCACTTCAAACAATAACAGCTTACTCAGCACCTTTAAGATGGCAAAGTGTCCCAAAGTGTTTCACAGGAACGTAATCAAAACCAAACAAAGGAGATATTATGAGGAGTGATCAAACGTTTTATCGAAAGGGCAGCACGGTTGCACAGTGGTTAGCATTGCTGTCTACGGCTGAAGACCCATTTGAATCCCGGCCCTGGGTCACTGTCTGTGTGGAGTTTGCACGTTCTCCCTGTGTCTGCGTGGGTTTTACCCCCACAAGCCAAAGATGTGCAGGGTAGGTGGATTGGCCATGCTAAATTGCCCTTAATTGGAAAAAAATAATTGGGTACGCTAAATTTTTTAAAAATGCATTTTGTCAAAGTAATAGGTTTTAAGAAGTGTCTTAAAGAATGTGAGAGGTGAAATTAAATGAAAATGAAAATCGCTTATTGTCACGAGTAGGCTTCAATGAAGTTACTGTGAAAAGCCCCTAGTCGCCACATTCCGGCACCTGTCCGGGGAGGCTGGTACGGGAATTGAACCGTGCTGTTGGCCTGCCTTGGTCTGCTTTAAAAGCCAGCGATTTAGCCTGGTGAGCTAAACCAGGTACAAGAAGGTTTCAGAGCTGCTGAAGCTTACCTGCCAATGGTGGGGCAAACAGAGCAGGGGGGGGGGATTTGTGTCAGGGGTTAGACTTGGAGGAGCGCAGAAATCTGTGACAGCACTCAAACTGGAGGAGATTACAGGGATAGGGAGGGGACGGCCATGGAGGGATTTGAAATCAAGGGTGAAAATTTTAACCCAAAGGTTGTTGGGCTGTAAAGTGGTTTGTGACACGACATGAGGTTGTGCGAGAAGCAATACAAGAAGACAAGACTTTCTACCTTACTTTCTGCTGACACCCATGGTTCTGGTTCACACAACGATGACGGGTCAGGTATTGTAGAGTGGCTGCAGAGGGAACTCACAGCAAGAGCTGGAAGAGGAAGGGGGGGGGGGGGATGGATAAACTAAATCACCCTAATTATCTTTCATTTTCCAGCTATATTTTTGGATCAGAAGGTGTTCGTTTCTGAAGAAAACACATGGCAACATGAGGCTTTTGTTGAAGGGGAGAGGAAGGGACCTGGTTGTTCTGCTGGTAATTCCTACACCAGCTGAGTACCCAACGGGAAATGGCAGAGCCTGTGTCTGTCTTAACACCAAGTTAGGCTCTGCAGTTTGTGTTTAGCACAGCCTTTCAGTTAGTGAGAGGAAAACACCAAGCCGGCCAATTGTTAGTGGGTTGGATCTAAACCTTTCAAGTCCGGAGCTCATTGTGGATCATAACAACAGGCAGAATCTCCTTTTGGGGAAAGAGTGCAGCTCGGGCCAACTCTGGAAAACACAGTGAAGCTGGATTTTAGATACCTGCCCATAATCAGCACAAAATTGGTGGAATGGCCATTCGGCCCATCCAATACTAGTTAACTGTGCTATCAGGTTTTAAACGTGTTCCGGGGTGAGGGTCATCAGTTCCGTGGAGAAGCTCCAGCATCTGGAGTTGTTCTCCTCAAAGCAGGATAGGTTCACGGGAGAAATAATGGAGGTGTTCAAAACCACGACGGGTTTTGATACAGCAACGTAAGAGGACACTGTGCAGTGTTTGGTGCCCTCCCCGGTGGTGAGTTTGGTGGCAGAGAAAGTCGGAGAGTGGCGGCTGGGGACAGCACCAACTACCCATCTCTGCCCTGATTAAATCCGAGTGGGGAAGACCCATGAACGGCCTTTCTGCCCTGCTGAAGTGAGCAATGAAGGCCCACTTCAGGGTTTCATTCCTCAGTCACTGCTATTAGCCCAGCAGCAGGTGGGCTCGCCACCACCCCGGCTGCACGACAAGCAAACGTGCGCAGGTTGCGTGTGGTCTCCCAGTGGGGCAGGGCAGGAGAGGTTCCTTTTTATAATAATAATCTTTATTGTCACAAGTAGGCTCACACTCCAAGGAAGTTACTGTGAAAAGCCCCTAGTCGCCCACTCCGGTGCCTGTTTGGGTACACAGAGGGAGAATTCAGAATGTCCAGATTCCCTAACCAGAGCACCCGGAGGAAACCCACGCAGACACAGGGAGAACATGCAGACTCCGCACAGTCAGTGACCCAGCCGGGAATCGAACCTTGGGCCCTGGCGTTGTGAAGCCACAGTGCTAACCACTGTGCTAGCCTGCTGCCCACATTTCCAACTTCTGTTTGAGTGACACGGCATCAGGAAGGAGCGAGGTCTCTAAACGCCACAGCAGTGTCCCTGCTGCTGACCCCCTGATCCCCCTTCCCCTGCGGCCTCCCCCCTCCCCACCCGCCCCCTCACAAAATTCCTCCCGCCATCGCGTACCTTGTGTCGCTCCGTGATCCTGGGCTTCCCACGGATGTTGTTTGGGCAGCAGCCACTCCCGACTGGTGGCGTTACTGAGCGAACGAGCTACCAGCCCCTGATGTGCTAACCTCTCTCGGTGGGTGGGGACTCTTCCCCCCACCCTCCCCCAGAGTCCGGATCCAGTGGAAGATCCACGGGAAGCCTGATAATTGCCTGACTGGCTCGAATTTCGATAGGCCTTCCCTAAAGGAGGTAATTTGTGTCTCTCGCTGGTCCTTCTGACGGTGGCTGAGAACCATGTTGCCTCCATAGAATTACCCTCACTATTTCCAGTGGCACAATGGTTGGGAACCAGGGGCACAGATTTAAAGTTATTGGTAAAAGAAGTAGAGTGGAATTTGGGAGAATTTACTTACACAGCCAGTTGTAATGATCTGGAATGCGCTGTCTGAAAGATGGGCGGAAGAATATTCAAAATTACTTTCCAAGGAGAACCGTTTTATGGGTTGCGTGTTATTTGCCAGCGACTGATGACATTTTGGCACCAAGCAGATCCATCATATTTGAGTCTTGAAATGCAACCAGTCTGATTGACACCTCAGGTTTTCCATAATCATCTGCCCATGTCACCAGTCTGCCTCTGGGGGAAGACATCTTGACAGAAGTTCAATAAAGGTTCTCACAGAAACGCACGTAAGAACAATAATTGTCCTAATACTTGAAACACAGTGCGAGGGACTGGCAAAAACTAGATTACTGAACCATTCAAAAGGAGTGGAGAAGACGAGAACGCAGGAACACAGGTTCAAAATCTGCAACAAATAACAAGCTGCTGAAAAGAACAAGGGAAAACAGAAAAAGGCTGCAAGACTGCCAAAGGACAAATGAAAAGCATGCATAGGCTGCAAGTGAAATCATTGGCTGCGGAGACAAAGGAAACACAGACAAAGACTGTAAGTAAATAACAGTGATAAAAAATAAGGCTGCAGTAAAGTTTCGAATCCCATCCCCGGTTACATTGGACGGTGATGCGTGGTTATCTTGGCTGTTTTCACTCACAATGGCAAAACCAAAAGATAGCAACAGACTTAATAAATAATCCTGAACTGATAAGAGTAGGCATACTGTTAACACTGCTGGGGAGAAACTGCTGCAACGTGTATACCCACCTAAATCTAACAGACAAGAAAAGAAAGAAGACAACAGTGATTTTGATAGCCTTGAACAAGCATGTTGAACCCTGACTCCATGTTACATATGAATGATATATATTCAACACTGGAATTCAGAGTGAAAACGAGACAGTATATAATGGCAGTATTGCAGCTATCAGAATCGTGTGACGTTTAACAGTTAAAAGATGATCTGATTAAAGATAGATTGGTCCTAGGCATGAGAGATACCTCGGTGAGACAAGTCAATGACAAGATGAGAAACTAATGCAAAAGAAAGCATTAGGCATATTTTGAATTGCTGAAGTTGTGAAACAACAGCTAGAATATATGCATGGCAGAGCAGACCCAGAAATAGATATTCTGAGATAGTCCAAGACAAAAACATTGAGAAAGAGCATACATAGGGCAGGATATGAATAGCGTGGGAGACAGCATACACAGGAGAAGAAGAATTGCCGAGCATGGGGAAAGCAATCATTCAGCTGCAAAAAACGGAATCATTTCACACACAAGTGTTTGAGCAGAAAAATGCAAGACAAGCCTGTAAGGTGGCCACTGGAACGATATCAACAGACAAATCTGATGAGGAACCATGATTCCATACAATATTTACATCTATTGGCAACAAATGGTTTGTGACTGTTGCAACTATAACCACTGCAGGAAAGTATCAAACAAAGAGAAAATGTCAAATAGACACAGGTGCATCATGCAATATAATAACCTTCCCAGATCTTTTGTCAAGTAGCTCAACGATAGAATCCAAAAATGAAACCCTCGAAAATAAGACTCAGGTTATATGATGGCAGAATTAGGCTGACAGCCCAATGCAATGGCAAGGAGGAAGATCTGGAGTTCCAGATCAAAGATTTGGGGGGGGGGGGGGGGGGGGCGTTGGTGGTGGAGAGGGGGGAGGCGGGGTGGAACACAATGACCACTCATTTCAGCTGGAGCAAATCTACAGCTTGTCTGGTAACTCTGAATTTGCCAACAGAGAAATGGCAACAAACGTCTGCCAAAGAAAGGGCAGAAAGAGACTCCAGAGGGAGGGAGACAACATACAAGTAAACCCCAAGATGATTGCTGACCACATCAGGGCAATGAAATGCTCGAGCCAAAAGTAAATGTTCTCCTGGAAAATGTTCATATTATAGCTGATATTATAGTGTTGAAGGGCAAGATTCCAGCTGAGCACATACCAGTGAAAACGTAGGATAAACGGTGGCACGATGGCAGAGTGGTTAGCACTGCTGCCTCACAGCACAATGGACCTTGGTTCAATTCTGGCCTTGGGTGACTGTGTGGAGTTTGCACGTTCTCCCTGTGTCTGCGTGGGTTTCCTCTGGGTGCTCCGGTTTCCTCCTTCAATCCAAAGATGTGCAGATTAGGTGGATTGGCCATGATAAATTGTCCCTGAGTGTCCAACGGTTAAATGCGGTTCTAGGGTTGCAGGGGGATGGGCCTAGGTAGGGTGCTCTTTCAGAGGGTCGGTGCAGACTCGATGGGCTGAATGGCCTTCTTCAGCACTGTAGGGTTCTATGATTCTATAAAACTGAAATCTTCAATGACCAAACTGTGAGAGGTCTGACCAAACAAATTTTAGGGATAACACAAAGGTACCAAGAGGAAAGAATGACCCACAATTCCGCAGTGGATAACTAAATGCAGGAGTTGAAAAATGCAACCAGATGTACAGGCATAACTGCAGGCATATACACTCATCTAGTGAAGCTGCTCTTTCACAGTAATTGGGCAGTCAGGGAGAAAGGATCTCACCAGCTGTATTGAATGCAGAACTACCATCAGTCCCAGAGGCCCATGAGTTCCTAACAACTGAAATGGAATATCAGCAGTCACCATGGCAACAAAGATCCTGGGAATGACACATAATTGGACAAAGAACATCACCCAGAAGAACAGCTAGTGTCAGCATGCACACAATCCATTAAGAGATCTGCACAGTTTAAAGGCTATAATGCGTGTGCAGTAACTGGCCAGAAAGAATACTCTTTCACCGGGTTGGTGCAGACTCGATGGGCCAAATGGCCTTCTTCTGCATTATGAGGTGCTATGGATTCTATGGATCCATAGCATTTGCTGTATCCGGTAGTTTTTTGACGTCACATGGAGTGAATCGAATTGGCTGAAGATTGGCATCCGTGATGTTAATGACCTCAGGTGGAGGCTGAGATGGACCATTCTTTCAGCCCTTCTGGCTGATGATGCTTGGAAATGTTGTAACCTTGTCTTCAGTTGGTCTTTATAGACTAGTCATTGGCCAACTGAAGGTAGCATTGTGGATAGCACAATTGCTTCACAGCTCCAGAGTCCCAGGTTCGATTCTGGATTGGGTCACTGCCTGTGCGGAGTCTGCACATTCTCCCCGTGTGTGTGTGGGTTTCCTCCGGGTGCTCCGGTTTCCTCCCACAGTCCAAAGATGTGCAGGTTAGGTGGATTGGCCATGCTAAATTGCCCATAGTGTCCAAAATTGCCCTTAGTGTTGGGTGGGGTTACTGGGTTACGCGGATAGGGTTGAGGCGTGGACCTTGGGTAGAGTGCTCTTTCCAAGAGCCGGTGCAGACTCGATGGGCCGAATGGCCTCCTTCTGCACTGTAAATTCTATGAAATAGTCTGTTCATCATTGAGGTTGGCAAATGTTTCTTGATATCAGCAGGTGATCTTCAGATATCTTAATGTACTTATCCTCTCATCTGTATAGTGCAGACTAGGGTAGCACGGTAGCATGGTGGTTAGCATAAATGCTTCACAGCTCCAGGGTCCCAGGTTCGATTCCCGGCTGGGTCACTGTCTGTGCGGAGTCGGCACGTCCTCCCCGTGTGTGCGTGGGTTTCCTCCGGGTGCTCCGGTTTCCTCCCACAGTCCAAAGATGTGCGGGTTAGGTGGATTGGCCATGCTAAATTGCCCGTAGTGTCCTAAAAAGTAAGGTTAAGGGGGGGTTGTTGGGTTACGGGTATAGGGTGGATACGTGGGTTTGAGTAGGGTGATCATTGCTCGGCACAACATCGAGGGCCGAAGGGCCTGTTCTGTGCTGTAATGTTCTATGTAGTCTGAAGACATAAGGGAATGATGGATGGCCAAGGAATCAGAAGGCAGTAATGTCACTTGAGTGTGGATGAGCGTCATAAACTCGGAGTCTGAAACAATATATACTGTCATGTGAGAGTACCTTTAAGAAATGTGTGTTTAAGAAATGTACCTTTACGAAATAGGTGTTTATCAGTGATGTCAGAGTGTGGGTGGAGCTGGGCTGTCTGTCAGCATTTTACTTTCGTTTTAGGCTGTTTGCTGCAGGGTGTGCATTAGGTTCGTTTTCGGTGTTGGAGCTGAAGCCAGACCAAGCAGGTGTACTGCTGTTCTCTCTGCCATCAAAAGACTATCTCTTGGTCATTTGGTGAATTCAGAATTATAAATGTTCTCAGTCGTGCATGTAAACCTAATGTGCTTCTGTTAAAAGGTGTTTCTTTTGTCTTCTGGATGTTGTTTGGGAAGTTATTAAGCATTACTTAGTGTTGTATTCTTTGGGCGTTGTATTTGAATTAAGGGTTGCGAAGATGTTCACTGTATGTTTTAAAAAGGTTAACTTGAGTTCATAGAATAAACATTGTTTTGCTTTAAAAAATACTTTTCCATTTCTCTGTACCACACCTGTAGAGTGGGCCGTGTGTTCCCCATACCACAATCTATTAAAAGTTGTGGGTCAGGTGAACTCCATGATACACTTTGGGGTTCTCTAAACCCTGGCCCATAACAATACTGCAGGACGGTGGACAGTTTTATCCGGTTTTCACTTCTTTTACTGGTTCAATGATAAAAGGAGGGTTTGATACAGTTACTGGTCTGAACTACTCCAGGCAACAAATGGTAAGATAACACACACAGCATGGAAGGTGTTTCAGTCCAGTAACATGTTCAAGTCTTGAAAAGACGTCATAAACAATCTGGAACAAACTTGAGTGGTTCAACAACTTAACTGCAGCTCTGAAATGTGCTGCTCACAGCAGTCCCAAGTCCACGTATTTAATGTTTCTGGTGCTTGGAAAGCGATTCGCCCTTTCCTGTTTCTGAATCTGGTGCAATGATTGCGAGACACGGTGTGCAATTTGAAATGTTTTTTGGCGGATCACCTTAAACCTCTCCATCCCTCCTTCCTCCGACAAGCCGCTGTTTAAAACCTTCCGCCTTACCAAACTTTCAACCTCCTCCTCGAATATCTCCTTCGGAAGCCCAGTGTTCAGTTTCATTTGATAACTCTCCTGTGAGGAGCAATGGATCATCTAACTCTGTTAAAGGTGCTATATGAATGTTGTTGTTGCTGTGAAACAGCCATGCTTTATACAATCTGGTCATTTGTTAGTTGCATTGTAGCTGCTATACGCGTTGATCCACAACGCCTGCTTTACACCCTGTTGGAGAGTTGACAATCACCCCCACAAAGTTTTATTCCATTTTGTGCTTTTCTTAAATTTATGATTGTGTGTATTTATTTGAAACTTCGAACAATTTATTTAAACTCAAGTTTCAGGAGAAGGCGAATCACTTTGCAATGCTGCCTATAGCCGAGAGGGAGCGGGAACGTCTCCCCCCCCCCCCCCCCCCCCCCCCCCCCCACCCCCACAACCCTCACACAGCAGATAGTCCCCAATAAAAAGGCTTCCCGGGAACATAGCCTGGGATTGGGGATCAGATCCACCCGGAGTCAGGAATCTAACCCCATCCAAGGTCAGGGATGGGACAGCCCCACCACCAGCCTGTTCCAGAGAGCTTCCTTCCCGGCTGGAAGCAAAGCCTGTCAATGAGGTGGATTTCAGTTTTCCAAATGGGGACCCAGTGGGAACAAAAAAGTTACATGCTGCATCTGAAAACTCCCTCTCCCTCCCCCCACTGCAAATGTCAGGGGCAACAATGCCCGCTCCCTAAACGTGCTCTTTCTATAAATCCGGTGATCAACAGCTATTGATACATGTGGGGGTTGTGCACTTTTGTAACAAGGATCAAAGACAGACTGCTGCTCAGATAGTGCTTTAGTACATCTCAAACACTTTTGCATACATGGAAAGTGCAGTGGCAGCTGTTGTGCAAGCAAACGTGTGGATTAAAAATGATTTTACAAACAGAAACAAGATGAAGTGAAAGTTAGAGAGAGAACGAGATGCTTGAGATGTTGAACCTCTACCCAGTATGGACTATAAGACATAGGAGCAGGATTAGGCCATTCGGTCCATTGATCTGCTCTATTCAATCATGGCTAAAAAAATTCTCATCCCCATTCTCCTGCCTTCCTGTACCAGCCTCCCCGAACAGGCGCCGGAATGTGGCGACTAGGGGCTTTTCACAGTAACTGCATTTGAAGCCGACTTGTGACGATAAGTGATTTTCATTTCATTTAATTTTCTCCCCATAACCCCTGATCCCCTTATTAATCGAGAACCCATCTATCTCTGTCTTAAAGACACTCAGTGATTTGGCCACCACAGCCTTCTGCGGCAAAGAGTTCCACAGATTCACCACCCTCTGGCTGAAGAAATTCCTCCTCATCTCTGTTTTAAAGGATCGTCCCTTTAGTCTGAGATGGTGTCCTCTGGTTCTAGTATTTCCTACAAGTGGAAACATCCACTCCACATCCTCTTTATCCAGGCCTCGCATGTATACTGTAAGTTTCAATAAGATCCCCCCTCATCCTTCTAAACTCCAATGAGTACGGACCCAGAGTCCTCAACCGTTCCTCATACGACAAGTCCTTCATTCCAGGGATCATTCTTGTGAACCTCCTTTGAACCCTTTCCAAGGTCAGCATATCCTTCCTCAGATACGGGGCCCAAAACTGCTCATAATACTCAGGGCCGGCTCAAGGCACCGGCAACTCGGGCAGTCGCCCGGGGCGCCATGTGCTAGGGGGCGCCAGAGACTCGGGTCCCGCGCATGCGCAGTTGGGCCGGTGCCAACCAGCGCATGCGCGGTGGCCGCCCTCCCCCAGGGCGGCCCCCCTCGGGTCCACCCCCCCGCTCGGTCTGCTCCACCCGCCCCCCCTCGGTCACCCCCGTCCCCCGCGCCCCCCGCCCCCCCCTCAGGTCCGCCCCCCCCTCGGGTCCGCCCCCCCCCCACCCCCCTTCGGGTCCGCCCCCCCGCCCCCCTTCGGGTCCGCCCCCCCGCCCCCCCCTCGGGTCCGCCCCCCCTCGGGTCCGCCCCGCCCCCCTCCTCAGCCCCGCCCCCCCTCATCGACCCCGCCCCCCCTCGCCCCCCCCCTCGGCCCCCCCTCGGCCCCGCCCCCCTCTCGGCCCTGCCCCCCCCCCCCTCGCCCCCCCCCCCCCCCCCCAAGGGCGCCGAAGTTCAGCTTGCCCGGGGCGCCAGCAACCCTAGGGCCGGCGCTGATAATACTCCAAATGGGGTCTGACCAGAGTCTTATACAACCTCAACAATACATCCCTGGTCTTGTATTCTAGCCCTCTCGACATGAATGCTACCATTGCATTTGTATAATCACGGTTTCAGCCATATTGAGGGCAGAACCCACAAGAGGCATTTGTTTGGGACTACATGCCACATTAATCTGTAACTGGCAGTAAAACTTTGCAGTCCTGGGACCCAGAGGAATGCATGTCACCAACCTGACGCAATAATGGGCCAGGATGTGCTGGAGCGAAGCATCTCACGGCATCCCCCCATGAGCTGAAATATTTTCCGCACAGTTCAGTTCAAACATTTTCTGTGCCACAAATTGCTGAAAGGGTGAGCTGATAGCATTGCAATGAGACGCCTGGGATGTGGGTTAATGACACAGTCATCTGTTCACCTCCTTCACCAATTAAATTTGAGGATAGAAATAGTGAACAACGAAGAAGGAAATGCAAGGAATTAAAATCAGGTTTGCTACAAAGAAAAATAAAGAGGGGAAAATAAGATTAGGTCAAGAAAGACAAAAGACAGAAAGGAAAAGTAAGACAAACATTAACATTTTAAAAACCTCCAGGAACAACGAATTGCCTACAGTAAAGATACTCTGAAGTTTCAAACTTTCCCTTTCTGGGCCTCTGGGGTTCAGTAGCATGGTGTCCTTACGCCATAAAATACCAGCCCTAACTTTCTGCATTATGTTTAATTTTTTTCCATGGCGCAAATCTTAGAATTTGTTCAAACTCATGGAGTGTTTGATGTGAGCTCCCATTTTTGTGAGGCTCACAGTGAAATGGCAGGGACGGGCAATTGTCCAGCAATTTGTGGCAATTAGCAACATATCACTATTATGTCTTATGTGCCAAGAATTATTGAGACTTTGCAAGCAATACTGGCCTTTGTTGTTAACTCGCTGTTGTTCAGCTAACACATTTTTTCTGGCCCGTATTTGTACCACAGCTGAAAATATATATACTATGATCCCTGTGGAAACCAAAACTTTTAAACAGAGATGGATTTCCCAATGAATGATGGAAAGAACCAAAGGACAAGATTCCACTTTTTAAAGGCTTTTACTGTAACAAATAAACTAAAATCAACACAGATCAAACATCAATTAACAGGTGACTCACAGATCAAATTTGCAAAAAAGGTAAATTTCACATGAAAACCTGGCAGATATGTAGCATTAAAGGAACAGTCCCACAGTTATGCCCAAATTTCCATCGGAGGCTTACTTCTCCCCGCTACTCCAGGTCAAAACTTCTTGTGGCCTTCGACAATTGTTCCACTTTCTGAAAGTTTCCCTGGATACGATTATTGCCAGAAGAGCACACCTTGACAACTTTCCATTGCTTACATCGTCAACAATGCCACCTGTTCTGCTCCCTTTCTTTTGAACAGGAACAGAACTCTCAAAAACATTGGGCTGGATTCTCCGCCCTGCCATGCCACATTTCTGCCCTGACCCGCCGGCGGGATGCTCCGTTACGCCGGCCGGTCAATGGGGTTTCCCATTGTGGGGTAGCCCCACGCCGTCGGGAAACCCCCGGGCGCCGGCAAAACAGTGAATCCCGCCGACGGAGAATTCCGCCCATTCTGCTTGGTCGCTAACACCAAAATGTCCTTCTTGTTCTTTTTCAGCATCAAGTTCTTTGTGTCCCTCCAACTCAAACATAGCTGTCCATCATTCTGGGAGACACTGCGAAAGGTGTTTAAGTTGCCACCCCGACCTCAAAGGGTTTCTGTTTCAGTTCCTTTCCCTCAGCAATTTGGGCATTTCTTCAAACTGAGGAGTTTAATGGGAGTTCCCCCTTCCCCACCCACCCCCCATTTTAGAATCTTCTGTTTTAGCTGGATTTGGAGGGGTCCTTTTAAAACGTAATTGTCTTGTAAAATTCAGTGCTTATAGTATGTATATTCCTCGTAAGGAATAACATCCTTTTTTTTCTTGGCTTTCGTTGAGTTCCACTTCAAAATTACCCAATTATATTTCTGTACAGGACACCTCGCATTCCCCAAGTTCTCAGCGCAAAAAGAAACTGATACAAAAATATCAGTGCAATAAACTGCAATCAAAAGTGCCAAGGTAAATACTTCCAAGCAGTTTAATTTTGCAGTGTTACCAACATGAATATAACTTGATAATGCTCAATTATATCTATGGGGTTGGATCCAAACAACATATAATGGCATTAAACTGCAAATTTCCATTATTCTGTGGGCGAAGTAAAGATTACTTAGGTGTGTTATTAATGCACATAGCAATTGCATTTAAAATGACTGTGCTTGCAATCATTATGCATTCCAGCAGATCCTCTGTACTAAAAAATATTTTTCTTGTGTTGATTTGAACATAGAGACCACACCACTGAGTGAAAAAAAGCTGATTTAATGTTAGGGTTATGGTCTGTGGGCGAAGTTATTGATAATTATTTGTTTCTGGGGTGGGTCGTACTGAAGTGGCAGCATATATGGAAATGCATATAATATTAAACTGTGGAAATATATACAGTAAGGACAGCAAAATCTGTGGATCCTGCCTGTTCCATATGAAAAGAAGGTGAAGAGGACATTTAATTGAGATGTTCATCACTATGAGGCATTTTGATCATTGGTTCCCATTGACAGATTTGAGATATATATCATGGTGCAGACACGCACACTGATGGACATACAATAGGACCAATCAACATGCATAACACCGCAGCCAATCACCAGTTAGAGCACACTCACTATAAAGACAGAGGGCATCAGTTTTCCCGCTCATTCGGGATGCAGCCTCTCAGAAGTACAGAGCTTACAGTTTACAGCACAGATCCTCACCATGTGCTGAGTGATCAGACTGGTGAGGACAGGCACAGGTCTTTAGTTAATCTAACATCGTGTTAACCCACAGTCAGAGTATGTTCAACAGTTTATAGTTTAATAAAATAGTGTTGTACTATTTTAAGTGTTGGTGGCCTGTATGTGTTTCACGGATCCAGAGCACCCAACACATCAATTGCCAATAAAGGTAGATTAAGACGACTTTTAAAAAAAATTACTCAATGAGTTATTATTATCGAGAATGTGCAGCCTGAAAGGATGGCAGGAGTAGATCCAAAAAGGAATAATAACTGCAAACATAATAACAAATATAATAACTGCAAAGGAAATACTGCAGGGCTGTGGGGCATGGCATTCATTGGGCAACACTTTGAAAGAGATGGCACAGGCATGGTGGGCCGAATGGCCTTCTTCTGCGTTGTACGATTCTACGATAGGGGTCTAGATAGTGTGGATAGGAAGGACCATTTTCCCTCAGCGGAGGGGTCAATAACCAAGGAGGTAAGGTAAGGGGCAGGCGGTTCAGAGGTCAGGCGAGGAAAAGCATTTTCACCCAGAAGGTAGTGGGAATCTGGAACTCACTGCCTGAAAAAATGATAGAGATGGGAACCCCTCAGAACATTTAAGAGATATCCACATAGGGCCCAGTGGTTAGCACTGTTGCCCCACGGCACTGAGGACTAGGGTTCAATCCCGGCCCCGGGTCACTGTCTGTGTGGAGTTTGCACATTCTCCCCATGTCTGTGCAGGTCTCACCCCCACAACCCAAAGATATGCTGGGTCAGTGGGTTGGCCACATTAAATTGCCCTTTAATTGGAATTTTTTTAAAAAGAGGGATTTAGATGAGCATTTGAAATGCTATTGCATACAAGGCTACATTACCATTCCAAGAGCTGGAAAATGGGATTAGAGTAGACAGGGGCTTGATGGCCAGCGTGGATACGATTGGCCGAAGGGCCTTTTTCCATCCTGTAAAAACTCTATGAATCTGTGACGTAGCGCCTTATCTGCACAGCGGGCTAAACAGCTGGCTTGTAATGCAGAGCAAGGCCAGCAGCGTGGGTTCAATTCCCGTACCGGCCTCCCCGAACAGGTGCCGGAATGTGGCGACTAGGGGCTTTTCACAGTAACTTCATTGAAGCCTACTTGTGACAATAAGCAATTATTATTATTATTATTATCTGAGGATGTCTCAGAGCACATTTTACTTCATGTAGATTGCAAGAATGTTTCCATTACCAGAGCTTCACGGTGTGCACCGTTCCATTTCAGCTTGGCTCTATGTTGTATGTAATATTTCCACAGGGGCTGGTTTAGCACACTGGGCTAAATCGCTGGCTTTTAAAGCAGACCAAGGCAGGCCAGCAGCACGGTTCAGCCCGTAACAGCCTCCCCGAACAGGCGCCGGAATGTGGCGACTAGGGGCTTTTCACAGTAACTTCATTGAAGCCTACTTGTGACAATAAGCGATTTTCATTTTTTTATTTCACTCTAAATGAGTGGTCCGCAGCATTGTGCTTGACCTATCTCACACCATTAGAAGCACACACTATTGTCCATTAAATTAAATAAACCAATTTTACAAAGCAGCCATTTGTCAAGTTGGTGAAAAGGAGCAAGTATTTACTTAGTCAACTCACAATTTCTCCTTATAGCTTATTCTCTTTAGACCCAATTCAGCTGTGCTCAATTTGACATGATTATGAAGGGGAAGTAGAAATAGATTTTCGCATACAAATAGAATAATTGATTTTCTATTCATCCCCACCCAAAAAGTAGCCAACCTTTCATCAGCGAGAAGAGAGAAGTCAGGGTACTTTAAAATCCAATGCTTTACCACTGCCATGATGGAGTTTAATTATATTTGGAATAAGCCATTCTTTTTATCTCTATTGTTAATACATTGCAGAATTATGATACAGAATTAATCTGTGCAGTATTGTATGACTGGATCAGTATAGTATCACTTGTAGTATAATCCTCTGTCAGACTCTGTCACACATTTAATGTGAACTTCAGAATAGAATTATACTGTCTCTGAAATAACTCTATCTCTGTAGTATTACTTCTCACATTGTTCTGCCAGTATAGCATAGATTTCTCTGTAAGGGAGTCTAATATTGCATGGCAAGATTACTTTCTCATTAAGGTAAATATCACTCAACGCCTCTGCCACAACATCCATATTGAATGTCAGGACTGTTGAATAAGGACTAGTTAGAACATAGACTAGACTAGTTAGAACTAGTTAGTGACCATCTTGTAGCCAGCTTCACCTGCATTCAGGCAAAACTCCTTAAAAATGAACTTTGCTGGATTGTGCTCTGTGTCTGAATGGTCAAAAAGTGTCTTCCTTGCCAGGCGCTGTTCTCTCAACTCTCAAATGGCCAATCTTCCAGGGAAGGACAAAAAAGTAAAAGGCATTCTGAAGCTCTCTTTGAAGCACAGCAGCAATAATAACTCGGAGGAAGTTGCTACTTGTCCATCAAACTGCATCACACTTTGAATCACAACATCATTATGATGAGGCAGAATGGTGCAAAGAAGAAAAGCAAAGGAAGCACATCCTGCACTCCAAACCCAGTATCTCATGGGACATCCAGCCCCAGTTGCCCCATGCTCTGTGGGTTGAGAATTGATCTGGTCAGTCACATAAGGACCCATGGCAGAAACTCACAATCTTGGGTAGATGTCATCCTCGAATCGAGGGACAGCTGATGACATCGGCACACCAACAATAACTTTTCGGGAGTTGTACAGTACTCCTGGTTTAGCACACTGGGCTAAATCACTGGCTTTTAAAGAAGGCAGACCACGGCAGGCCAGCAGCACGGTCCAATTCCCGTACCAGCCTCCCCGAACAGGCGCTGGAATGTGGCGACTAGGGGCTTTTCACAGTAACTTCATTGATGCCTACTCGTGACAATAAGCAATTATTATTAGATCAACAGGTGGAGATAGTGAATAAAGCACAGAGTACAGGAGCCAGGAGGTTACGCCGAACGTAGACAAGACACTAGTTAGACCTCAGCTGGAATATGGGGTACAACTCTGGGAGTCACACTCTAGGAAGGACTGGAACACATTGGAGAGAGCTCAAAGGAAATGCACAAGAATTGGCTCCAGGGATGAGGAACTTCAGTTATGAGGGCAGATTGGAGAGGTTGGGACTGTTCTCCCGAGAGAAAAGGCAGCTGGGGAGATTTGAAAGATGTTCAAAATCACGAGGGGGACAGAATAGAAAGGGAGAAACGGTCCCCTCCCCTCGTAAAAAGATGAAGAAGGAGAAAGCACAGATTTAAAAGTGATTTCCAAAAGACGACAATGTGATGGGAGAGAACTTTTTCGCACAGTTGAGTAGCTGGAGTCTGGAATGCACGGCCTGGAAGTGTGGTGGAGGCAGTCACAAGGGGGCTGGACAGAATAGAAAGGGAGAAACTGTCCCCTCCCCTCGTAAAAAGATGAAGAAGAGGACACAGATTTCCTTTTGAATCACGCCTTGAATACAGTTTGGGTTCTTCAAAATATCCATCTCATCAGCTGCCTGTTTGTGAGCAGTCTCTCCTACAAACTGAAATATGTGCCCACACGGCTGCACATTTTTTTTCTCACTGGACTACAGGGCATTTATTTCAATATAACTCTTTGGGCAGGATATTCTAGTCACACCTGTGGCCGGGCCCCTTGTGAGCGAGAATGGAAAATTTCCGTTCACTTCCAATAGCAGCGGAACATCCCAGCCACGAACGAGTATGGAAGATTTTGGCCATTGAATATGATGGGATATCAAGTAATACCGTACGGTATGAGAAAATGATAGACTAACTAATATCATTATATACAGATATTGAACGATTACTACTGTGATGAAGATTAATGATATGGTATACAGAGTGTGTGAGTAAATGTTGTATTGTTTGAAAGAGTAGTATAAAGATAGTAATAATATTGGAGAAATAACATAAACTCTGACTCAACAGCAACATTAGCACCATGAATATTGGGATATTATACGGCATGAGTCAGATTAATCCATGAACACGACAGCATACAGATAGAAGAGGGAGCACTGAACCAATTTTCCAAACTGGGACCAATAGTTGTTTCTTTGCAGTGGTACAAAGACGAATAAATGAGTTGAGGTAAGGTCAGCCAGGATCTTGGGGCAGCACGGTGGAGCAGTGATTAGCACTGCTACCTCACGGCGCCGAGGTCTCAGGTTCAATCCCAGCCCTGGGTCACTGTCTGTGTGGGGTTTGCACATTCTCTCCGTGTTTGCGGGGGTTTCGCCCCCACAACCCAAAGATGTGCAGGGTAGGTGGATTGGCCACGCTAAATTGCCCCTTAATTGGAAAAAATGAATTGGGTACTCTAAATTTATTTTTACAAAAAGATCAGCCAGGGTCTAATGGAACGGCAAAATAAGCTGGAGAGGCTGAATGGCTTACTCCTGTGTTTATGTATTGTACGATGATCATTGGGCTATGTGAATTAAGGACTAATACTGTGGTTTACTGATGGGTCACATAGAAATTACAACATGGAAATAGGCCATTTAGCCCAACCAGTCTATACCTCCTCCCAGGTAGCAATCCCAGTCCCATGTGTCCATTCTTCTTCCACATTCCCAGTTTTCTTTGGCCACCTATATGACTTATCCTTTAATGTTGGCCTGGCTGTGGGCCATGTGATGGCATGGTAGATAACATCCACAGCAGCAGATATCTGGTGATTTTGCATTGATGGCTCACTAAACATCCCACTCTATTATATTTTTCGCTGACTTCTGTGGAAATAAAAATTGGGCCGGATATTGGTCAGTCCAATTGGATCTCTGTTTCAATCATTAACTCCAGTTGTGCATTCTTCAATCTCAGAAACCTGTGGACAAAAAGATTTCTGTTCTTCATGTCCTAAATCTCTTACTGTCCCAGAGCAAGACCTTACTCCATATTTCTATTAAATATATATATATATGTGTCATTTTCTGCTACTGGGAAAAGGCATTAAAATGACTGAAGTGAATTATCCAGCACCTGTCTTCAACATGCTGATTCTGTGAAAAAACATACCATTGGACTGTGATTTGGGGCTCTGGACTCACATGAAACAATATTTTTTATCTTCTCTTTGGCTTTTGCCTGGTAAACCTCTCTTCCTTTCTCTTCCCCTTATCCCTCTTTTATTGTGTGAATGTATCAGGGGCTGCATACGTCCGTCATAAACACTGGAAACAATATGTTTTTATCTACAATGTCCATTTATTTCATTATTATGAACACCAAGTCAACCTATGAGTTCCGACATGTCCCATTCCAGAAAACCAACAGGTGAACGATTAAACTGGAGCCAATCTTCACACATTTCTATGGTTATTTACAAAGTTACACATTACAACCCTAACCTATCGACAACAATTTTACGATGTGTCTATTTATGAGGCTCAAGTGAATCACCAATTCATCTCCTTTATCTGCATACAATTATACAGAAATAATATTCAATTAACACTGTGCCAATGACAATGTTCCCAATTACAAGCTCTTCTTTGCAATCCTCATACCTAACAACACCCAACTCAACCGGTGCTTTGAGCTCTCGATTACCTCAATATCTTTCCAATAGTGTGGAATCTAAACTGATCCCCACTGATGGTCAGCCAAAGACTTTATGCAGATTCACTATTAAATCTTGAATGTTATAATCTTCAACCTCACCATAACATTCTGCATTCTATTAAATGTTCATTCACAGCGTTACCCACTTGAGAGGCTATTTTAAGAATATAAGAAATAGGAGCAGGAGTAGGCCATTCCCCCCCTTAAGCCTGCTTTACCGTTCAATGGGAGCATGAGTCATCTGATTGTGGTCTTAACTCCATTTCTTTGCCTGCCCCTCCGTGCACCCCCATGACGCCCTTGTAGATTAAAAAAATCTATCCATTCCAGCCTTGGATGTAATCATTGACCCAGCCTCCACTGATCTCTGGGGAAGAGAATTGCAAAGTCAAATGACCCTCTGAAAGTAGAAATTCCTCCACATTTCAGTCTTAAATGGGAGACCACTTATTTTTAAACTTTACCCCCTAGTTCTAGATTCCCCCACAAGGGGGAACAACCTTTCAGCATCTATACCGTCAATCCCCCTCAGGATCATAACCATTTCAATAAATCTCTGATTCTTCCAAACTTTGATGTATAAAGGCCCAATCTGCTCAACCTTTCATCATTAGACAGCCCTTTCATCCCAGGAATCAACCCTGTGAATCTCCTCTGAATTGTTTTCAGTGCAAGCTTGGTGACCTTAAGTGAGGAGACCAAAACTACACACAATACTCTCATCATGGTCTCACCAATGCCTTGTACAGTTGCAATAAGACTTCCCTACTTTTATACTTCATCCCCCTTTCAATGATATTAATCATCTTTATTATTGTCACAAGTAGGCTTACATTAACACTGCAATGAAGTTACTGTGAAAATCCCCTAATCGTCACACTCCGGCGCCTGTTCGGGCACACAGAGGGAGAATTCAGAATGTCCAATTCACCTAACAACATGTCTTTCGGGACTTGTGGGAGGAAACAGGAACACCCAGAGGAAACCCACACAGACACAGCGAGAACGTGCAGACTCCGTACAGACAGTGACCCAAACTCCAAAGGCTAACACTCCATTTTTCTTCCTAAATCCTTGTATCCACATGTTAATTTGTTGTGATTTAGGTACCAGGATACCCAGATCCTTCTGTACCATAGCATTCTAGTCTCGCTTCATTTAAATAATGTTCTACATTTCTATTCTTCTTGCTGAAGTAGACAATCTGACATTTTGCCACATCTGTCAATATTTTGCCAACGCTCTTAATCTATTTATGTCACTTTGGAGACTCTCTGTATCCTCCTCACAACTTGTTTTCCTCCCTATATTTGTATGAAAGTTTGCCTCCTTTGGTTTCCAGCGAGTTGGTGAAATATGATTTAGACAATAACACTTTTGTTGTTAAATGGTTTATTTACAAAATTCAGCTATACATTTGTCTCCTTCACACATACCAGCCACAGTGCCCCAGCAGTCTCTCTTTATAAGTATTTCAGTGACTTAACTAATGTCCTTTACCTGTGCATCTTAACAATTTAACTAACGTATAACTTATGCATGACTCCAAGTTACATTTTGACAAGTTGCCAAGTTTGAATGTCTGTTGAAATTGATCCCTTCCCAAACTCCAACAAATTCCTCTGGTCTTCCGCATTACTCAACCATTCCCTATTCCAAGTATAATTATTGGATTCATATTAATTAATTGAAAGTTGCCACCATGCACTTACTCATAATAACATCCATCTCCAACTTTGTTGCTTATTTTCCTATTTTATCAATAGTCCCTTGCCGCTGTCTATTCTACTTCCAATGTTCTAGAATATACAGTGCAAAAGGAGTCCATTCGACCCATCATATCTGCACCAGCCCTTGGAAATCGCACCTACTTAAACTCATGATCCCACTCTATCCACGTACAGAGTAACCCCACCTAGCCGTTTGGAAACTAAGGGGCATTTTAGCATGGCCGATCCACCTAACCTGCACATCTTTGTACTGTGGGAGGAAACCGGAGGACCCGGAGGAAACCCACGCAGAATGTGCAAACTCCACACAGACAGTCAGTCGAGGCCTGAATTGAACCTGGGATCCTGGAGTTGTGAGGCAGCAGTGCTAACCATTGTGCTACCGTGTTGCCCAACATTTATTAACATTTGCAGATTTGGACACCACTCCCTCTAGTCTTATATCCATGACATTATTTTGCCCACAAAGAATACAGAAGCAGTTCCAAGACTGAGTCCTGTGAGACACTGCTACCCACTTCTAACTTATCAAAAAAACTTCCCTTAATTCCTATTCTCTGTCACTTACCTCTACCCAATCTTTAATACAAATTTGCTACACTACCTCTTAACCTATCAAAACCTTTCTGAGAGTCGATGTACACCGCATCGCTATATTTCACTTTCCACAATATCTGATAATGTCTCAAAAATCTTGAATGATTACTATTGCACAGCGTAAGAGTAATATTACTGTCTGAGCAACTACCAGGCCGTTACGGCCACTCAACATATGGAACTCACCATCCGAGACGTCTACGTGGTGGGAGTTCGGTCCAATTATGTGAGACAGCACCTACTTGAAAAAGGGGCCCTGGGCCTGGATCAGACGGTAAAGTTAGCCTCCTCTCTGGAAGTAGCGTTCCAGAGCCTTAACGCGTTCCTGGCTGACCACGCTCTCGCCGCTACCCTCAATCAAGTAGGCAGACCGGTAGCGTTTTTTTCACGCACCCTCACTACCTCCGAAATTCGGCACTCCTCAGTCGAGAAGGAGGCCCAAGCCATCGTGGAAGCCGTACGACACTGGAGGCACTACCTCGCTGGTAGGAGGTTTACCCTCGTCACCGACCAATGATTGGTAGCCTTCATGTTCGACAATACGCAGCGTGGCAAAATCAAGAACGATAAGATCTTGAGGTGGAGGATCGAACTCTCCACCTATAACTACGATATAGTATATCGTCCTGGGAAGCTCAACGAGCCCCCAGATGCCCTGTCCCGCGCAAGATGACTGACTATGGGCTATCCACAATGACCTCTGCCACCCGGGGGTCACCTGGCTTATCCACTATATCAAAGCCCGCAACCTGCCCTACTCCACCGAGGAGGTCAGAGCCATGACCAGGGACTGCCAGATCTGCGCGGAGTGCAAAGCGCACTTCTATCGACTAGATAAGACCCACCTGGCAAAGGCATCCCGGCCCTTTGAGCACCTCAGTATCGACTTCAAAGGGCCCCTCCCCTCCAATAACCGCAATACATATTTCCTCAATATTGTTGATGAGTTCTCCCGCTTCCCCTTTGCAATCCCTTGCCCCGACTTGACCATGTCCACCGTCATTAAAGCCCTGCATAGTGTCTTCACCCTGTTTGGTTTCCCCAATTATGTCCATAGTGACCGGGGCTCGTCGTTCATGAGCGACGAACTGCGTCAGTACCTGCTCAGGAAGGGCATCGCCTCGAGCAGGACTACCAGTTATAACCCCAGGGGAAATGAGCAGGTGGAGAGGGAGAATGCGATGGTCTGGAAGACTGTCCTACTGACCCTGCGGTCCAGGAATCTCCCAGTTTTTCACTGGCAGGAGGTCCTCCCCGATGCGCTCCACTCTATTAGGTCCCTACTTTGCACGGCCACAAACGAGACCCCTCATGACCGCCTATTTGTTTTACCTCGGAGATCCACCTCAGGGGCCTTGCTTCCATCCTGGCTGAAGACACAGGGGCCAGTCCTACTCAGAAAGCACGTCAGGAGCGATAAGTCCGATCCTCTGGTAGAGAGGGTCCAGCTCCTACACTCCAACCCCCAGTACGCTTATATCGAACACCCCGATGGCCGACAGGATACGGTCTCCCTCCGGGACCTGGCGCCCGCTGGTTCATAGAAGATAGAACATTACAGCGCAGTACAGGCCCTTCAGCCCTCGATGTTGCGCCGACCTGTGAAACCACTCTAAAGCCCATCTACACTATTCCCTTATCATCCATATGCCTATCCAATGACCATTTGAATGCCCTTAGTGTTGGTGAGTCCACTACTGTTGCAGGCAGGGCATTCCACGCCCTTACTACTCTCTGAGTAAAGAACCTACCTCTGACATCTGTCCTATATCTATCTCCCCTCAATTTAAAGCTATGTTTAGCTAGACATCACCATCCAAGGAAAAAAGGCTCTCACTGTCCACCCTATCTAATCCTCTGATCATCTTGTATGCCTCAATTAGGTCACCTCTTAACCTTCTTCTTTCTAACGAAAACAACTTCAAGTCCCTCAGCCTTCCCTCATAAGATCTTCCCTCCATACGAGGCAACATCCTGGTAAATCTCCTCTGCACCCTTTCCAATGCTTCCACATCCTTCGTATGATGCGGCGACCAGAACTGCACGCAATACTCCAAATGCGGTCGCACCATAGTTTTGTACAGCTGCAACATGACCTCATGGCTCCGAAACTCAATCACTCTACCAATGAAAGCTAACACACCGTATGCCTTCTTAACAACCTTCTCAACCTGGGTGGCAACTTTCAGGGATATATGTACATGGACACCGAGATCTCTCTGCTCATCCACACTACCAAGAATCTTACCATTAGCTCAGTACTCTGTCTTCCTGTTATTCCTTCCAAAATGAATCACCTCGCACTTTTCTGCATTAAACTCCATTTGCCACCTATCAGCCCAGCTCTGCAGCTTATCTATGTCCCTCTGTAACTTGTAACATCCTTCCGCACTGTCCACAACTCCACTTTAGTGTCATCTGCAAATTTACTCACCCATCCTTCTACGCCCTCCTCCAGGTCATTTATAAAAATGACAAACAGCAACGGCCCCAAAACAGATCCTTGTGGTACACCACTAGTAACTGGACTCCAGGCTGAACATTTCCCATAACCCTTTGTCTTCTTCCAGCTAGCCAATTTCTGATCCAAACTGCTAAATCACCCTGAATCCCATGCCTCTGTATTTTCTGCAATAGCCTACCGTGGGGAACCTTATCAAATGCTTGACTGAAAACCATATACACCACATCAACTGCTTTATCCTCTTCCACCTGTTTGGTAACCTTCTCAAAGAACTCAATAAGGTTTGTGAGGCACGACCCACCCTTCACAAAACCATGTTGACTATCTCTAATCAAATTATTCCTTTCCAGATGATTATACATTCTATCTCTTATAAACCTTTCCAAGACTTTGCCCACAACAGAAGTAAGGCTCACTGGTCTATAGTTACTGGGGTTGTCTCTACTCCCCTTCTTGAACAAGGGGACAACATTTGCTATCCTCCAGTCTTCTGGCACTATTCCTGTAGACAATGACAACATAAAGATCAAAGCCAAAGCTCAGCAATCTCCCCCCTAGCTTCCCAGAGAATCCTAGGATAAATACCATCTGGCCCAGGGGACTTATCTATTTCCACGTTTTCCAGAATTGCTAACACCTCCTCCTTATGAACCTCAAGCCCTTCTAGTCTAGTAGCCTGCATCTCAGTTTTCTCCTCGACAACATTGTCTTTTTCCTGTGTGAATATTGATGAAAAATATTCATTTAGCACCTCTCCTATCTCCTCAGACTCCACGCACAACTTCCCACTACTGTCCTTGACTGGCCCTACTTTTACCCTAGTCATTCTTTTATTCCTGACATATCTATAGAAAGCTTTAGGGTTATCCTTGATCCTACCTGGCTCTTCTTAGCTCTCTCTTTAGGTCCTTCCTAGCTAACTTGTAACTCTCGAGCACCCGAACTGAACCTTCACGTCTCATCTTTACAACAGCATTCCACCACCCCCCCTCCACCATATCCCACCCAACCTACCACGACCAGCGCCCCCGACCCTATATGGCTCCCGCGCTCCCTCCTGCCTGCCATCCCCCCTTCACCGATCCACAGGAATGAAGCTCCAGAAGGGACACTCCCGGAGTCCGTCTGTACCCGCACCGGCTCCCTCACTACCGATGCCAGCACGGACGAGATCGACATCTGGGCCAGCAACAACGCCAAAGCTTCGGCGATCACAGCGCACAATCCGTGCGCCGGACCGGCTGAACGTATGAATGCGCCACCCCTGCCGGACTTCATTTTTTTAACAGGGGGTGAATGTGGTGAACTTATTATACTAATAATCCACCAGTGTATTTGTATCTGTGCTGTTGCCCTTGTATTTGTATCTGTGCCATACTGTTGCCCTTGTGGACTTCTCCTATGGGCCATTGTATGGCATTATCCATAGGGGAACATGTTGGGGCATGTATGGGCTCCGCCCTTGGCTCCTCCCCTTGAAGGGAGGTATAAAGAGCAGTCGACCTGCAGGCAGTTCTCAGCATTGGTTCAGTCGCAGGCAGGCACTGTTCTAAGTTGATTGAAGCCACGGTTTACTTCTACTCATGTCTCGAGTGAATTGATGGTCACATCACACACAACTTAAACAGGTTGGTGTAAAATCCTGGACTGGGTTGGCTGCTAAAAGAGGAGCAGAAGCTTTGTTCAACAGTACCATTTGGAAAACCTGGTCTGGATCTTGGAATGTAAACAGCTGAGGAAAAACAGAATTATGAGAAAAGATTTTAAAATGTGTTCTTGGGAGTGGAGTTTGGAAACTCTCACTTCTGGGGGGATTTTGACGAGACAGCCACAAACTTTCACTTGGGGTTCAGACTGGATATTTGCCCATTTATGTGCTTAAAAGGGACTTTGTGTGTGTTAAATGAGACCACTGTAGCTTAAGATGTACTTTCTAACCTATGTCAATCCTAACAACCAGTGTTATTGTTAAGCTGAAGGGATAGTTCTGTAAACAAATCCCCTATTCCTCTGGAAAAGAACAGGGGAGTTACAGTATTTCCAGTGTTTATCCCTCAGTCGACATTGCCATATTGCTGTGTGTGTGGGAGCTTGCTGTGTACTATGTGGCTGCTGTACTTCCTTCAATAGTGAACACACTTCATTGGCTGAAAAGAGCTTTGGGACATCTAATGGGCAAGATAGGTGGAATGTGTATGTACGTCCATTCTACATTAATGATGCACTTGACCGAGGAGCAATGATTGTGAGACTAGTTGAGAGAAATATTGTGTGATACAAATATACTAGGTACCAGTGGTACCGGGAAAGTTGCTATTGGTGGTAACATCGCAGGAATAAGCCTCTAAACTATAAAGCAAATTAGAGTGGAAGCACATCATTGTGGCAACATGCTGAGTTAAACACTCAGTCTGTCATAGGTCCATTTTGTCAGTAGCACTATCTCTGAAAGTATAATAAATTAGGTTAAATCGGTGGCGCAGCAGAGATAAAATGAACTGTGAATGCTGAAAATCTGAACCATAAACAGACAATGCTGTAAATGTGCAGGCGCCTGTCAGCACAGTAAAATTAACTCTCACCGCCACTCCTCCAGCTCCTTGCCCTATTCCTCAAGCCCATCTTTCCCTCTGCTGCCACCACCCACACTGATTAAACACCCAAATGAAACCAAATAAAGTTGTCAAATCAAATCAGAATGTTATACATCCGTGCTCAGTGGCCCCTCCAGTTAAAGAACACAATTGTCCCCTTAACCCTATCACACACCCCTTCAATTTGCATCCCCTGGCAACACATGCCAAAAAACTCCAAAATCCATCGGCTGAGCAAATACTCTCTCTGATTGCCAACATGTAACCCGGGGGGTATTCAAATTTGTGACCAAATATCCAGGAGCTGTCTTGGAAATGCAGCTGATTCAAACTCGAAAATCCCAATTCAATTTATTTAGGGGATGCTTTTTAACGTCAACTGGCTGAAAGGTTACTGTGTGGGCAAGGGCGATATGGTAGCACAGTGGTTAGCACTGTGGCTTCACAGCGCCAGGAACTCAGGTTCGATTCCTGGCTTGGGTCACTGCCTGTGTGGAGTCTGCACATTGTGTGAGTTTCCTCTGGGCGTTCAGGTTTCCTCCCACAAGTCCCGAAACATGTTAGATGAATTGGGACATTCTGAATTCTCCCTCAGTGCACCCGAACAGGCGCCGGAGTGTGGCGACTAGGGGATTTTCACAGTAACTTCAATGAGGCGTTAATGTAAGCCTACTTGTGACACTAATAAAGATTATTATGAAAATCTAGCTGTTTTATAACGCGGTATCTGATTGGGTATCACCCGGTCCAGTACATTTCTCGCTCTGTTATCCGAACCCTTGTAGACCTCTGCTGGGGAGAGGGGAGGGTGAGTTCCCCTCTGTCTCTCTCTGATTTCACTGTGTGTTTTGTGTCTGTGCAATCTTACTCAATCTCGGACTCCCAATGAGCAGCTGGAAATTGAGCTTGCTGCGACACACACACACACACACATACACACACGAGTTAGGTCGGGGTGAAATAACGCCCTCTTCACATTCAGAAAATGTTGAACTCCGGGCGATTTTCCTGCGGCTGCTCTTTGAACTGCATTAACCATTAGTCCGGTACGGTGCAGGGTCTGAGAAAGGCCACACGGAGGTCGGGGCAGGGGGGCACTCTGCTCCCATGGCCGGAGGTTGGAGCTGGTGTTGTGAGAAGCGTTGCTGCCCTTCCAGTTGCAGCAGCGTGTGAGAGAACGGCCAGTAACCCAGGGGAAGCAGCGGGAGGGTTTGTGCTGAGTTCGCAAGTCGTGTCTCACCTGTAGGTGTCGTTGCAATGCAGGGATTCAGCCTCCTCCCCCTGCACACACACACACACACACACACTCTCAATGTGGAGCTTTCCCCAGTACACCAGCCTCTCCTGTGCAATTGTTGCCTTTATTCAGTCTGCATTTTAAAATGCATTTTCTTCCCGGTGCATCGCCTTGAACGTGCATTCCCAGGGAGCCACCGTGCATTATAGAAACAGACATTCAAAAGCTGGGGGTCGGGCGTTCAGGGCTATTAAAATGTTGCAAGGTGTGCCAAAGTTGTTTCAAGTGCCCAGGAAGCGCAGCCCCTTCTCTCAGGGTTTGGGGCGTGGATTAAATTGGGAGCTGGGCAGTCTGCAAGTGCTTTGCTGTAATTAGATTCCCACTGAAGGCGATACGAGGAGGGCTGTGTGAGGGGAAACCTGCTTCAATCAGAGCAGAGGGCTGAATCCCTGGGACTCGGCCCCACGAACAGGCGGGCTGTGTCCATCTTTTTGTTCTTTCCAACCGCAAATTGAGGTGGCATCAATCTAGTGGTCACTAATACTGGAATATGTAGCTTGTGGTTGACGCAAAACACACTGATACAGGTGGCTTTTCTGTCGGGAAACTCCTCACCGAGCCAGCACAGGCACTATGGGCCGAATGGCCTTCTACTCTCACAGAGTCATAGCGTTTTCCCGCACAAAGGGAGGCCCTTCGGCCCATCGAGCCCGTGTTGGCCATCCAGCAAGCACCCATCTGTTTGAACCCCATTTCCCCAGCACTTGGTTCCCAGTCCTGTCTGCTTTGGCGTTTCAGGCGCTCACCGAAATGCTTCTTAAAGGTTGTCAGGGTTCCCGTCTCCACCACCCTTCCAGGCCACTGAGTTCCAGATGGCCACCACCCTTGTGGGTGAAAGAGCTTTTCCACAAAGCCCCCCTCTGAACCTCCTGCCCCCCCCCCCCCCCCCATGACCGGCAATCTCTGCCCCGTCCCGCATCAAACTGAGCTTCTAAACCAGGCTAACCTCCCAGAGAACGGAGAGTTCCTCTGGGCCTCTGCAAATCTGATCCATGTGAAGATACAGCGATGAGCGGGGGATGAGGGAGTGGTGGAGAAAGTTCTTTATTAACCCCGAGAGAGGGGAATATTCAAATTGGGCGATCTTTAACCCAGCGAGTCTGGATCTCAGTCTGTGGCGTTTTCATTCAAAGGTGACCCAAGAGCTAGACCAGGGAGGGATTGGATTTGGTGCTGCCCGCCAGGTAAATCATTAATAACCAGATTTCTGAGCATCAGCGTTGTCTGTTATTGCATGGAACAGGAGAGAGGGCTGGAAATAGTACAGAATAACCAGAGCTAACTGCGGCAGTGTAAGCCAGGGCTGGAGTGTGCAAAACGCATTGAGTCAGGGTGCAGATCGGCTCCACACTTGTCCACTAGCATCCCTGCATTCCAGGACCAAAGTTGGTGTCTGCATTCTCTGTGCTCCCTCAATCCAGGGTGCGGGAGGAGCGATCCTGCGGCACCTGCCCAAGGTACCGCCGACCTGTCCCTCGCCTGCCGCTTGCTGAGCTGCTGCTGTTTGAAAGGCGGCTTGGCGGAGGAGGAGGAGGAGAGAGTGGCAAAGGAGAGGGGGAACTGGATTTGAAGGAGAGAGAGAGAGAGAGAGACCCGCTACCTGGCAAGAGAGGATCAGGAAGCCTTGGCTACACTCCCTGCCTGCCTGCCTCAGAAAGGCACTGGAGTGTGTACAAGTGGTTTAATGGCATTGCCGAGAAGCAGGGAAGGATAGCGGCAGCAAGAAGGAGCTGATGGTGATATACTCTCGCCGCGTCTCTTCATTTGGCTCTACTTTGAGTAGAAGAAGATTGAGAAAGGTTCCTCTATGTGATTTTGTATTGGGGGGGGGGGGGGGGGGGGGTGTTGTGTTGTGAAGTGTGTGTTGTCCATCCAGCTTTCTGTAGCGATCTTTGCAGAGAGTGTGTGTGTGTGTGTCAATGCGGCGGTTGTACTGATGCAAACCAGGCGGTAACCGGGGGGGGGGGGGGGGGGGGGGGGGGGTGAGTGAACCATTGCAACCCCCCCCCCCCCCCCCCCCTCTTCGGTAATGGGAAGTTTGGTTGCACCAATAGTGTCAGTCTCAATCTCATTTGCAACTAATGAAATACTAACATTAACCCCCCCCCCCCCCCGCCTCCGTTTAAAGAAAAAACGCTCCAAGCGCCGAAATGTACCGGATTGAACCCAGAGCCCTACCTCATCCTGCCCGGTTTCACATCCCAAAATTCTGGATGATTGGTAAGGTTTATTTTGCAAACCCCCCCCCCTTCCCAAATCTTGCTGTTGCGGTGCCAGTCGATGTGAGAGGATAGACGGTTTGTGGTGTCAGGCATTGGTTGCGAATACCTTGCTGCAGGTGGCAATGTGGATTCGATGTGGTTTATCCGCTCTCCATATCTCCCCAAACCCACTCTCCATATCCTCCCCTAACCCACTCTCCATATCCCCCCTAACCCACACTCCATATCTCCCCAAACTCACTCTCCATATCCCCCCTAACCCACTCTCCATATCCCCCCAACCCACTCTCCATGTCCCCCAAACCACTCTCCATATCCCCCAACCCACTCTCCATATTCCCCCAAACCCACTCTCCATATCCCCCCTAACCCACTCTCCATATCACCCCTAACCCACTCTCCATATCCCCCCTAACCCACTCTCCATATCCCCCCTAACCCACTCTCCATATCCCCCTAACCCACTCTCCATATCCCCCCTAACCCACTCTCCATATGCCCCCAAACCCACTCTCCATATCCCCTAACCCACTCTCCATATCCCCCTAACCCACTCACCATATCCCCCCAACCCACATTCCATATCCCCCCATCCCACTCTCCATATCCTCCCTAACCCACTCTCCATATCCCCCCTAACCCACTCTCCATATGCCCCCAAACCCACTCTCCATATCCCCCTAACCCACTCTCCATATCCCCCCCAACCCACTCTCCATATGTCCCCAACCCACTCTCCATGTCCCCCCAAACCCACTCTCCATATCCCCCCAACCCACTCTCCATATCCCCGCTCTCCATATCCCCTAACCCACTCTCCATATCCCCCTACCCCACTCTCCATATCCCCACTAACCCACTCTCCATATCCTCCCTAACCCACTCTCCATATCCTCCCTAACCCACTCTCCATATGCCCCCCCAACCCACTCTCCATATCCCCCCCAACCCACTCTCCACATCCTCCCTAACCCACTCTCCATATTCCCCCAAACCCACTCTCCATATCCCCCCTAACCCACTCTCCATATCACCCCTAACCCACTCTCCATATCCCCCTAACCCACTCTCCATATCCCCCCTAACCCACTCTCCATATCCCCCTAACCCACTCTCCATATCCCCCCTAACCCACTCTCCATATGCCCCCAAACCCACTCTCCATATCCCCTACCCCACTCTCCATATCCCCCTAACCCACTCACCATATCCCCCAACCCACACTCCATATCCCCCCATCCCACTCTCCATAACCCCCCTAACCCACTCTCCATATCCTCCCTAACCCACTCTCCATATCCCCCCATCCCACTCTCCATATCCCCCCCTAACCCACTCTCCATATCCTCCCTAACCCACTCTCCATATCCCCCCTAACCCACTCTCCATATGCCCCCAAACCCACTCTCCATTTCCCCCTAACCCACTCTCCATATCCCCCCCAACCCACTCTCCATATGTCTCCAACCCACTCTCCATGTCCCCCCAAACCCACTCTCCATATTCCCCCAACCCACTCTCCATATCCCCACTCTCCATATCCCCTAACCCACTCTCCATATCCCCCTAACCCACTCTCCATATCCCCCTAACCCACTCTCCATATCCTCCCTAACCCACTCTCCATATGCCCCCAACCCACTCTCCATATCCTCCCTAACCCACTCTCCATATGCCCCCTAACCCACTCTCCATATCCTCCCTAACCCACTCTCCATATCCTCCCTAACCCACTCTCCATATCCCCCCAAACCCACTCTCCATATCCTCCCTAACCCACTCTCCATATCCTCCCTAACCCACTCTCCATATCCCCCCAAACCCACTCTCCATATCCTCCCTAACCCACTCTCCATATCCCCCCTAACCCACTCTCCATATCCCCCCTAACCCACTCTCCATATCCCCCCTAACCCACTCTCCATATCCCCCCAACCCACTCTCCATGTCCCCCAAACCACTCTCCATATCCCCCAACCCACTCTCCATATTCCCCCAAACCCACTCTCCATATCCCCCCTAACCCACTCTCCATATCACCCCTAACCCACTCTCCATATTCCCCCTAACCCACTCTCCATATCCCCCCTAACCCACTCTCCATATCCCCCTAACCCACTCTCCATATCCCCCCTAACCCACTCTCCATATGCCCCCAAACCCACTCTCCATATCCCCCCTAACCCACTCTCCATATCCCCCCTAACCCACTCTCCATATCCTCCGAAGCCCACTCTCCACATCCCCCAGCTCACTCTCCATATCCCCCCAACCCACTCACCATGTCCCCCCAAACCCACTCTCCATATCCCCAAACCACTCTCCATATCCCCCAACCCACTCTCCATATCCTCCCAAACCCACTCTCTATACCCCCTAACCTACTCTCCATATCCCCCTAACCCACTCTCCATATCCCCCCAGCCCACTCTCTATACCCCCAAACCACTCTCCATATCCCCCAAACCCACTCTCCATATCCTCCCTAAACCACTCTCCATATCCTCCCTAACCCACTCTCCATATCCACCCCAAACCCACTCTCTATACCCCCCAACCCGCTCTCCATATCCCCCAACCCACACTCCATATCCTCCCAAACCCACTCTCCATTTCCTCCCAAACCCACTCTCTATATCCCCCCAACCCACTCTCCATATCCCCCAACCCACTCTCCATATCCTCCCTAACCCACTCTCCATATCCTCCCTAACCCACTCTCCATATCCCCCAACCCACTCTCCATATCACCCCTAACCCACTCTCCATATCCCCCCAACCCACTCTCCATATCCCCCCTAACCAACTCTCCATATCCCCCCTAACCCACTCTCCATATCCCCCCAAACCCACTCTCCATATCCTCCCTAACCCACTCTTCATATCCCCCCAACTCGCTCTTCATATCCCCCCTAACCCACTCTCCATATCCCCCCAACCCACTCTCCAGATCCTCCCTAACCCACTCTCCATATCCCCCCAACCCACTCTCCATATCCTCCCTAACCCACTCTCCATATGTCCCCAACCCACTCTCCATGTCCCCCCAAACCCACTCTCCATATCCCCACTCTCCATATCCCCTAACCCACTCTCCATATCCCCCTAACCCACTCTCCAGATCCCCCTAACCCACTCTCCATATCCTCCCTAACCCACTCTCCATATCCTCCCTAACCCACTCTCCATATCCACCCCAAACCCACTCTCTATACCCCCCCAACCCGCTCTCCATATCCCCCAACCCACACTCCATATCCTCCCAAACCCACTCTCCATTTCCTCCCAAACCCACTCTCTATATCCCCCCAACCCACTCTCCATATCCCCCCAACCCACTCTCCATATCTTCCCTAACCCACTCTCCATATCCTCCCTAACCCACTCTCCATATCCCCAAACCCACTCTCCATATCACCCCTAACCCACTCTCCATATCCCCCCAACCCACTCTCCATATCCCCCCTAACCAACTCTCCATATCCCCCTAACCCACTCTCCATATCCCCCCAATCCCACTCTCCATATCCTCCCTAACCCACTCTTCATATCCCCCCAACTCGCTCTTCATATCCCCCCTAACCCACTCTCCATATCCCCCCAACCCACTCTCCATATCCTCCCTAACCCACTCTCCATATCCCCCCAACCCACTCTCCATATCCTCCCTAACCCACTCTCCATATGTCCCCAACCCACTCTCCATGTCCCCCCAAACCCACTCTCCATATCCCCCTAACCCACTCTCCATATCCCCCTAACCCACTCTCCATATCCCCCCTAACCCACTCTCCATATGTCCCCAACCCACTCTCCATGTCCCCCCTAACCCACTCTGCATATCCCCCCTAACCCACTCTCCATATGTCCCCAACCCACTCTCCATGTCCCCCCTAACCAACTCTGCATATCCCCCCTAACCCACTCTCCATATCCCCCCTAACCCACTCTCCATATCCCCGCTAACCCACTCTCCATATCCCCCCTAACCCACTCTGCATATCCCCCCTAACCCACTCTCCATATCCCCCAACCCACACTCCATATCCCCCCAACCCACATTCCATACCTCCCCATCCCACACTCCATATCCCCACAGCCCACTCTATATATTCCCTAACCCACTCTCCATATCCTCCCTAACCCACTCTCCATATCCCCCCTAACCCACTCTCCATATCCTCCCCAACCCACTCTCCATATCTCCCCTAATCCACACTCCATATCCCCCTAGCTCACTCTCCATATCACCCCTAACCCACTCTCCATATCACCCCTAACCCACTCTCCATATCGCCCCAAACCCACTCTCCATATCCTCCCCTAACCCACTCTTCATATCCCCCCAACCCACTCTCCATATCCCCCCTAACCCACTCTCCATATCCCCCCTAACCCACTCTCCATATCCCCCCTAACCCACTCTCCATATCCCCCCAACCCACACTCCATATCCCCCAACCCACTCTCCATATCCCCCCATCCCACTCTCCATATCCCCACAGCCCACTCTATATACCCCCCAGAGCCACTCTCCACATCCCCCCAAACCCACTCTCCATATCCCCCAACCCACTCTCCAGATCCCCCCAGCCCACTCTCAGCATCCCACTCACCTGATTCCTCTCTATTAACTGTCCAGGACTGCCTGAAATGTGCTGTCCCGCGGGGTGGGGGGGGGGGGGGGGGGGGAAGGGGGGTTATTATTATATTTAAACCGAAAAGAGCCACGAGATGTGTCAGTGTGTTTGTGTGTGTTTATGTGTGTGTGTTTGTGTGTGCGTGTATGTGTTTATGTGTGTATGTGTGTGTATGTGTTTATGTGTGTGTGTTTAAGTGTGTGTGTTTATGTATGTGTCAGTGTGTTTCTGTGTGTGTATATGTGTGCGTGTTTTTGTGTGTGTGTTTATGTGTGTGTGTTTATGTGTATGTGTTTATGTGTGTGTGTTTAAGTGTGTGTGCGTTTATGTGTGTGTGTTTATGTATGTGTCGGTGTGTTTATGTGTGTGTTTCTGTGTGTGTGTGTGTTTATGTGTGTGTGTGTCTGTGCGTGTTAATGTGTGTCAGTGTGTTCATGTGTGTATGTTTATGTGTGTGTATGTGTGTTTATGTGTGTGTGTTTATGTGTGTGTATGTGTGTTTATGTGTGTGTGTTTATGCGTGTCTGCGTGTTTATGTGTGTTTGTCAGTTTATGTGTGTGTCTCTCGTGTGTATGACAACATCCGTATTGCTGAATATACAGTATGCGAGTATTGTGACTGTGTGTACACGAGTACAATATATGCATGTGTACATCCCCGTGTACCTGTTTGATCTCGCTGTATCCCTTGCTGTCTGCGAGACGTGTGTCTGGCTTTGCAGGTATACACAGAGAGGCGTCCGCAGTGTCCTAAAGCCCGCCCCATTAATTCGTGGGGAAGCATGATTTAGGGGGTATAGGATGGGGGAAATGGAAGCTTTCTCTCCCCCACAGAGCAAGTCTGAGCGAGGGTGGAGAGTGGTGATTGATAAAGGCAGGCACCTTATGTGCACGCTGCCTCCCTCGCTGTCTATCTCACTGATTCAATCTGTTTCCAGTCTGAACTCTCTCGCCCAGGTGAAAAGGCAGGGAGTTTGTCCTCTCTTGCTGCTCCAACCTGTATATCCAGCTGCCGGGCACGCTGCCCGCAGCTCACATGGGTTGGATTATTGCTGCCCCTGCTCGGTGAGTGTCTGTTCGATCTCAGTGTTCAGCCCAGCCAGCCAGTCACTCCCAGCACAGTGTGAATTGCCATTCGAACCGGCACTTGGACTGTGGGGCGGGCGAGCCAGTCCCTCAGCTCTCCCTTCACAATCACATTTCGGATTGTCCGAACATGCTGACTTTAAACAGGATGTAAAGTGGGGGACATGGTGCGGATGGGAAAGCGGCGTATTGACTCACCCGAGTCAGGCAGGTAAATGTATTGCATCGTTAAACAGGGAAAAGGAGAGAGAGAGAGAGAGAAGAAGAGCTTGTGAAAGTCTTCATCATTGCAGAAGGCAGCGTCGCTATCAACGTCCAGAATAGTAGATCATTTGAGGGTGAAGGAAAACGGAGTGTTCCTCTGTCATTTATTAGCACAATATGTCCATGAGTATACTTAATTTAGTGATGGCCATTGAGAAATGTGTATGTGTGTATGTGCCTGTATGTATGTACGTGTGTCTGTCTGAATGTGTGTGTATGTAAGTGTGTTTGCATGTGTGGATCTGTGTCTGTACATGTGTGCCTATATGCCCGTGTATGTACGTGTTATGTATGTGTGTCTGTACATGTATGTCTGTATGTTTGCGTGTCAGTATATGTAGGTAAGTCTGTCTGTATGTGTGTGTTATGTATGTGTGTGTCTGTACATGTATGTGTCTATGCTTGTGTATGTGTCTGGACGTGTATGTACGTTTGCCTGTCTGTATGTGTGTTATGTATGTGTGTGTCTGTACATGTATGTGTCTATGCTTGTGTATGTGTCTGGACGTGTATGTACGTTTGTCTGTATGTGTGTTATGTATGCGTGTGTCTGTACATGTATGTGTCTATGCTTGTGTATGTGTCTGGACGTGTATGTACGTTTGTCTGTCTGTATGTGTGTTATGTATGTGTGTGTCTGTACATGTATGTGTCTATGCTTGTGTATGTGTCTGGACGTGTATGTACGTTTGTCTGTATGTGTGTTATGTATGCGTGTGTCTGTACATGTATGTGTCTATGCTTGTGTATGTGTCTGGACGTGTATGTACGTTTGTCTGTCTGTATGTGTGTTATGTATGTGTGTGTCTGTACATGTATGTGTCTATGCTTGTGTATGTGTCTGGACGTGTATGTACGTTTGTCTGTCTGTATGTGTGTGTTATGTATGTGTGTGTCTGTATGCCTGTGCATGTTTGTATATGTGTCTGTATATGTGTGTACACGTCAGTCTGTTTGCATTTGTGTCTACGTGTGTCTGTACGCCTGTGCAAGTGTGTCTGTATGTACGTTTGTGTCTGTGTGTCTGTGTCCCTGCGTGTGTATATGTGCCCGTGTACCTGCGCGCTTGTGTGTGTGATAGAGAGCCGAGGCCGGGCTGTGATTTTGCCGATCAGACCGGGATCTGAAGTCATTCAGGAGGAGTGGACATTCTTCATTCCTCATTAAAGCACTCCCACGTGCAGCAATGCGACCCTCTCCAGCCTCCTGACGATAAAGGTTAATGTTTCACCGGCTCTCTGGGAAAGCTGGCAGAGTTTTACGTCCAGTGGATTACTTGGGAATTGCAGTGGCCGTTACACGAGTAGCAGAAACTCCGTCTGCTTCCTGGGAGAAGACATGAGGGACAGCACCCTCTGTGTTCACATCCCTCTCCATGACAGGCAGTCAACCAAACCACTTTCTCCATTTGGCCAGACGCGGCTCAGCGTGTCCAATGTTTGCCCATAAACCCGTCTTCGGCATGAAATTAAAGGCCAATTTCCCATATGAACACAATTAGGACGATTAATGATAATGAGGGGGATATACACTCCAATCCTGTCTTAGTTTAACAGATCATTAACTTTGCGACTGTAACTGGCTTTTAATAAACTTTTTAGACAAGCAGGGCAGATTCCACCTGGATAAACGCCCAGGTTGACTGCGCCCGTACTGTCCTGTGGTCCCAACATATTCCCCTTTAAGCAGGGGCCACATTCAGGATGAAGCAGCCCCTCCGCCGCTGGCTTCCAGCAGCAACTGGAGCGCACAGTCGTCCACGGATGGCAACTTTACCGTCTGATTTTCTATCTGTTTTTTTTTTAAATGATTGTTCCTCTGAGGAAGGAAGTACTTTTGATAAATGTTTCCACTGATGGCGCAGTGTCTCCTTAAGGGTTGATAGAGAGAAGCAGCAGCGAGTTCCCAGCGGGACTGATACTCGGTGTAAGCAGGTTGGAGCTCAGATGTACTGTGTGTGTGTGAGAGAGAGAGAGAGAGAGAGAATGAGGGAGGGTGGATTATCCCAGCTTTGTGAACAGGGATCCCCTCCACACTCGAAGCCTTGGAGATTTGGGTGACCTTACAGATGCAAAATACAGTGTGGGGAAGCGGCGTTAACCTTTAGCCCCAACCACCACCCCAGACTGGCTCTGTAGAGATTTTCCCCTTGTACCTAACCTTGTGTGATCGGCAATTTACAATGATGGGCTATGAAGGTTCGGTTTGGCATTATCATTACGCTGAATCCCTACAAATTGTGTGTTTTTAAGATCTGGGCACAGGAGGAATGAGTGCGATTCCTCCACGTCGTACAGCTGAAACATTTATTCAGGAATTGGAAGGAAGCCTAGCTTCTCCTTCTCCACTCCCCCCCCGGCGCTAGGACCCAGCAGCGTTCAGTCCGGGGGCGCTGCTGCAGAGCTGGCTTCAGTCTCCCAGAGCCCGTGCTGCTGTGAGGATTGAACCTGTTACACTGGATATGGCTGCAGCCTTGGGCCAGGGGAGCCAGTGAGTGGCGGCGGGGGGGTGGCTGACACGCTCTGGGTTCCGCCCACCCTGACTCGGGGCTGCCAGAAGAGTCGCGCTTCCGGATCGCTCAGCAGCAGCATTTTGATCAGATTGGGGGTGAGTGGCAACATCTTTCCCTGTCTGTCTGGTGCTGGGCGTGTGTGTGCGTGTCCTTGCACTGGGATAAGGGGACGGAGCTGGGGCAACTTCAGGTTTCCAGTCGGGGAGCGGATTATTTTTAGCAAACAAGCCTGCCCAGAAAGTTGCTAAATGTAAAAGTTTGCAAAGTTAATCCTTCACCAATTGTGGGTCTTTGTTGGTGACACAGTGGGGAAACAGTTGCTCTAACTGCACAATTGCCAGTTAACTGAGGGTGGCTGGATTGCTGACAGCAGCGAGAGTGATGGGCTGCATTCAGGAAGGGGAACCCTGACTCGCGGGCACTGGGGAGTGGGCTCAGTTTTAAAGCTTGGATGTTGACATCTAAACGACACATTTACATTAGTCACTGCCCAGGAAAGTGTGCCGAAAGCTGGCAATCTTCTCCTTTTTAAACCTGTCTCAATAACCGTGTGGATCTGCAGTCACTTGCCCTGTGGTCTCTGCTCCGCTTCGAACAGTCTGCACGCCTCCGGGCGCAGTGTACATTGACGTACTTGTGTATGTATTTGGAGGACGTTCCGTTGTAATACTCACATTGTGCAAGTTATCATCTGGAACACAATTTCTGTCAGGGGGGGTGTTGATCTCGTTTTGTTGTATCCTGGAATTCCATTAAGTGGGAGAGAAATCCCCCCAATGACTCTGTGATGATGACTTGTATAGTCGACATGGTTTAAAAAGACAATGTTGAATGAACACGATGGGAACCAATGTTTGTTTGTATGACACCGGCATACGTTTTTGCGAGGCTTTTTCTCAGCACTCCTTCAAAATGTGTGATGTCCAAATCCTGTTTCTCAAATTATTGAATTCTTGCCTCCACACTTCTACCCTGCCGGACCCCTGATGACTTGCGTTGATTTAGAATGGGGAGGATGGATTGCTAACACCCAATTTGTTTAATTAACTAATCGGCAATTGAAGTACCTCCAACTCAATTAGTTGGAATCCCCATTATAAAGCAACTGTTTCCTCGTGAGATCCATGTAACAGCACCAATAAAGCTGTACAGGAGCCGCTGTCTAATCGCGGGGGTCATTATTGTTGATTTTGTAAAACTGACGTGCCTGCTTTAGTGTGGTTTGATCCAAAGTACATGGCAATGTTTACAGACTAAAGAATCGGCCATAGTCCAAGAAAGCCCCGCTATCCAGTGGACACAACTGGTTTTATACACAGCTGGATATGGACAGCAGTCTGGATACAGCTGGTTTATTGGCCCATACACTGTCCGGCATCCTATCTGACACAGGGTGTCAGTGTTCAGCGAGGGGACTTGGTTGAAGGGCCGAGGGGGGTGTTTGGGACGGATTAGACTCGGGGTTTTGGCTGGGCACTGACGGCGAGAACTCGTTTCTTCCCATTGTGGGCTGGTGACAGGGCGGCTGTGCGGGGAAGTGAATTAAGTGGGCAAGAAATGAGGCTTTACCAGGGTTCACAGGGGTTTAAAAATGTGCACCTCCACCAGTCAGCGGGCGGAGTGGAAACTCGAACAAAAGTTGTCTAACTCCCAGGTGATGGATCTGCTAGTGGCTGGATTTGGTTGGTTGGTTGTTGGGTTGGGTTGGGTTGGGTTGGGTTGGTTTGGGGGGGGGGGGGGGGGGTCGAGATTCGATGCTCCAAAGTCTTGGGTTGGGAGAATCTCCCCTCCCTCAGACAGTTTTTAAAACCGTGAGCTCGACTTTGCTGGGAGTTGCCCATTGAAAACTCCGTATTGGGCGATGCCTGGAGTTTCCCCAAATGCGATACTCCTGACCTGTTTCACCTTTTTAAACAAAATTACCCAGCTTAAAGCAAGCTCTTATTCCTTCCCGCCCCGCATTTTGTCCAACTTGTCGGGCAGTGAGGTGGCAGTTAATTCCTGAAGCCGGATAGGATATTTTTAGTGCTGCCCAATAGGTTTTGTTTTGTTGGTTAATATTGAGAGCCAGCGAGTTCAGTGTTAAATATCTAAAACCTGTTCGGTTAAAGATCAGCACAGATGTTGCATCTCAATAAGTTTGGGATTTACTCTTCCAGGTCAGAGCGACCAGCCTCTCTGTATAAATACCGGGGCGAGGGGGACAAAGATTTGTTACTTGTATCAATTACGGCGCAGAAGGAGGCCGTCCTGTTCCCAGACGAGCGTTCTGACCTTAAGTGCTATTCCCCTGCCTTTGCCCCGTGCGTCCTGCACATTGTGGCTATTCAAGTAATCGTCTAACGCCCTCTTTGAACACCTTGGTTGAACCTGCCTCCACCACACTTCCAGGCCGTACATTCCGGACTCCAGCTACTCAACTGTGCGAAAAAGTTCTCTCCCATCACATTGTCGTCTTTTGGAAATCACTTTTAAATCTGCGCTTTCTCCTTCATCTTTTTACGAGGGGAGGGGACCGTTTCTCCCTTTCTATTCTGTCCCCCTCGTGATTTTGAACATCTTTCAAATCTCCCCAGCTGCCTTTTCTCTCGGGAGAACAGTCCCAACCTCTCCAATCTGCCCTCATAACTGAAGTTCCTCATCCCTGGAGCCAATTCTTGTGCATTTCCTTTGGGCTCTCTCCGATGTGTTCCAGTCTTTCCTAGAGTGTGACTCCCAGAATTGTACCCCATATTCCAGCTGAGGTCTAACTAGTGTCTTGTCTAAGTTCGGCGTAACCTCCTGGCTCCTGTACTCTGTGCTTTATTCACTATCTCCACCTGTTGATCTAATAATAATTGCTTATTGTCACGAGTAGGCATCAATGAAGTTACTGTGAAAAGCCCCTAGTCGCCACATTCCAGCGCCTGTTCGGGGAGGCTGGTACGGGAATTGAACCCGCGCTGCTGGCCTTGTTGTGCATTACAAGCTGGCTGTTTAGCCCACTGTGCTAAACCAGCCCCATCACATTTGCTTCTTTTGGACAAATTGTCAAAAATGTTTTCCATCTCTGAACAAATACACCCAGATACCTCTGCTCCCGCAGCCCTTTAAGAATTTACCCCTTCTTTATATTGTCTCTCCATGTTCTTCCTACCAAAATGCATCACCTCACACTTCTCCGCATTGAACTTCATCTGCCGCCTGTTTGCCCACTCCACCAACTTGCCCGTGAAATCGAAGCACGTATTGCACAGGCGAGCATGTGAGGGAGTGAATCAAATGCTGCTCTGACGCTGTCTGACCCACTGTGTATTTTCAGCCTTTTCTGTTTTTTTATCTCCGATTTCCAGCATCGGCAATATTTTTGTTCTGCAAAAAAAGGGGGTGGAGAAAGGGTCAACGGTCCGCGAAATCAGTGTTTTGTTTTATCAATCCAGTGAGATGTCTTCGTCAGTTCTGTCTGGATGTGGCGCTGTGTCAACAAAACTTTCTCTCCCCAAATTTTCTCTGGTACACGTGGAAATGCCCCTCCCGACTTTACCAACAGATTGAAAGGTCGAGAGGATCTTGTGTCTCCAATTTGAATTTAGTTTTTAAAAAAAGTTTTCCAACCAACTAAATAGCCAGTCACTTGTGTATGGAATCAAACCACTTGTTACTACACAACATCAATAATAGATTATAAAAAGCTAATGTAAATCTCCAATGAAATGCCACGCTCCTTTGTGAATTCATGGGTTCCATTCATTCACAAAATGAGAAGTTGGTAAGACGGTTGTGAAGTGAAATCTCTTCCTCCGGACCAGGGGGTGGAGGGAGGGTGCTCGGATTATCAGGACCATCCGGGAGGGGGGGGGGGGGGGGCGACCAGGTTAAAACGAGCCGGGTTAAAGCGGGAGAACCTGTCCAGCATCCCGCTGCCTCTCGGTATGGCTTCAGCAGTAACTCTGGGGTGGGAGAATGGAATTTGGGGAGGGGGTGAGTTGGGATTTTGGGGAGGGGGTGAATTGGGATTTTGGAGAGGGGGTGAATTGGGATTTTGGGGAGGGGGTGAATTGGGATTTTGGGGAGGGGTGAACTGGGATTTTGGGGAGAGGTGGGATTGGTGGATGGGATTGGTGAAGGGTGTGGGTCGATGGGATTGGGGAAGGGGGTGGGTCGATGGGATTGGGGGGCGGAGATTGGGGAAGGGGGGAATTGGGTCGATGGGATTGGGGGAGATTGGGGAAGGGGGGGATTGGGTCGATGGGAAGATTGGGGGGGAGATTGGGGAAGGGGTGGGTTGGGAGATTGGGGGGGGAGATTGGGGAAGGGGGGATTGGGTCGATGGGAAGATTGGGGGGGGGGAGATTGGGGAAGGGGGGATTGGGGGGGAGATTGGGGGGGAGATTGGGGGGGAGATTGGGGAAGGGGGGGATTGGGGGGGAGATTGGGGAAGAGGGGGATGGGGGGAGATTGGGGAAGAGGGGGATTGGGGGGGGAGATTGGGAAGAGGGGGATTGGGGGGAGATTGGGGAAGAGGGGGATTGAGGAAGAGGGGGATTGGGGGGGAGATTGGGGAAGAGGGGGATTGGGGGGGGGAGATTGAGGAAGAGGGGGATTGGGGGGGGGAAGATTGAGGAAGAGGGGGATTGGGGGGAGGTTGGGGAAGAGGGGGATTGGGGGGGAGATTGGAGAAGAGGGAGATTGGAGAAGAGGGAGATTGGGGAAGAGGGGGATTGGGGGGAGATTGAGGAAGAGGGGGATTGGGGGAGATTGGGGAAGAGGGGAATTGGGGGGAGATTGAGGAAGAGGGGGATTGGGGGGGAGGTTGGGGGGGAGATTGGGGAAGGGGGAGATTGGGGAAGGGGGAGATTGGGGAAGAGGGGGATTGGGGGGGAGATTGGGGGAGATTGGGGAAGAGGGGGAGATTGGGGAAGAGGGGGATTGGGGGGATTGGGGAAGAGGGGGATTGGGGGGGGGGAGGTTGGGGAAGAGGGGGATTGGGGGGAGGTTGGGGAAGAGGGGGATTGGGGGGAGGTTGGGGAAGAGGGGGATTGGGGGGAGATTGAGGAAGAGGGGGATTGGGGGGAGGTTGGGGAAGAGGGGGATTGGGGGGGAGATTGAGAAAGGGGGGATTGGGGGAGGTTGGGGAAGAGGGGGATTGGGGGGAGGTTGAGGAAGAGGGGGATTGGGGGGAGGTTGGGGAAGAGGGGGATTGGGGGGAGATTGGGGAAGAGGGGGATTGGGGGGAGGTTGGGGAAGAGGGGGATTGGGGGGAGGTTGGGGAAGAGGGGGATTGGGGGGAGATTGGGGAAGAGGGGGATTGGGGGGGGGAAGAGGGGGATTGGGGGGAGGTTGGAGAAGAGGGGATTGGGGGGGAGATGGGGGATTGGGGGGGCGGAGATTGGGGGGGAGATGGGGGATTGGGGGGGGAGATTGGGGGATTGGGGGGGGCGGAGATTGGGGGGGAGATGGGGGAGATTGGGGAAGAGGGGGATTGGGGGAGATTGGGGGATTGGGGGGGAGATTGGGGAAGAGGGGGATTGGGGGGGAGGTTGGGGAAGAGGGGGATTGGGGGGGAGGTTGGGGAAGAGGGGGATTGGGGGGGGGAGATTGGGGAAGAGGGGGATTGGGGGGGGGGAGATTGGGGAAGAGGGGGATTGGGGGAGAGATTGGGGGGGGGATTGGGGAAGAAGGGGATTGGGGAGATTGGGGTAGAAGGGGATTTGGGGGAGATTGGGGAAGGGGGAGATTGGGGAAGGGGGATGGGGGGAGATTGGGGAGGGCGGAGATTGGTGAAGGGGGGATTGGGGAAAGGAGATTGGGGAAGGGGGTTTGTGGGGGGGAGATTGGGGAAGGGCGGTTTGCGGTATTGGGGAAGGGGTGTTTGGGGGGGGGAGATTGGGGAAGGGGGGTTTGAGGGGGAGATTGGGGAAGGGGGGTTTGGGGTATTGGAGAGGGGGGATTGGGGCATTGGGGTGGATTGGGGAAGTGGCGAGCGGGGGGGGTGGGGGGATTTGGGGAAGGGGGTGGGGGGGATTTGGGGAAGGGGGGGTGGGATTTGGGGAAGTGGGGGTGGGGGGGATTTGGGGAAGTGGGGGTGGGGGGGATTTGGGGAAGGGGGTGGGGGGATTTGGGGAAGGGGGGTGGGGGGATTTGGGGAAGGGGGGTGGGGGGATTTGGGGAAGGGGGTGGGGGGATTTGGGGAAGGGGGTTTGGGGGGGATTTGGGGAAAGAGCGGGTTGGGGGTGGAAGGGGGGTTTGGGGGGAAGCGGTGGTTGGGGGAAGGGGGAAAGGGTGGGTTGGGGAAGGGGGAAAGGGCGGGTTGGGGGTGGAAGGGGGATTGGGGGGAAGGCTGGAAGGGGGTTGGGGTAAGTGGGGTTGGGGGAAGGGGGGGAAGTGTGGGTTGGGGGCAGGGAAGGGGAATTTGGGGAAGGGGGTTGGGGAGAAGAGGGTTTCGGGGGGAAGGGTGGAAGGGGGGTTGGAAGGGGTTTTGGGGGGTGGAAGGGGTTTTGGGGGTGGAAGGGGGTTTGGGGGGAAGGGGGTTTAGGGGGGAAGGGAGGTTGGGCAGATTGGGGAAGGGGGCGGGGGGGATTTGAAGAGGGGGATTGGGGAAGGGGTGGGGTGATTGGGGAGGAGGTATTGGGTAGGGGGTGCGTGGATGGGATTGGGAAGGGGGGTGCGTGGATGGGATTGGGAAGGGGGGGTGCGTGGATGGGATTGGGAAGGGGGGTGCGTGGATGGGATTGGGAAGGGGGGGTGTGTGGATGGGATTGGGAAGGGGTGGTGCGTGGATGGGATTGGGAAGGGGGTTGAGGAGCAATTGGGGAAGGGGAGGAGATTGGGGAAGGGGGTGGTGGGGAGGGAGGAGATTGGGAAAGGGGGGGAGGAGATTGGGAAAGGGGGGGTTGGAGATTGGGGGGGGGAGATATTGAGGAAGGGGGAGGTGAGTCGCGCCTCTGAATGATGAAACAAGCTGTGATTCTCACCCGCAGCAATTCACAGCGGGGTGATGCCCTGTGAGTCATTTTAGTCCATTATAATTTGGGGTGTGTTAAAATTACAATGAGCTTTTTGAAAGTTTCCTGTTTCAAAATGAAGACACTCTTGATTGAAATTATTCGGAATAACATCTCTCTTGTGAACTGAAGATGTAAGTTTTGGTTTAATTGATTACAGTGCAGAATGAGGCCATTCAGCCCATCGAGTCGGCACTGACCCTTGGGAAGAGCACCCTACCCAGGTCCACGCCTTCGCCCTACACCCCTACCCTAACCCAACCTGTACATCCCTGCAGGACACTGGGGCAATTTAGCCTGGCCAATCCACCTAACCCCTTGGTGCCACCTTCAGGGTTTTTGAAGTTCTGAATGCAGCAACATATTTACACATTGTCTTTGTCAGCTGGACTTTGGTTTGGGATTTATTTTGATCAAACCCCCGAATTGCTGAAAGGCAAACCTGCCCCTTTTGTAAATGAAAAGCAGACACAAGGCTGCAATTGGGATGGACATTCTGATCAGCAAGACGAGTGGCCAATGAGCACTGGGGATCCGGGTAGTTCTCTCTCTCTCTCTCTCTCTCTCTTTCTCTTTCTCTTTTCCCCCCCACCGATGGCCCGATCAGCAAATCAGAGCTCGGTGTGGGCGGTGACCGAGTTCTAACACTCACTGAGTGAGGCAGCTCATCACCCTCAGGGTTTGGACACTGAACCCCTGCAGGGTGCCACTCACCCAGCCAGATTGCGGAGCTTTACCCCCAAAATGAAGATTTTAAATAGAATGGGTTCAAATGCAAATAAGCACCTGAGTTTGAAATGTCCTCTTCAGTAGTTTCAACGATTGTACCATCTCCTCTGGCATGTAGTTGTTTAAATATCGATTTGAGGGTGGCTTGTGGAGCAGTGGTTAGCACTAGGACTACGGCGCTGAGGACCTGGGTTCGAATCCTGGCCCTGTGTCACTGCCCGGGTGGAGTTTGCACATTCTCCCTCTGTTTGCATGGGTTTCACCCCCACAACCCAAATGCGCAGGTTAGGTGGATTGGCTTCGCTAAATTGCCCCTTAATTGGAAAAAAAAATAATTGGGTACTCTAAATTTATAAAAAATAACTAAATGTAGTTTTGAAAAAACATAAGAAAAAGGTCGCTAAATGGAATTTTCTATCGCTTCCCCCTCTTAGTGCCCTGTAATGAATTGCTGACTTTTGAAATGCTTCGCTCGCTGCTCGAGCTGACACAGGAGCTTTCAGCCTCTTGGAGAGCTGCCTCGACAAGTCAAGCTGCCAGTTCCTTACCATCACCTGTGGATTTATAGAGCAGGTCAGAGAAAAGACTTTGGGTTTGTTTGTTGTCACGTGTACCAAGGTACAGTGAAAAGTCATTTTCTGCAAGCAGCTCAACAGGTCATTAAGTACATGGAAAGAAAAAGAAAATACATAATAGGGCAACACAAGGTGCAAAATGTAAATACATAAACACCGGCACCGGGTGAAGCATACAGGGGTGTCGTATTAATGAGGTCAGTCCATAAGAGCATCGTTTAGCAATCTGGTGACAGTGGGGAAGAAGCTGTTTTTGAATCTATTAGCGCATGTTCTCAGATTTTTGTATCTCCTGCCCGATGGAAGATGTTGGAAGAGTGAGTAAACCGGGTGAGAGGGATCTTTGATTATGCTGCCCGCTTTCCCCAGACAGCGGGCAGCATAATAGAGTCAGTGGATGGGACGTGGGTTTGTGTGATGGACTGGGCGGTGTACACGACTCTCCGTAGTTTCTTGCAGTCTTGGGGCCGAGCAGTTGCCATACCAGGCTGTGATACAGCCGGATACGATGCTTTCTATGGTGCATCTGTAAAATTTGGTAAGAGTCAATGTGGACATACCAAATTGCCTTTGTTTCCTGAGGAATTTGTAGGTGCTGTTCTGCTTTCTTGGTGGTAGTGTCAACATGGGTGGACCAGGACAGATTTTTGGCGTTGTGCATACCCAGCAATTGCTTGGCTGAAATGAGTCACCTGGGAATGAATGGAGAGAGAGAGAGTGTGTGGTAGCAGTAAATAGATTGGAGGGACGTGCACACACACACACACACACACACACACACACACACACACACACTGCAGAGGAGGAGAAGAAGTGTGTCAGAGAGACTTAGAAAGAGCTAAACAACATTCTAAACAACAGGGGCTGGTTTAGCTCACAAGGCTAAATCGCTGGCTTTTAAAGCAGACCAAGCGGGTCAGCAGCACGGTTCGATTCCCATACCAGCCTCCCCGGACAGGCGCCGGAATGTGGCGACTAGGGGCTTTTCACAGTAACTTCATTGAAGCCTACTCGTGACAATAAGCGATTTTCATTTTCATTTTCATTCTCAATCTGCCCTGCTGTCTATCTGGGCCACGGTGACAACCAAGTTGATTCTCACACACGTCTTCTTTTCTCTCTCTTTGCAGGTTGAGGATGCCGAACCTCAGACGTGCGGACATGGACAGATTTTAGTCGGATTAATTTGGGATTTAAAAAGACAAGTTGAAAGGTGGGCAGCGGGGCAGAGCCAGCACCACCCAACACCCAGAATAATGGCAGCAGTGAGATGGAACCGGAGTTGCTTCATCTTTCATTTGCTCCTCATCTCCTCCACCACCTCCTCCTCTGGGCAGGTGGCTATGAACCAGGAGTATAACACGTTCAAGACTGACCATCCCGACTGGGTGTTCAACCACCTGGTGGTGGACCAGAGGACGGGGAGTGTGTACCTGGGGGCGGTGAACAGGATCTACAAGCTATCCAGCGAGCTGCTGCCTCTGGTCACCCACCAGACGGGGCCGGACGAGGACAACCCTGACTGTTACCCCCCCCGCATGGTGCAGCCCTGTAATGAGCCGCTGCGGCTGACCAACAACGTCAACAAGATGCTGCTGATTGACCAGGGGGAGCGGCGCCTGATCGCCTGTGGCAGCCTATACCAAGGGATCTGCAAGCTGCTGCGGCTGGACGACCTATTCAAGCTGGGTGAGCCCTTCCACAAGAAGGAGCACTACCTGTCCCGGGTCAACGACAGCGGCTCCGTCTTTGGGGTGATCGTGTCGGACCAGGGCGCGGACGCCAAGCTCTTTGTGGCCACGGCGGTGGACGGCAAGCCGGAGTACTTCCCCACCATCTCCAGTCGCCTGCTGGCCAGCAACCCCGAGGCCGACGAGATGTTCTCCTTCGTCTTCCAGGATGAGTTCCTCGCCTCGCTCATCAAAATCCCGTCCGACACCTTCACTGTGATCCCAGACTTTGATATTTATTACATCTACGGCTTCAGCAGCTCGGCCTTCGTCTATTTCCTCACCCTGCAGCCCGAGCTGGTCAATGCCGGGCCCGGCTCCACCCGCCAACAGGTTTACACCTCCAAACTGGTCCGCCTCTGCCAGGCTGACACCACCTTCAACTCCTACGTGGAGATGCCAATCGGCTGTGTGAAGGACGGGGTGGAGTACCGCCTGCTGCAGGCTGCCCACCTGGCCAAAGCCAGCCCTGTCCTGGCCACCCACCTGGGCATCGACCCGGACCAGGATGACGTGCTCTTCGCTCTCTTCTCCAAGGGCCAGAAGAAACGCAGCAAAGCCCCCGACGAGTCCGTCCTCTGCATGTTCGTGCTGAGCTCCATCAACGAGCGCATTAAAGACCGGTTGCAGTCCTGTTACCGAGGGGAGGGCTTCCTGGACCTGGCCTGGCTCAAAGTGAAGGACATCCCGTGTGTGCAAGCGGTAAGGCTCAGAGTGACACAAGAGTGTGTACCCCCAGCTCCATCTGACAGGCTGGCCCACATTCCAATATATATTGTGTTTCAGACAGAAAAATGTCACCCTGTACACATGACGTACATGTCACCCTGACACACAACATACATGTCACCCTATCATATTCTTTATTGTCACAAGTAGGCTTACATTAACACTGCAATGAAGTTACTGTGAAAATCCCCTTGTCGCCACACTCTGGCGCCTGTTCAGGTACACTGAGGGTGGATTCAGAATGTCCAATTCGCCAAACAAGCCTGTCTTTTTTGACCTGATGGGGGGGAAACTGGAGCACCCGGAGGAAACCCACGTAGACATGGGGAGAACATGCAGACTCCGCACAGACGGTGACCCAAGCCGGGAATCGAATCTGGACCCTGGCACTGTGAAGCAACAGTGCTAACCACTGTGCCGCCCTGTATGTCACCCTATACACACAACATATATGTCACCATGTGCACACAATATACTTGTTACCATGTACACAGAACATAAATGTCACCCTGTACACACAACATCCATCCATATTCGGTGTGGGGTTGTGCAGATTGGTTATTCAGGGTAGGTGGGGTTGTGCAGATGTGGATATTCAGTGTAGGGGGGGTTAGTAATTGAGCGTTGTGTATTCTGCAGATGCTGAGTGGATATCAGTATTTCAAACTTTACTGTGTATGGATCACCTGTAAATATTCAGATCATTCCAGGGATCCCTATGTATTTGAAGAAATAAAGTACTTCAAAATCTGCAAATGGATAAAGCTCTAGAAATCTAATAAACCTATGTGCACACCTTTGAACCAAGTGTAGATTAGGCTCCAGGAACCCAGGTCTGATGTATACTAATAATAATCAAGAGTTATCTCATTGGGTATGCAGAGTGATGGATAAATATCTGTAATTATAACAGCTGGAATCCTTCCTGGTTTTTAGAATTTGTTTTGCTGATATTGAAAGCAGTGATAAACAGGGAAATAAAATGACAATATAAACTGCACAGTGTTGGAGAGCCTTGCAGTTTCCTGATGTGCAATTTGTTTGCAACTTGTTGTCAACTTCCATTTCATTTTAAACTTGCAGAATGGGTCAAACTTCCTTCCTGACAGCACTGTGGGTGTACTTCCATCCACATGGACTGCAGCAGTTCAAGAAGATGGCTTACCACCGCCTTCTCCAGGGAAATTAGGGCTGGGGAATGGCCAGAGACACACCCCATCCTTTCAAAGAATAAAAACATAAATAAGTCTTTATTCAAAAGTGTGGGGTTGCAAGTGAACACGGTTGATCTTTGTGAAACTATTTGATTCCTTATTCGGGATACAGATTCAGACTGTGCTCAGGTCATTGACAGGTTAGCTTGGGCTGAAGAAGAGGTTAAGGGTTGAGTTTCCCCATCTGGAAGTTGCCACCTAACCTCTTTCCCCACCCCTGCTCAGCCAAGGGTCTCAGCTCATCGGTCATATTGGAGAGATTACATGATATGCAGCGACTCACAAAAAATAGCAGGATGCAAGAGAGGAATAGACAGACAGAGAGAGAGAGAGAGGAAGAAGTGGTTATGGAAAGAGAGATGTTTCAACAGTGACACCTGATTTCCATACCGCATTGCTGAGCGACCCTCATACATGGTGGGTAAATTATACAACTGTGACACCTACAAAAACAAATATTCCCACCATCCCAAGAAAGACGTGGGGTCTCATTGTCACAGTCTGTTGGTGCAGGATCTGTCCCCATGCACTTTGTAGTGGAGAGTTGGGGCCTGGCCTTCTCACGGCGTGCTCACATTTTAGCAAGTTCCCAATGCCAAAGGTTGCCCCGCAAGTGGTGCCAAGAGTGTGGCTTGGCACTAGCCCTCTGGGAAGATGAGGCTAAAGTGTGAGCATTCTCTCAACTCACCCCTCCTTTTCCAAATGACCTACTCGTCAAACCTGACATGTCAGTCACCGCCTTACAGTCATTGCCAGATCAAATCATAACTCCCAACACCATCTGGATAATCGGTTCAATTCTTGCATGGTCTCTCCCTTCCCTCTCCCTGCAGCTACTCCCAACTCTACAACATTCCCTGATCTCTTCGCCCTGGTCCCTTGCACAGGCCCAATTTGAAATGCTCCAGCATTGCAGACCATACTTTCAGCTGGCTAGGCTCTCAGTTGTGCAACAGTCTCTCTAAACCCCTTTGTATGACTACCAGCCTTGCCTTTTAGAATGCTCCTTAAAACCCTCATCTTTGACCTAGGTTTGTAGTCATCTGTCCTCTTCCAGCTTCATGTAGCTTGATGTAATTTTAATGATACTAACACTGCTGTGAAACATTGTGGGATGTTTTATTGTATTAAAGGTACTATATAAATACAAGCTGCTGTCACTATGCGCACGTGCTGAAATCATTTGTTGCCCATCCCTAATTGCCCTTGAGAAGGTGAGCTGCCTTCTTGAACTGCTGCAGGCCATATAATGTTTGTATGCCCACTGTGCTCTGGGGGAGGGAGCTCCAGGATTTTTACCCAGCAACAGTGAAGGAACGGCAATATATTTCCAAATTAGGATGGTGAGTGACTTGGAGGGAACTTCCAGGCGATGTTCCCAGGTATCTGCTGCACTTGGCCTGGGTTTGTAAGGTGCTTTCTAAGGAGCCTTGGTGAGTTTCTGCCGTGCATCTAGTAGATGGTGCACACTGCTGCAACTGTGCATCAGTGGTGGTGGGAGTGAATGTTTGTGGATGGGATATCAATCAAGCGGGGCTGCTTTGTCTTGGATGGGGTTGAGCTTCTTGCGTGTTACTGGAGCTGCACTCATCCAGGCAAGTGGAGAGCATTCCATCACACTCGTCAGTAGTGTTTTGTCGATTGTGGACTGGCTTTGTTGAGTCAGGGGCTGGTTTAGCACACTGGGCTAAATTGCTGTCTTTTAAAGCAGACCAAGGCAGGCCAGCAGCACGGTTCAATTCCCGTACCAGCCTCTCCGAACAGGCGCCGGAATGTGGCGACTAGGGTCTTTTCACAGTAACTTCATTGAAGCCTACTCGTGACAATAAGCGATTTTCATTTTTCAGGAGGTGAGTAACTCACCACAGGATTCCTAGCTTCTGACCTCTTGTAGCCACAGTATTTATATGGCCAGTTCAGTTCAGTTTCTGATCAATGGTAACTGCTAAGGTGTTGATAGTGGGGGATTCAGTGATGGTAATGCCATTGAATGTCAAGGGCGATGGTTTGTTCTCTCTCTTATTGGAGATAGTCATTGCCTGGTACTTGTATGGCATGAATGTTACTTACCAATCCTGGATATTGCCCAGGTCTTGATGCATTTGCACATGGATTGCATCAGTATCTGAGGATTCGGGAGTGGTGCTAACATTGTACAATCATCAGTGAACATCCCCACATCTGACCTTATGTTGGAAGGGAGGTCACTGATGAAGCAGTTGAAGATGGTTGGGCCGAGGACACTACCCTGAGGAACTCCTGCTGCGATGTCCTGGAGCTAAGATGACTGACCATGAACAGTCATATCCATCTTCCTTTGTGTCAGGTATGACTCCAACCAGCAGAGAGTTTTACCCTTGATTCCCATTAACCCCAGTGTTGCTGGGCCTCCTTGATGCCATACTCGATCAAATGCTGCGTTGATGTCAAGGGCAGTCATTCTCACCTCACTTCTGGATTTCAGCTCTTTTGTCCATGTTTGAACCAAGGATGTAATGAGGAACCCAAAATGAGCATCAGTGAATTGTCGATGAACACCGCTGGTGATCCCTTCCATCACTCTATTGATGATAGGGTGGCCGGGTTGGATTTGTCCTTTTTATGTACAGGGTCTACCGAGGCAATTTTCCACATTGCTGGGTAGATGCCGGTGTTGTAGCATACTGGAACAGCTTGGCTAGGGGCACAGCACCTTCTGGAGCACAAGTCTGAAATACTATTGCCGGGATGTTGTCAAGGCCTTTAGCTTTTGCAGTATCCAGTGCCTTCACCTATTTCTTGATGTCACGTGGAGTGAATTAAATTGGCTGCAGATGGAATCTGTGTTGCTGGAGACCTCTGGAGGAGACTGAGATGGATGTACTTCTGGCTAAAGATTGTGAATGCTTCAGCCTTGTCCTTTGCACAGATGTGCTGGGCTGCTCCAGCATTGAGGATGGGGATAATTGTGGAGCCTCCTTCTCCAGTGAGTTGTTTAATTGTCCACCACCATTCATAACTGGATGTGGCAGGACTGCAGAGCTTAGATCTAATCCTTTGCTGGCGGATCACTTAGCTTTGTCTATCACTTGCTGCTTATCCTGTTTGACTTTAAGTAGTCCTGTGTTGTAACTTCACCAGAGTGACACCTCATTTATTGGTATGCTTGCTGCCACCTACACCCTTCATTGAACCAAGGTTGATCCCCAGGCTTGGTAGTAATGGTAGATTGGGGGATATGCTGGGCCATGAGTTACAGATTGTGGTCGAGTACAATTCTGCTGCTGCTGGCGGCCCACATGAATGCCCAGTCTTGAGTTGCTAAATCTGTTCGGAATCTATCCCATTTAACACGGTGGTAGTGCAACACAATACAATGGATGGTATCCTCAATGTGAAGACATCGCCACAACGACTGGTCACACTTACTGATACTGTCATGGACAGATGCATCTGCAGCAAGCAGGTTGGTGAGGATGAGGCCTAGTATGTTCTTCCCTCTTGTCGGTTCCCTCACCACCTGCTGCAGTCCCAGTCTAGCAGCTATGTCCTTTAGGACCCGGCCAGCTCGGTCTGTGATGGTGCCACCACTAGCACAGTAGTTAGCACAGTTGCTTCACAGCTCCAGGGTCCCAGGTTCGATTCCTGGCTTGGGTCACTGTCTGTGCGGAGTCTGCACGTTCTCCCTGTGTGCGCGTGGGTTTCCTCCGGATGCTCTGGTTTCCTCCCACACTCCAAAGATATGTGGGTAGGTGGATTGGCCATGATAAATTGCCACGTGTCCAAAACATGTTAAGTGGGGGTTACGGGGTTAAGGTAGATATGTGAGCTTCAGTAGGGTGCACTTTGTAAGGGTCGGTGCAGACTTGATGGGCCGAATGGCCTCCATCTGCAATGTAAATTCTATGATTCCATGATACCGAACCACTCTTGCTGATGGACAGTTCCCCACCCAGGGTACACTCTCTGCTTCCTCCCAAGTGGTGTTCAACATGGAGGAGTTCTGATTCATTAGCTGATGGTGGACAGTACGTGCCAGGAGATTTCCTTGTACTTGTTTGATCTGAAGACATGAGATTTATGGGGATGGACAATAAATGTTGGCCCAGCCAGCGACACCTACGACCCATGAACGAATTTTAAAAAAGAAAACCCTCTCCAAATCATCCTTTTCAATGGCCTGGTGAGACAATAGTCTGACGCTTCACTCAAAGGGTGGCCCTACCAGTACTTTTACAAAGAGTTACAAATAATTTATGGCAGAACTTTAAAAATAATTTGAAGTACTCAATTCTTTTTTTTCCCAATTAAGGAGCAATTTAGCGTGGTCGATCCACCTAGCCTGCACATCTTTGGGTTGTGGGGGCGAAACCCACGCAAACACGCACAATGGCTTCACAGCTCCAGGGTCCCAGGTTCGATTCCCGGCTTGGTTCACTGTCTGTGCGGAGTCTGCACGTCCTCCCCGTGTGTGCGTGGGTTTCCTCCAGGTGCTCCGGTTTCCTCCCACAGTCCAAAGATGTGCAGGTTAGGTGGATTGGCCATGATAAATTGCCCTTGGTGTCCAAAATTGCCCTTAGTGTTGGGTGGGGTTACTGGGTTATGGGGATAGGGTGGAGGTGTTGACCTTGGGTGGGGTGCTCTTTCCAGGAGTCGGTGCAGACTCGATGGGCCGAATGGCCTCCTTCTGCACTGTAAATTCTATGAACACGGGGAGAATGTGTAAAATCCATACGGACGGTGACCCAGGGCCGGGATCGAACCTGGGCCCTCAGCGCTGTGAGGCAGCAGTGCTAACCACTGCGCCACCGTGCTGCCCCCGTGACAGAGCTTTTGACCCAATTTTGTGTCTTCCACTGTTTGTGCTCCATGGGCATCCTTCCATAAGATATTACGGGACAAGGGTAAAAGGCAGGCATATGGAGTGAGGCCACAGATCAGTCATGATCTCATTAAATGACATGATTGGCTTGAGGGGCTGAATGGCCTGTTTCTGTGCCTATTTCCCTCCACAAGGTATCATTTTAATCATTTATGCCCATATGAACTTATCGAGTTTCCCCTTAAATGCATCATTCGTGGGTTAGTGAATCATTCCTTCACAGCCTTGTTGACGTTTTGCCCTCCCGTCCTCAATTGAAGTTTGAACCCATCACCTTCTGATTCTGTGGTCAGCTGGCTGGGGAAGAGTGTGCAGTAAATTCTTCATTTGCTGGCAAGGCGCTCATGAAGTGAAAATGAAATGAAAATCGCTCATTGTCACGAGTAGGCTTCAATGAAGTTACTGTGAAAAGCCCCTAGTCGCCACATTCCGGCACCTGTATGGGAATCGAACCGTGCTGCTGGCCTGCTTGGTCTGCTTTAAAAGCCAGCGATTTAGCCGAGTGAGCTAAACCAGCCCCTATCATTTAATGCAAATATCATTTGCATTGATATGCGACCTAATGTGGGCAGCCACCAAATAGTATGGCTATCTTTTAATAGCCACTTGGCATTTCCTGATTCATTTTTCTCATTTTAGTGAGGGAATCAGAAAACTTATTAATTTTATCACCGTTGAAACTTGAGTGGGATAAATAGAAAGCTGGTGCAGAGAGTGTTCTTTTTAAAATCTCTGCTTGTGAGGCTGATGCTGACACATTTGTAACTTTAGGGCTTTTGGATTATAATCTCGCTATCAGGCATGGAAATTAAAATGGGATTCTGGGTGTTCTGATGGGTGGTAAATGAACCCAATGGTGTAAAGTTGAGCTAATCGATCAGGAAGTTATGACTGCAATATGTAAAAAATATATGCAAGTTTATTAAAATGTTTTCATTATAAACAAAATAATATAAAACAATTAAACCAAGTGACAATATTACAGAACAAGACAAACACGCAAAGGCATAAATTAACATAACCCCACAGAACTAAACTAAACCCCTTAACAACTGACGGTGACTAGCTCTTTAAAAAAAGAAATGAATAGCTGCCATCTTATGTAGAGCCTTTCCACCGACCCACTAATGGTGCACTTGACCTTCTCCAAATGTATGTAAGACATGAGGTCACCCAACCAAGCTGAGGTAAGGGCGGAGCAGGATTCTTCCACACAAGCAGAACCTGTCTCCGGGCTATTAATGAGGCAAAGGCAAGGAAATGAGCCTTCACCCCCGTCTGGAGCACCGGCAAGTCCAACACCCCAAAAAATGGCCACCAGCGGACATGGCTCCAAATCAACATTGAGTCACTCTGACGAGATGTTGAAGAAAGAGACCCAAAAGCTTACTAACTTGGGACAAGGCCAGAACATATGAGTGTGGTTAGCCGGTCCCCGAGAACAATGGTCACACCTGTCCTCCGCCTCAGAGAAAAGTCTGCCCATCCTCACTTTAGTCAGATCCACCCTGTGCATCACCTTGAAAATGAAATGAAAAGCGCTTATTGTCACAAGTTGGCTTCAAATGAAGTTACTGTGTAAAGCCCCTAGTTCACATTCCGGCGCCTGTTCAGACTAAGTCGGGAAGGTGAGGGCGTGGCGTTGACCCTGTGAAGGGCGTTGCACCATATCACATCAACCAGAGTGGGACACAATTCACCCCACAGCCCCCCCCCCGTTTCACCTTTTACCTTATTCAACGGAGCCTACTCTGCTGATAGGATATGGCCATACGTGCCAAAATAGTCCCCCCACAAGACCCGGCCAAAGACAAAATCCTCTACAACAGGGAGGAGGGTGGTGCCAAGGGGAAAGAGGGAAAAGCCTTTGTGCAAAAAAAAATCGCAAACCTGCAAGTATCTGAAAAGACTGCAACCAGGGAGTTGAAATTTCTCCTTAATTCTGACAAACCTTCCCTCCTCGAACAGGTTCCCAAATCTCTCCAAACCCTTCCCCTTGCATGACCTAAACGTCCAGTCCAAATCCACTGGCAAAAGAAGGTGATTGATGCAGATGGAGGCCAGCAAAGACAAGGAACTAAATTTTAAAATGCTGCTCGAACTGCTTCCACATTGTCAGGGTGGACACCACCACTGGATTCAGGGGAAATCTTACTGGAGAGAATGGCAACAATGCATTGTTACTATTGCATCAATTCTAGAACCCTTACAGAAACTCGCCTCCATTTGCGCCCCCTATGGACCCTGGATCTCTGAATTGGCTGTCCAATATACATTGGGTAAAGCCAAGCCTCCTGATTGCTTTCTCTCTGGAGGAACACCCTATAGATTCTTAGTGTCTTGCTCAACCAAGTAAATGAGGACACTAACTTACTAACTTTGGTGAAGAAGGACTTGGGGAGAAAAGTGGTGAGACACTGAAAAAGAAATAAAAATCTTGGGAGCGCATTTGAATGATTACAATACTTGTCTCTTGAGCCAAGTTAACACACCTGCCTCGTTTTATTTGATTACTTTTGATTCACTCTACTCCTATTTGGTTATTTAATGCTCTAACTACTGTATTTCATAGTCTTTGCAAAAATGTCTATTGTTTGCCACAGAACACCTGTGCTTTTCTCGTTGTCCCTGCCTTGTTTGACTTACCTGCAACCCCCCTCACTCTGACTGACACCCTTGGCATTATGTGGCAATACTCCACCAATTTAAATGTCCTGTCATCACCCTTGGTGTTAAACGTAAAGACAACCTTCTCCTTTGTACCACCCTGTCTGCTGTCTGCCATCATCACTGCAGACAATGCTGTTCATTCTGAGCTGCCTTGTTCTCCTTTCCTGGAACAGTCAGCTAACCCAGCTTGCCATCGTCACATGTTTCATGTTCTCTGCTCATTCGGATCCTGAGTGCTGACTCAATCCTACTGCCTCACCAAAGCCATCTTTGTGCCTAAGCCAGATATTGGACTTGTATGTGGAGTGTCAGTGGACTAGTTTGACTACTGAGATCCGTCTTGTTTTTTCTACGGCAACACCTGTCAACTGGAAGACTAGGGCAGCTGCACACTCCTCCTTGTCATCCTTTCTCCCCATCTTTTAGTTTCTGATTTTACAAACGAGTAACTTTTCTTTTCAAAATCAAGGCCATCCACTGAAGAATCTCTGCTTTCTTCAATCTCCTTGCTAAGCTGTCTACCTCCACTCTTCCCAAACTCCAGCCTGACTCCTCCCCAAGCCTAATATTCCTGACTGTACCCGTCATTTCAACGGATGCCGATGCCCTGATTGTCAAGTCCTGCACAATCTCACATAACTCTGTTTGAGTAAGTGCTTGTTGTATGTCACGGGTGTATTCGTGCCAGGGAAATCCTTTATTTATGCCTTTGTCATCACCTTTCCTGCTCAGTTGAAGGCCTAGTCCCCTTGTGAAGCATTGATTCTTTCTTTTAATAAGAAATGGTATGTAAATTTAAGTTGTTATGACTGATGGCGGCTGCAATGTCTGGATAGGGTGTCCTGCAGTTATCATGAACCAACACTGCTGAGTGTGGGTGTGCGTGTGCGTGTGTTGAATGTTCCACGAAACCACAACCTCTCATGAACCGTAGGGACAAAAGAATAGAAAATTGTTTGAGCAGAAATGAAATTTCACAGTGCACCAACAAACGTCTGCTAAAGCTAATAGATTCAGTGTAAAGGTTCCTTATTTCAGTCATGGCATTGAGCATGGACTCCGATTAAACTTCCACTCTGCCAAAACCCCAATCTTGTAAGTGCTGTAAGAGAATTTTTTTTTTCCTTTTTAAAAAATAAATTTAGAGTACCCAATTCATTTTAACGGGCTCCTCTTCAAATAATCCTTTTCAGTGGGCCGATGAGGCAAACATTTAATTCAAAGGGTGGCCCTTCCAGTTCTTTTACAAAGAATTACAAATAATTTATGGTAGAGCTTTTTTGTTCATTTAAAGTACCCAATTCTTTATTTTTCCAATTAAGGGGCAATTTAGTGTGGCCTGTCCACCTACCCTGCGTCTTTGGGTTGTGGGGGCGAAACCCACGCAAACACGTGGGGAATGTGTAAACTCCACACAGACGGTGACCCGGGGCCGGGGTGGAACCTGGGTGCCCTGAGGCAGCAGTGCTAACCACTGTGCTGCTGTGCTGCCCTATGCTGTAAGAGAAAATGTAAATGATTCTACTTCCTCATACTGGCCATTCTGATGGCCTCAATTGTCCATTGGCTTTGTGTGCACATGGCAGGGTCAAGCTTGCCCATACCAACTTGGATAACGTTCCATTCCAGTTGGACTTAAACTTGGTTATCTGAGATGATTGGTGTATTGACGTGCTGTGCCAGCCTATGTCAGTGAGATCTATCGCTGCTTCTTTCATTGGTTTGAATTACGGAAAGACTAGTTTGTCCTCTTTACACTGTGTTCATTAAAAGATTGACCTTGACAGGTAAAGAAATCTTTGGTAACTATCAGTTGATTTCCTTTTTAAAAAAATCTATTTGTTTTTCTTTATTTCCCAGGATATTTTAGACCTTTAAGAAGTTCTGTAAATGCGAGTTTGTTTTGTTTTGTTTTCACAATTTGTGCGGAAGAGCAATACCACTTCTACTGGTTGCTAACCTTGTTGTGCCCTTCACTGGCATTAGCTCTGGTCCTGTGTGCACACATCGCAGTCTAAATAAAGGCAGTACAGACATAAATGGAAGTGAAAAATCAATCACTGTGGGCAGCAGGTGTTGGACAGTGCCTTTCAATTGGCGGATGAACAACACGTAGTTCGATTAAGATTTAGAATCATACTGGCGTGCCTCTTAACTCTTTGGGAATGAAATAATTCTTCCCGTGCTGTGAAAGCAATCCTGGTTTTGTTCCTGCTCTCTCCAGTTGAACTGCTCCATATTTTGTAGTTGCAGTTGCCAAGTGCTGAATCTTGGAAGGGATACTTGACCATTCCTTGCCCAACACAGATGACACTGACCATGGCAATGTGAAGGTTAAAGACCAATTTTTCTTTCTTTCTTTTTTGGTTAGTTGATGGACATAGAATTTACAGTGCAGAAGGAGGCCATTCAGCCCATCGAGTCTGCACTGTCTCTTGGAAAGAGCATCCTACTTAAGCCCACGCCTCCACCCTATCCCCGTAACCCCACAACTCGACCTAAACTCTTGGACACTAAGGGGCAATTTAGCATGGCCAATCCACCTAACCTGCACATCTTTGGACTGTGGGAGGAAACCGGAGCACCCGGAGGGAACCCACGCAGACACCGGGAGAAAGTACAAACTCCGCACAGTCACCCGAGGCCGGAATTGAACCCGGGTCCCTGGAGCTGTGAGGCAGCAGTGCTAACCACAGTACCACCGTGCCATCCCAAGTTGTCCAGGGAAAAAACAGTTAGTTCAGCATAGGCCTCGATTTTGCGAAACAAAGCTTACATTATTCACTTCCGACTATTGCAGAACACTTTCAAGCCAATTAAGTACTTTTGAAATAGGAACAGAAAATGCTGATCGAACCCAGTTGGTCTGACAGCATCTGTGGAGAGAGAAACCAAGTTAGCTTTTCGAGTCTGTAAGTTCCTTCTACAGAGGCTTGCTCACATGGACGTGAAATGCCAACTCTGTTTCTCTCCCCACAGATGCTGCCAGACCTGCTATGTGTGTCCAGCATGTTTTGTTTTTATTTCCAATTTGCAGCATCCATAAGACATAGGAACAGAATTAGGCTGTTCGGCCCATCGAGTCTGCTCCGCCGTTCAAACTATCATGGCTGATATTTTTCTCATCCCCATTCTCCTGCCTTCTCCCCATAACCCTTGATCCCCTTATTAATCAAGATTATATCTATCCCTGTCCTGAAGCCGCTCAGTGATTTAGTCTCCACAGATTCCCCAACCTCTGGCTGAAGAAATTCCTCCTCATCTCGGTTTTGAAGGATCGTCCCTTCAGTCTGAGGCTATGGCCTCTGGTTCTAGTTTCTCCTACTGAGGCAAACATCCTCTCCACGCTCTCACTATCCAGGCCTCTCAGTACTCTGTAAGATCTGCATAATTTGCTTTCATTAAAGTACTTTCGAAATGTGATCACTGTTGCGTTGTAGGAAACATGGCAGTCAGTTTTCAAGTGGCAAGATTGCACACACAGCAATGTCATCATCAAGTTTTGTGATGTTAGTTGAGGAATTCATCTTGGTTGGAACCCACCTGCCCTCCTTCAGAATATCTTATGCCCACCTGAGGGGACAAATGAGGCATCAGGTAAACAGTACCTCCTCCGATAGTACTCCATCCGTACTGCACTAGTCTGTTGACCGAGATTTGTTTGTGCTCCTGTCTCTGGAGTGTAACTTGACCACTGAACCATTGCTAGTGGAGGGTTAATCTCTAAAATGATGCCAGGTTTCAAATGCGGTCAGATACTCATTTCCCTCCCTCCGGTTATCCAACACGAGAAATGGATACATTTTGTTTTTGAGAGGTCTTCCTGTTGCACAGTGGTGATGTCACACTCCCAAGCGCACTGACACTGATAAACCTATTAGAGTTATTGATTAGTATTGGAAGTTAAAATTGAAGGCCGTTCTCTTAAACACACGCAGCTTCAAATTGCAGCATGAGCCAATGGTCTATTATTAACTTCCAGCTCTGTAGCTTTGGAACCATTACAGCTTTGGCGCCCTTCAAAAGTATGTTTGGAAGGCTGACAGCAGTAACAGTACTGGGGGAATGCTGCACTGTCAGAGGGTCAGTACTGGGGGAATGCTGCACTGCCAGAGGGTTAGTACTGGGGGAATGCTGCACTGCCAGAGGGTCAGTACTGGGGGAATGCTGCACTGCCAGAGGTACTGTCTATCGGATAAAACGTGAAACTGAGCCCTATGGCGAACCTAATGATTCCGTAGCACTATGTTGGAGAAGACCAGGGGAGTTCTTCCTGATGTGCTGGCCCATATCTGTCCCTCACCTCAAGCATCACCTTTTAAAATAATAATCCATTGGCAGCACGGTAACACAGTGGTTAGCACAGTTTCTTCACAGCACCAGAGTCCTAGGTTCGATTCCCAGATTGGGTCACTGCCTCTGCAGAGTCTGCACATCCTCGCCGTGTGTGCGTGGGTTTCCTCCGGGTGCTCCAGTTTCCTCCCACAGTCCAAAGATGTGCAGGTTAGGTCGATTGGCCATGATAAATTTCTCTTAGTGTCTAAAAAGATTAGGTGGGGTGACTGGGTTACGGGAATAGGGTGGAGGCGTGGGCTGAAGCGGAGTGCTCTTTCCAAGGACCGGTGCAGACTTGATGGGCTGAATGGCCTCCTTCTGCACTGTAAATTCTATGATTCTATGAATTGCAACACAAGCTCGATCGATCTGTGACGTAAAGTTGCTTTGGGCTCGGGGCGCTATACCATGGAATGAATGGAGCTGCCGTAGTCTGAATTTCCAGGGGAGCTTGTAAGTGTAGAAGGGTGGGGTGGGGGGAAATATCCAACTCTCAAACCTTAATTTCATTTTGCCGCAGCCAAAGACCATTCTGCCTTCTCCATTCCCGAATGGTAATAGACATGAGGGGTAGAATCGTATCCCCACCCTGAATGCACATCTGCCAATGGTGCAAAAAATAATATCCTACGATATTTATCTTGGTTGAATCCTGTCTGGGGGACTTTATGTTAATGGAGTGAAAATCCCCTGGAAGCAGATTTGTATTCGGGCGCTGGTCTGCATGAGATGGGATCAAATCATCACCCAGTCCCTCCTTTTGGGTGACTAGTGATAAACGCACACTAAAGCCGATGATTATTGCTGAGTAACCTCTCCTTTAACCATTGTCCCTCTTTACCTTTCCTGCAGCCGGTTCCAATCGATGACAGTTTTTGCGGGCTGGACATTAACGCTCCATTAGGTGGCTCCACTCTCATGCAAGGCATCCCCTTGTTCTCCGAGGACCGAGATCGAATGAGTTCAGTTATTTCGTACGTTTACAACAACCACTCCCTGGTGTTTGTGGGAACTAAGAGCGGCAAGCTTAAAAAGGTAGGAGCTGTTATTTATTTTTTTGCCTGGGGTCGGGGGGGGGGGTCGTGGATTTGTCAGGGCGGTGTCTGCTGTCGGGAATGTTGTTGTTGAAGTGCTGGATGCACCATCAGGCTGTGTTCTGTGGCATAGTGGGTCCAGCACCTGTGATTAGAATTAACGTTGACGACAGTGCGGCTGAATTGGTGAAGGGGTTTTACTCACTTTTGAAAAGGACTTAGATCTTGTCGAGGTAAGAGTCAGGTACTGGGTCTGTACGGTTCTGTCGTGATGCTTTTTGTGGGCGGGTGGCGGTTCATGACAGAGGGGTCAAGTGTAAACTTGTCAGTGACACATTTGTTTAAAATTAAGCACCCATTAATCAAATTCTTGGGAAAGTGCCGTTGGAACAAACAACATGAAAGTCATCCCAGCTGAATGGGCAGTGCCTTGGCTGGATTGTTTAGATTGTGCCAGCTTGCTTTGGCCAAAGTTGGCACTAACAGCGGAGTACACAGCGAGATTGGCGGAGCAAGTTCACGCCTGGCTGCTGACCAGTTGCGTTCACCAGCACATCCCAACATGGATTGAAGTCAGGGGCCTAAACCCCAAGGAGGGCTGGCACTCCGAGCACTGGGTTCCCTAGCCTGGCCCCAGTCCATTGGAAATGCTAACTTAGTCTGTGAGAGTGTGTTACGGTGCACCATACACGTGCTGTGAACAGTGATATCTTTATTGATGTAGGTTGGCGAGCAGGTAACCTGGACTCTGAAAACAAATGATTGGTGGTGTCCCAGTTTGAATAACTGTTGATGTAGGGTGTGGAAGAGGCAATTAAGGCTGATGACCCTGTGTATATCTCGAAGAAGTGGAATCTCTACTGTTTGGCATTTTTCATGCTTTCCTCCTGCAGTTCAGTTAATGTATGACCCTGTTCTATTTGCAGATATTTGTACATGTGAAAAGCATCCTTGGGATAAGACTCTGGGTTGCTGGGCGGAAATGGTCATTTTTCGCAATTGAGGCCTCAAAACATGTGAGGCCCCAAAGCACCACTGCAATAAGACAACCTGTGGCTATTAATTAGCATGACCTGTAAGCAGATAGAACTGTGAACAGATCCACTGCTAGTCAGTGCATTATTTTGTTTTGTATTGCATTTTTCTCGTACAATCTTTCATTTTGTTAAATGGAAGAAGAGGGCTCCCCCCCCCCCCCCTCTTTCTGGTCTCATGAGCAGCTTATCTGTAGGTGGCGACCAGGGGCTGTGCAACATCCATAAGCCCCCCCCCCCGCCACACACACACACACACACACACACACACACACACACACGCTTAAAGTTGGCAGGCAGTGGGATTGCTCCTTTATCCCACGATTGGAGGGCGATGCCAACCTGCGCCATGGAAAGCTGCACCCTGTGCAGCTCTGCCTCACAGCGAAGACGCTCCACACCAATCCGGGGCAGTCACCAGGGAGCTCGCCAGTTAATCATTTCACCTTGGGATGTTTCATTCCATTAAAGGCACGGTATAAATAGAAGGTAGTTGGTGCCACTTGGTTTGAACGTGATGATTCAGCAATAACTGGTCACAAAAGAAAATTGCACCACCCCTTTTTGTGAAATAAAAAGAACGCAGATCCAGTGTGAGGGTTTGTTTAACGAGCAAGGTTTCAGAGTAATGTTTTTTTTTTCCAAAAAATAATTTAAATCAAGATTGATTCATTGAAACGGCAGAAATGAATGGTCACAAAAATGGGTTAAATTTGACGTTATTGTAGATTCTCAGAGCAGCATCTGTAATTGGGAGTTAAGCGTCAGAAGGTCGATGCTGCCTCTTCAACCCTATCTCCCCAGATTTGCGAGCCCACTTGCCCTTGAAGCCACTGTTAGTGCAGGAATCTGCTCAATACCAGCATTGGGCTGAGAGACTCGAAGAAAGCAAAATTAATATGCAATTTTAATGTGGAGAATTGGATTAATCTTCAGGAGGCCAGTACCACAGTTGACTTGACTGCAAAGAGGGGATGTTATTCCAAAAGATTTATATGCTCAATAATTGGAACACAATGGCAAATTAATCCCTCCGTTTTATTCCCTCTTTGATTACTGAGTGATATCTCGATTCTGTTTCTAAATCAAGTAACAAATATTTAATTTTGAGCTAATTTTAATGACTCTCGAGTGGCTGGATTAATTGTGTTTTGAGATCTCCGTGACAGCGTCTCTCTCCTTTTTTTTTTGTGTGGTGATTAATGTCTGGAGGTTTCTATTATTTGATTTACATATTAAATAGAGGCTCATAAAACAGGATTGTGAGACCAGAATGTGTGCTCCTCGGAACGGAGATTGGCCTTTCTGGCAGAATTTGGAAGGAGTTTTCTCTCTCTCTTACTTTATCTCTATTTATTGAGACCTTTGGTTAGAGAAATCGTTCTGTACCATAATGGGAAAACTTAACTTCACGAAATGTATGTGGGAGAAAGGCCACCCTGCTCTGCAGAATGCCTCCATCTCTCTGCCCTGGACTCCAAGGATCGTAAGTGTTTTCCTTGCTTCATGTGAGGAAACATAGAATCATGAAATCACAGAATTTGCAGTACAGAAGGAGGCCATTCGGCCCATCGAGTCTGCACCGGCCCTTGGAAAGAGCACTAAGCCCACACCTCCACCCTATCCCCGAAACCTGGTCACCCTACCCAACCTTTTTGGATACTTAAGGGCAATGTAGCATGGCCAATCCACCTAACCTGCACATCGTTGGACTGTGGGAGAAAACCAGAGCACCCGGAGGCAACCCACGCAGACACAGGGAGAACGTGCAGACTCTGCACAGACAGTGACCCAAGCCGGGAATCGAACCTGGGACCCTGGAGCTGTAAAGCAACAGTGCTAACCACTGTACTACCGTGCCGCCCACATATGGACCGCACAGATGTGAGTGGGTTCACATTTGTATTGGATAAAAATTTCAGGGCTGCACCAAGAGCTGTGGAAAGGGAAAAAAATTGGATGGGCCTTTAAAAGAGTTGTCATGGACACAATGGGCTGAATGGCCTCTTTCCGTTTTGCATGCTTCTACAAAAGGCTCACGTACACACAAGCACTCCTCTAGAACTTCCTCCAACCACATTTCCCCCCCCCCCCAAAACTCCCACCCCCCCTCCGCAACATACCTTACCTGGTGCTCCCACTGTAGCACGGTGCATCTTATAAATGTGCTTCCCACATCTCCCTCAACAATTCGCAAACCTCTTCGGGCGCTGCTAATCGGAGCTGGTGATTAGCACGGTTTGTAAATTTAAAGGGATGTTTTGTGGGGGGCAATGAATCCTTCCTGAAAATAATGCAAAGGGAACACCGCTCAGTTTTGCACATTGTGTTTCAGTAAACAAGTCACCCGTGGTAACTGTTTACATGGTACATATCACACGCCTGACAGTGTGTGCTGGTTGATTTCAAAACTAATAAGAATATTTGTACAGGTGCCTGACTTGATAGGTTTGACTCTGCTTTCAACACGTGTAACTGCCCCTGCTTCTGTCCACAGATAAGATGCATGGAACACAGTGGAAATTCAAACATCTTATTTTCAATATTTATCTTAACAAGCCAACTATCAGCTTTGCAGCTAATTTCAAGTGGCCTTTATTTCTGTGCCTCCGCTTCCTTTTCTCTTCTGACAGCTTTTGAGTCTTGATGGGGGATGCAGTCCGGGGCTTGACAAATGCATGACTCTTTCCCCTCCACTCGTGACGTCACTGTTAGCTTGAAAGCAGTTCATGGTGCCACAGTGCAACCGGTAAATTATGTCCGGGTGTTGTCCCGTGGTCGCCTGGTAGCCTATTTACCAGCAATGCCTCTGTTTAGTTTGTGAGACTAGTTAACAGGCTATGATATTCGGGGCCGTGGAGTTGATCTTGATTGTGGATCATGGGGTGTGGGCGTCACTGGCTGGGCTAGCATTTGTTGTCCATCCCCAATCGCCCTTGAATTGAGTGGCCATTTTAGAGGCATTGCTCTGGGTGTTGAGCCACATGCAGGGCCAGCCAGACCAGGTAATGATGACAGAGTTCCTTCACCAAAGGACATTAGTGAACGAGATGGCGTGAGTGTTTTTTGACTTTTCATCGCTCAACGTCCAACTCCAAATTTTTATTGGATTCAAATGTCACCACCTGTGGTGGGATTCGACCATGGATCCCCCAGAACCTTGCCCTGCGTCTCGGGATTGCAACTCCAGTGACAGTGCCACAAGGCCACCACTTCCCCTGCGTTGCCCGCCTCCTTTTCCGGTAGCCGTTACTTAGTGGTTTTGGGGTCTGTCCTGACTGATGTCAACTCATTTTGGGACCTTTTGTGACCGTTCCAAATCAAATCTTGCTTTAAAAAATGCAAGGTACTGCAGATACTGGAAATTCGCAGCAGGTCTGGCAGCATCTGTGGAGAGAGAAACCGAGTTAATGTTCTGAGTTCATATGAATCTTCTTAAGAGACCTGCTTCATGTTGCTCAGCTCCCCTGGCTGGAAAGGCTATATTGCATATGTTGGGTGAGGATGTGGGAGTCAAATAACTTGTTGGCACTGCAATCTTGGCTCATGAATGCACAGCACTGAGGGCTGGAACCTTGCGCCCCCGCCCGCCGCAAGAAAGCCACGGGCGAGAGGTGGACAATTGAGACCTCCGTTGACCTCGGGCGCGATCCTCCGGTCGCCCGGTGGACACGGCCGGTGAATCCCACCCTGAGAGTATTCATCTATGGAAGTCTTCAACAAAGAGAACACAATGGCTCAGTTGGCGGGTCTGGTCCGCTTGGCTTGGAAAATGAATAAAACGATCAATTAACTTTGGGAGGGCGGGAATGAGAAGCCCTGCTGGCGATAGTTGCTTGTTTTTGGGAATGAACAGTTTGTTTTGCCAAGCCAAACCACAACTGCCCTTCCTTTAAAATGCTGGCGTAGTCCTTTGCAGCTGGAAAGAGGAGGAGGAGCAGATTAACTGGCTGATGTTTACTTGGGCACAAGGTAAAACTGGAGCTATTTGGGCTTCTTAACCTTGAAAAGAAGGTGTGTGTGTGTGTGTGTGTGTGTGTGAGAAAAAGCTTGCAAAAGGTTCACCAGCACCTTCTCCAGGGCAATTGGAAATGTGAAACAAATGTCAGCGATGCACACATCCCGTGAATGGATATATTCAAAAAAATTGAAGAGGTTTTTTTTTGTGTTACATTATGGTAGTTAACCGTATTATAAAATTACATGTACTGTTAACAAGCTGTGAATACCACAATGATACATATTCATTTTTAAATGCCTGGTATTGAATAGTCGTTCAACAACATGATTGCAATTTGATTAAAGGACAATGGCAGTGGGAGTGTGTTTATGTTTGCTATTAAATTCCCTTGGTATAAAACAAAGCAAAAAATAGTTTGGAACTGATTGCATTTTCCTCATGCCTGACGAGCCTGGCTATGCACATCTGTGTGCTCACAAAGATAGACAAGGACCGTTAATGGTATGTTAATGAAATTGTTAAGATGCACATTTGAAAGGCTGTATTTAAGTACTTTGAGCATTTATAAAGAGAGACGCGCACAGTAGTGCCATGCAACCGTAGGTTGAGGTGGTTCACGGATTGCCAGGTCTCAGGCCTTTTCTGCTGCCAAGGGGAGTCCGTGTTCCATGTTGATGTAAATTTTAAAAATTGCTTTTCTACAGGATATGGACGTCGCTGGTTAGGCCAACATTTGTTGCCCATCCCTAATTGCCCTCAAGAAGGTAGTGGTGCGCTGTCTTCTCGAACCGCTGTAGACCGTGTAGGTGCCCACAGTGTTGTTAAGAAGGGATTTAGACCCAGCAACAATGAAGGAAAGGCGACATATTTCCAAGTCAGGATGGTGAGTGACTTGGAGGGGAACCTCCAGGTGGTGGTATTCCCAGGCATCTGCTGTCCTTGTCCTTCTCGATGATAGTGTTTGTGGGTTTGGAAGGTGCTGCCTGAGGATCCTTGGTGAGTTGCTGCGGTGCATCCATTGACCAAGGTTGCAGCTTGCTCTTCAATTCCTGGTTGCACTTTAACCCCATGCTCCTAATCTGCAGGCATCCAGTGCAGAGAATGGGGGCAGGAGGGAGGAGACCTGCTCCCAGACCTGGCCAAGTTGGCCATTAACAGGTCCAGGCAGCAGGCAGTTGAGTGGGTCATCTAACCCCCCCCCCCCCCCCCCCCCCCCCCCCCCCCGTACTGCTGTTACATTTGCAACCGGGCGGTCTTTGAATGGGAGTACGTGGTGTCTGAGGGCCCGCTTCAGGCCTTCCATGACTGGTGGGCACCGCAGAGGCTGGGGTGCATCATCACCCTCGGTAATGACAGTTTGGTCGAGTTAGTTAAGTTTCCTTTGCCATTTTGTTTTGGTTACGGGGCCCCACCAGGGGCCGTCTCCCCACCCCACCCCCCATCTGTTTTGGTTTAACTTCCTGATTTTTGTTGTTGTTCTGATCAAGAACATAATGAGAGATTGTTGGGACACTGGGTTTAATAGATAGGAATCAGACATATGTTATGCTGCGTGCTGTATTTTCAAGAAAAGTATTAATGTCTAGTTTCATACTTCAACTGGTTTGGGATTGAATTAACAAGGATTGTCTCATCCATCCAACCTCCTGGATCGAGGAAAAAAAGAACACATGGGGCCGGATTTTCTGTCGGCGGGATCCTCCATTTCGCCAGCAGCACACTCCAGCCCAAGGAATTCCCAACAATGTGGGGATGCCCACAATGGGAATCCCCATTGGCCGGCTGCTGGGATAGAGGATCGCACTGCCAAAAACGGATGTGGCGGGATGGAGATTCCTGCCCATGGTCTTCCCATTACAATATGTTTATTGAGCCTCCGAAAGACGTTCTGCCTCTGTGACCCATCTGAAGCTTTGTCTCAGTGTTGATTAGTTTGCGTAAGCAAGCGCCTCCTGATAGCTTATGGCAAATGTTGCGCTGATAAATTGAACCTGTCCTTGAATCATCATTAGGCAACTGCCTGTGGACATCCGTGATGGCTGGGTGTGCTTCCAATGGTTGTGCCTGGTCATTCACAGCAGCAAGGCCCGAGGTTTAACCTGTTACTAGTACTAAGTTTACTGAGCTTATTTAGGTCATGGCAATTGATGCATTCCCTTTGGCCCAGGGAGAGAGTGATCCAGACATGCCCAACCCCCAAGGAGAGAGTGATCCAGCCATGCCCAACCCATTAACTCAACAATTCCCACCAAAATTTACATGTCTAAATTAGATGTGATGTTGTTTATGGTCGAATAGACTATCGGTACCTCGCTCCAGTTTTTCCAGTATTTGGCACAATCTGGAGGGGTGGGAGTGGTGGGCTGGTGATGAAATGAAAATGAAATGAAAATTGTTTATTGTCACGAGTAGGCTTCAAATGATGTTACTGTGAAAAGCCCCTAGTCGCCACATTCCGGCGCCTGTTCGGGCGGCTATGGGAGCTGATAGAGGACACATATTATGCCCCAAGTGCCAACAACAGGCGTTCAAAAGCACATTTAACCTGGTAAAACATCCTAAGGCTCTTGAGAGCAGCAATTATCAAACCATATTTGACGGAGAACATTAGGACAGGTGACACAATAAGCTTAGTTTTAAGATGCATATTTAAAATGCAGTGAGAGGTGGAGTGACAGTGCTCCAGACTTTTAGGTGGGATTCTCCATTGCCTGACGCCGATATCATAATCAGCGATCAGGCGGAGAATCAACTCCGATGCCGAAATTGGAGCCATACTCCGCCCCTCCGAAATGACGTCATTGTGGCGCACGGCATTGCAACGGCAGTGGCGCATCATTGTTGGGATATCGGACGAGAAACCTCAAACAATTTGCAACTTGTAAAACTGTGAGGAAAGGATACTTCACTCCTCGGAGCGATGACTCTGACCAATAGGTATCTTTTGCGTTATGTCATGAGACTGTCACTTTAAGAAATGTTTGGCTGCTCATGTTACTGCAGTGATGTCAGAGTGTGGGTGGAGCTGAGCTCTGGCTCTGCTTTTTAGTTTCACTTTGAGAAAAGCTTGGGTGTGTCTGTGTTTTTTTTGGGTTTTGTTTTAGTGTTGGAGCTGCAGTCAGCCAGATAATGTGTAATGTTGTTCTCTCTGCCATGTAAAGACTATCTCTTGATCATTTGGGGAATTCAGAGTGCTAACTGATCTCAGTAGTGAATTTAAACCTGATGTGCTTCTGTTAAAATGTTTTTTGATGTCTTATGGATGGTAAAAGGAAAGTTTAAGGATTACTTACTGTTGTATTTTTGGGGGTTGTATTTCAATTGATGGTTGCTAAGATGTTCACTGTATGTTTTAAAAAGGTTAACTTGAGTTCATAGAATAAACATTAGTTTGCTTTAAAAATTACTTTTCAATCTCTGCTGTATCACACCTGTAGCGTGGGATATGTGCTCCCCGTACCACAATCTATTAAAAGTTGTGGGTCAGGTGAACTCCATGATACACTTTGTGGTTCTCTAAAACCTGGCCCACAGCAGTTAAAACAAACTTTAAGTTAAATACAGAATTAACTGCATTAACATCAAAGAAGTACCTTTCCAACTAACAGTTCTTAAATAAAAGAAATACCTGCCACTATATATTTTCCAACTAAGCAACCCAACAGAGATCAAAATTCACTCATAAATAAAGTTATCAATCAGGATTTCTTGCTGTGCTCTGTGCAGGCCTTTGGAGAGAGACCCTTTCAGGGACAATCTGAAAATCCTTGCCTTGTCAGGCTCAAATCTTATAGCAAACGGCCAAAAACTATAGACAGACCTGGCTCCTCCCATGAATGACATAATCTGTATCCCACTGAAATGTCTCATGACCTGCTTAGCTCAGACTAAGCACAATCCCTCAAATTATCTATACCACAGGAGATCTCCTTTCCATAAACAATATTCCATTAGCCATCTAGAGGTAAAGAAGTAAATAGTTGGAATCAACGATTACCTTGCCTTTTGCAACCTTTAATCACCGCTTTATCAGATAGACTGCCAGTGTTTTTAATAACATTACCTGCAAATATAAAATATAATCCTAATACAGAACTATTTCTACATTCATACAGTACTACAGCCCAATAAAAGTGTCAATATCCAGACTCGTTAAAGTATCAGTAGCAGAAACTGCATTCACTTGAAACCTCTATATATTGTATAAATAAACATTGTGAAGTTGACAGCATCAATCAGATAGCCAGAGTGGCTAGTTGAGCAGTGATATATCTGGGGCCTCTGTTGTTTAAGCACGCAAATGGATGTCTAGCTCTTTGTTGGAGATGGTCACTGCCTGGCCCTTTGTGATGTGATTGTTATTGGGAATCTGGGTGAGGGCATAACATGACATGGAGTGGGGAGGCATTAGGAGAACTTTTTGAACCTCACGAATGGTTTCCTCATGTAGCCTATGGTTCCCAATACTTCTGAGGTGCCATGGACCACAACTCTTTGAAAAGCTGGTACAACTCCCATGAGAATTGTGGAGGATTAGGATGTTCCTATCCACAGTATGAAGCTGGCCAGGTCGGGAGTGCAGGCTGACAACCTAAACCAGCCTGCTCCTTTTAAAAGGTACTCCCAAATCGGAAACCTTGGACATGGGGGTCAAGAGTCCTGGAATCAGGATCCGTTGACACTTTTTAAAGGCCTCCCGAGTCACCCCGACTCGGTGAAAATCCAGCCCATAAGAGTTGGCATCTAAGTAATTAATTCTCTAGATTCCCACACGAGGATTGGCCAGTTGGATGAGGTACTAGAGGGTAGCCACCCTGGAAACATACATTAGAATAGAATTAGGAGAAAAGGTGCGAAGAGTGTGGAGTGGGTTCAAGTGAGGAAACCCTTTCCCCCTCAAGTAGGCTGTCGATGCTCCTGGGGAATTGAAAGTTTCAAGTTTGAGGTTGTTCGATTATTTTTTCTTTGGCCTGGGCATCAAGGGAACAAAGGCGGGTAAATAAAGTTGAGCACAGGCCTGAGGTGTTGGATGGCCAGTTCCTGTTCCGGTCTTGGTTATTGCTGTCACATTGCTGGGAGTGATGATGGACCCAGAGTGGAGGTTTTTATACTCCTCAGAAATACAGGAGAATAGGCCGACCTGAAAGGCTGGTAGAGAGTGTGGCAGCGGACGGTAAGGTTATGTCACTACGTTCCAGACGTGAGAATTTGAGGCTTGGTAGCATTGTGGATAGCACAATCGCTTCACAGTTCCAGGGTCCCAGGTTCGATTCCGGCTTGGGTCACTGTCTGTGCGGAGTCTGCATATCCTCCCCGTGTCTGCGTGGGTTTCCTCCGGGTGCTCCGGTTTCCTCCCACAGTCCAAAGATGTGCAGGTTAGGTGGATTGGCCATGATAAATTTCCCTTAGTGTCCAAAATTGCCCTTGGTGTTGGGATGGGGTTACTGGGTTATGGGGATAGGGTGAAGGTGTGGGCTTGGGTAGGGTGCTCTTTCCAAGAGCTGGTGCAGACTCGATGGGCCGAATGGCCTCCTTCTGCACTGTAAATTCTATGATTCTAACAATCTTCAGCAGAGCCTGATCATCAATTGTAACCCAGGGCAGAAAGTGGGAAAACAGCATTCTGTCAAGGGGCCTCGTAAATTATTTATAAGCTGCAATTAAAGTAATCCACATTCTCCCTCCCCCCCCCCCCCCCCCCCCCCCCCCCCCCCCCCCCCCCCCCCCCCCCCCCCGAAAAGACTTTGTAGCACAGATAAGCAAGAAGAAAGAGTTTTTTCTAGTTGTGGGGCTGACCTAGCTGCCCAAATGTGGGGCAATGTCGGATTTCCTAACGCCAAATTCATGGAGAGGCAGGATTGGGAGAGCCGCGGTTTGGAGGGTTCCCCACTGAGAGGGAAGTGCAGGAGTCCTGATCCGGCTGGCCAGGCAGTCATTTTCTCGTCTGAGTGAGGTCTCTACATTCACAGCAATAGGCTTTGAGGGCAGGCTGTAAAATGATGTTGATCCTGGGGCACTTGAGAGGTGATCTTGTGCCAGGGGGGTAAGGGCAGGTAAATCCTCAGCATGTTCTCCAAACTGAGCCTTCAGATTCTGAACAAAAGGATTTGGTTAGTGATTGATACAAGGCATGCTACTCATCGGCACTGCACAGACATGGCGGATGGCGACTTCCGCTTGAGCTTTTTACAAGCTTGATACCGAGCCCAGAGGATACCCTTATCAGGAAAGTCTGAATAAACTTGGGTTCTTTACCTTGGAAAAGAGAGGACTGTGACATTTTGTGATGATTGAAGTGTTTGATAGGGTGGACATAGAGGATAATTCCACTTGTGGGTGAGACTAAAACAACAGCCCATAAACATACGATGATAGCTAATTCCCCAGGAGGGACTTCAGGAGAAATCTCCACAGAGGCTGGTTAGACTATGCCATTTGTTACCGCTAACTGGTCAGGCAAATAAGCATTGATGCATTTATGGAGAAGCTGGATGAACACATGAGGGAGAAAAAAGCAACTTCTGTCTGCTTATAATCCAAGGATTCATCATGACTTGTGGGCATCAGAGGAGATAATAAACCAAGGATTTCCCATCAGAGGGTGACGAGTGTGCTGTGGATTTGAACCAGGGGACACTGATTTAAGGTGATTGGTGAAAGAATCGAAGAGAAGGGTTTAATCTAATCTCTGGTGCTTTCAGGGCCACCCGGTATTGGCCATTCAGCCCCTCCAATCTGTTCTGCCATTTAATTGAATTGTGATTGATTATCTAACCCAACAAGCAGCGGAGGCTGAGCCATCGAATATATTCGAAGTTGAGTTAGATTTTTTTGATGGACAAGGAATTTGAGAGTTATGGGAGAACGGGCAGGAAAACGGAGTTGAGGCCACAATTGGATCAGCCAGGATCCTATCAAATGGTGGAGCAGACTCGAGGGGCTGAATAGCGTACTCCTGCTCTGATCCTTGTGTTCTTCAGGCGATGTGAGGGGTAGTGTTACTGCAACCTGCTGTACTGGTAGGAGCCCTCAATGTTGATGGGGGGAAGGGGGTGAAATCCATTCTCTCTCACATGGACTTCCCCTGCCTCCAGAACACAGAAATGAAAACTTTGCATGAAATGCTGTCTTTTTGACTTGACTGAAAGATTATTACAGTTGATTCCAGTGTAACCTTATGCCTTGGGGGTCCTGTAATATTCCCCAGTGCTTGCTGTTTAAGGCAGGATCATCTCGCTTATGAAACTGAATGCATGATGACATTACCCTTTTAAAACACAAATTTTCTTTATTAATCAACTTCAAAGTGTAGACTGTCGTGGAAACCCCTGCTGACAGACTAGCTTCTGTTCCATCGCATGTTTTCAATTTTTTTTTTTCTGTACCGAAGCCCTGGCTTTCATTTAAATCCCCAGTTCTGGGAGTTAACTCTTTCTCTCCAGGTGGATGATGGATTCCCTCCTCCTATCTCCCTGTCTCCGTTCCCTCTTCCTTCAAATACTTCAATGTGCCAGGTAGTAAGCAATGCCCTGAATGGATTGATAATGTTCTGCTGGCCCTGTCAATGCTTTGTTGTTGTTGGTGGGTCTCTGCTGCGGCTCTCGCAGGAAATCACCTCAAGAGTCAGAAGGTTCCGAGTTCAAGTCCCACTCCAGCCACTGGACCACATAATAGACTCCAGTGCGTTACTGAGGGAATACACCACTGTTGGAAGTGCCGTCTGTTGGATAGGATGTTAATCTGGTGTCCTGGCTGGAATCTCTGTTATCCCCTGTGTTCCGGCCCATATTTATAACCAACATAATTCAAAGAAGCCCCACTGATTATATGGCTGTTATCTCATTGCTATTTGTGATACATTGCAAATTGGTTGCTGCATTTTTCAAAATTACCGCAGTGTCAACTTTAATGTTGCGTCATTGACTGGATGACCAGTGAGGGATGTTCTGCTGTTTCAATACATTGGTTATGGATTTGAGAGGGCGGCATGTGGCGCAGTGGTTAGCACTGGGACTACCCGGGTTTGAATCCCAGCCCTGGGTCACTGTCTGTGTGGAGCTTGCACATTCTCCCCGTGTCTGCATGGGTTTTACCCCCACAACCCAAAGATGTGCAGGCTAGGTGGATTGGCCCTAAATTGCCCCTTAATTGGGGAAAAAATAATAATATGAATTTCTGAGTTCAAGAATCTGCTTGACAGGGTGATCCATGGTGCAGGGCTTCTCGGTAGTTGAGTGCGCTGCACCTATATTCGGGACGGGGTGGCTGAGTGGTTAAGGCGATGGACTACTAATCCATTGTGCTCTGCACACATGGGTTCAAATCCCATCCTCATCGATTTTTGGGCAGCACTGTAGCACAAGTGGATAGCAATGCGGCTTCACAGCTCCAGGGTCCCAGGTTCGACTCCCCGCTGGGTCACTGTCTGTGTGGAGTCTGCACGTTCTCCCCGTGTCTGCGTGGGTTTCCTCCGGGTGCTCCGGTTTCCTCCCACAGTCCAAAGACGTGCAGGTTAGGTGGATTGGCCGTGATAAATTGCCCTTAGTGACCAAAAGGTTAGGAGGGGTTACTGGGTTATGGGGTGAGGGTGGAAGTGAGGGCTTAAATGGGTCGGTGCAGACTCAATGGGCCGAATGGCCTTCTTCTGCACTGTATGTTCTATATGGACCTCCCCAAGTTGCCATGCCAAATGTATTGAAACACAACTTCATCTTACTAATGAGGAAAGTCTTTGGATCTCCTGAGCTCAACTCCAGTTCAGCAGTTACCCGTCCTCTCCTCCTTCACTCTATTCGACGGGACACAACACCAAGCAGAGAAATAGCTCGTATCAGCAGCAACTTGGACCTCCCCATCCAGGGAGACCTTCAAGCTCCACCCCCACCCCCAATTCATGGCTCGATGAAACTCTCTCCAGACACAAATCCAACATTTCCAACTCCATAACATGGAAACGTGGATGAAAGCTTGGGCAGAAAGCAACTTCATAAATAAATAGTCTGACCCAATATTTCAAAAATTGGGCCTCGATCTCGCGTGGTGCACATGGCCAACCTTCAATAGAATACCCACTGGACATGGCCGATTTGGTCACCTGATGTACAAATGGCACCTCGGAACCTTGTCTGTGGAAACCCTGACAAAACCGTGGTGCACAAAATAACATCTTTCCCCCGACTCAAAGTTGAGGGTGACATCCTGGAGTTTCACTTACTTTCCAGGAGGGCATTGGAATGGTTAGCCAATTTGATATGTAAACTGTGATGCCAGTTTCTGCTCCAAAAGCCACAGGAAAGATAGTACGAGACTACATCAGTTGTTGCAAAGCACTCGGGGGCAGCCGGAGTTTCTGAAAGGCACTATAGAAATGCAATCCTCCCAGAGCAAGAGGGCAAGAAAACTCAAGTGAAGAGTTCACAAGATTTACATCTACCTTATTGAACCTGTTCATAATATTAAAAGCTGCTATTAGGTCATCCCGGCAGTAATCTCTTTTGCAGGGGAAAGAGTTCCAGCCTTTCCTGAGCGGCTGGTTGCACAGTGGTTAGCACTGTCGCTTCACAGCGCCAGGGTCTCCGGTTCAATTCCCGGCTTAGGTCACTGTCTGTACGGAGTCTGCACGTTCTCCCGGTGTCTGCGTGGGTTTCCTCCGGGTGCTCCGGTTTCCTCCCACAAGTCCCGAAAAATGTGCTGTTCGGTTAATTGAACGTTCTGAATTCTCCCTCTGTGAACCCGAACAGGCGCCGGAATGTGGCAAATAGGGGCTTTTCGCAGTAACTTCATTGCGGTGTTAATGTAAGCCTACTTGTGACAATAAATACTATTTATGTCCTTTCAGTTTTGGTATCATTCTTGCATCTTCCACAGTGCCTCTACACTTCTTACAATATCTTCTCTTAAGTGTGGTCCAACCAAGGTTTGATACAAGGTTAACCTGACTTCTCTATTTAAAAAAAAAATCTCTATATCTTTCTATTCCTCTCGTCATGAATGCTGGGTGTGCTTTTTTTTTAATGGTCTTATTAACCTGCGTTGCTATCTTTAGTGATTTGTGCATCAGCCTTTCGTGATAAGTATAACCCCTCGGTGCTGTTATCGTCCATGTCAAGGCAATAGCTGTTGCTGGGATTATATTGCTTGCAGATCACTGTGACGTGATTGTGTCCTCTTTCTGCGGGTTGTCTGTCGGTCCTCTTATGATGTGTGCCGAGTTCTGTGGCGTGACTAAAATGAGAGGCCCTGCTCAGGATGCCACGGAGCCTGTGGCACTGAATGGACCATTTTGTTGAAACACATGGCTTCAGTGATGTAATTAAAAAATGTAACTGTAACAAAAACTTTTTTGTGCTGTCGAGAGCTTGACACTCCCCGGAGGCCTGAACACTTGCAGTGGCAGCGCAGAGGGAAAGAGTTTGGGGTCAGCGGAGGGATTGGGCCTGACACGGGCCAAAGGTTGAGGGGCATTTCGGGATAGGGTCAGCGTGATGTCATCCAAGCTGCTGGCACAGTGGAAACCAAGGACAGCGAGTGGGGCCCACGCACTGGTTACAAGCATCAAATGCTGTTCAAGGGGTCTATTGTGGGGTTAGTGATTATCCATTACCTCAAAAGGCTTGATGTTTTAGCGACCTCTTTCCTCCCTCGGGTCTCGTTCTTATTTTTTGAAGTATGGCACAGAAAGTGTCTGCCTAAATATGGAAACTTTTGATTCTCTGCTCCCTGCTTAGTCCACCATTTATATTAAGATGAGTTGGTGGGGGGGGAAGGTGACTTTTAGTTTTTTTTCCAATTAAGGGGCAATTTAGTATGGCCAATCCACCTACCTTTCACATCTGTGGGTTGTGGGGGTGAGATCCACGCAGACACAGGGAGAATGTGCAAACCCCGCACGGACAGTGACCCAGGGCTGGGATTAAACCCGGGTCCTTGATGCTGTGCGGCAGCAGTGCTAACCACTGCGCTACCGTGTCAGTCTGGAGGAGGGTGATCATTTACCTCTTGCTAAAGCTATTGGAGTTTAATTATTTTGTGTCAATCTGTGAAGTCCACAAGAGCCTGTAAGAATTTGGGATTTTTCAGAAACAAAAATGAAAGATCTCACTTAGGCTTCAAGAGGAAAGGTTTTCCGTTCTCTTCCCCCGCCCCCGCCCCCGCACTCTCAGGATGCAGCTGATTCAGGCCGCGTTACCCCCTTCTGGAGTCCAGCCTGTCACTCCACCCATTCTCCCAACCCTCTCCTCTGTGTCTCGACAAGTGGCCATTTTTATTTGTACGTGACCAGCGATGGTGAGTCCAGGCAAGCTGCACGTTCATGGGGCAAGCCTGAGGAAGGATGGACAACCTACATGCTGCATACCTGGCCCCCGTCTCTTTTGGTGTGGCTGGGGATAGAGTAGGCAGGACCGCGATGCCTCCTGATGGAATGACCCTCTGCCATTCATGAATAGTCATCACTTGGGCAATGGAACAGCCTCACAGCCGGGCAGAGTCACTTTCGCAGGAAGGGCAGTAGTGATCAGCGAGGGGGTGAATGTTTTTAAAAATTATTTTCACAGGACATGGGCATCGCTGGCTTGGCCAGTATATGTTGCCCATTCAGAATTGCCCTTGAGAAGGTCCTGGTGAACTGCCTCCTTGTACCATTGCAGTCCATGTGATGGAGATACATCCACTGTTGTTAGGGAGGGAGTTCTAGGATTTTAACCCAATGACAGTGAAGGAATGGCGATATGTTCCAAGTCCGGATGGTGGGGCGATTTGGAGCGCAATTTCCAGATGGTGGGGTTCCCATATATCTGTTGTTCTTGTCCCCCTAAATGGGAGTGGTTGTAGGTTTGGAAGGTGCTGCCTAAGGAACCTTGGTGAATTCCTGCAGTGCATCTTGTAGATGGTACACACGGCTGCTACTGTGTGGCCGTGGTAGAGGAAGGGGATGTTGAAGGTGATGGATGGGATTCCAATCAAGCCGGCTGCTCTTGTCCTGGATGGTGTTGAGCTTCTAAAGTGTGATTGGACTCGACCCATCCAGGCCAATGGATAATATTCTCTTCACTTCCCACTTCACCTCTCGAGTTCAGCTCTTTCATCCGTATTTGGGCTAAGATTGTAATGAAGTCAGCAGCCTAAAGGGCAGCACGGTGGCACAGTGGTTAGCATTGCTGCCCCACGGTACCGAGACCCCAGGTTCAATCCAGGCCCTGGGTCGCTGTCCGTGTGGAGTTTGAACATTCTCCCCGTGTCTGCGTGGGTCTCACCCCCACAACCCAAAGATGTGCAGGGTAGGTGGAGTGGACACACCAAATTGCCCCTTAATTGGAAAAAATGAATTGGGTATATTAAATTTATTTTTTAAAAAAAAGGTTAGCAGCAAAGTGTCCCTGACGGAACCGAAACCGGGTGTCAGTGAGCAGGGTATTGCGGTTTGAGAGGGCTGTTGACCATGGTTACTTGCTGATAATTGAGAGCAGTCTGGTGGGGCGATCATTGGCCAGGTTTGCTTTGTCCTGTTGACAAAGGCATTGCTGGGCAATTTTCCACATTGCCGGGTAGATGCCAGTGTTGTCACTGTACTGGAACAGCTTGGCTAAGGACACAGCTAGTTCTGGAGCATAGACCTTCAGTACTGTTGCTGGAATGTTTTCAGTGGCCATAGCTTTTCCAGTATTCAGTACCTTCAGCTTTATCACTTGGAGTGAGTCGAATTGGTTGAAGACTGACATCTGTGATATTGGGGGGCCTCTGGAGGAGACCGAGATGGATCATCTACTTGGTCCTTCTGGCTGGAGAGTGTTGCAAATGTTTCGACCTTGACCTTTTCACTGATGTACAGGTCTCTCCCGTCATTGAGGATGGGGATATTTGTGGAGCTTCCTCCTCGTTTAGTTGTTTAATTGTCCACCACCATTCGCGAGTGGATGTGGCAGGACTGCAGAGCTTCGATCTGATCCACTGGCTGTGGAAGTGCTGATATCGGATTATTGCAGCTTTCTGCTCTCATCGTTCAGTCTTGCGTAGCTTCATCCGATTGACACCTCATCGTTAGGTGTGCCTGCTGCTGCTCCTGACGCACCTTCCTGCATTCTTCATTGAACTGGGTTCTTGTGATGGTGGAATAAGGGATATGCCAGCTTCAGGATTTGTTCAATCCACCAAGTCCTGATCATCTGGAATTTTCATTACTGACAGAGCCAACCTGTGGGAAAATATTATTACAGGAAATAAGAAACCTACTGCAATTCTCCACACCAGGAGGAAACCCACAGAACAAATTGTTTTGAGTTTTAAAAACGTCTCCTAAATGGGCAGGTCGTCTGCCGTATATTTCTTTCCCGACCATCCAAGTTGAGAAGTTAGTTTGCCTTCCAGTTTATTCCTTTTGCACAATTTGCCTGTGAGCGAAATGAACACGAGTGACTGAGGAGCATTAATTACTGGCCTGCTTCATGCCAAGGGGCGGAGGTCAAAGAGCAACAAGCGTTAAACAAGACAGCAGGTAGCACTTATGTGGTGACAGGAAACATTTTACAATGGTGTACTGAGACCCAGCGAGTCAGCACCCAGACAAACAAGGCACCTCACAAATAGATTGGCAGCTTAATAGCTACATAATGTCAAATGTCAGTGTTGTTATATCATCCAATACTTATTTTATTTAACAACCCAAGGTCAGTATGTTTGTTCTCAAAAGTATATTGCAATTAACTGACTAGCATTGGGGGATTGCAGTGTGACCCCATTAATGCTTTCCATTTCTTCGAGTTACAGGGACACAGGGGAGACCATTCACCCCATTGAATCTGTGCTGGTTTTATGTTGAACAATCCGATCATTCTCTTGCTCGAAGCCCCGTAGCTCTGCAAAGTCGTTTTCCTCAACCGCCCATCCAATTTTCTTTTGAAATCATTGCCTCCTCTCCAGGACCATTGCAGGCAGAGAGTGCCGAGTCTTTCGAGGGCGTTCTGGCCATTCCTTCCCTCAGCATAACCCTCCGTCGTGCTGGGCTGCGAAGGGATGGCCGGGCTCCTGGGTGCTTTTTGAGGTGCTGTTCTTTTTCGTACAGTTCTTTGATGGTCCAAGTTAGGATACTGCTGAAATTCACCAATTCCCTACACCCATCAATCCTGACCCCCTCTTCCCCCATGCTCACTGTGCCGGCTCCTGGCCTGGCAATGTCCTGGCTTATATGCCCATCCTTTCCTCTAACTTCCTTCAGCTTTGCAGTCCCTGGAGATTTCTGCACTCTAATACTGGCTTCCCGTGTGTCCTGTTTTAACCTTTATTGCTCTGCCATTGGTGCCTTCAGCAACTGAGGCCCGAAACATTGCAACCCCCCTGATGGAACCATCAATTCTACGGACACGTGCTTGTAGGATTAGAATAGCGGTTTTAATATACTTACAACAGAGCCAGCCTGTTAGCCGTTGAACTTTCGGTGAACTGGCTGGCTGACTCTGTAGCACGGATCTTTATATAGCAGCTCCAGGGGGAGGAGTTCTGGGTGGAGCCAAGGGGGGAGCCCAGTACAAACTCTCGAGTACTCCCAGAGCTACTCCCCCTGGCGGTCAGGTAGTGCAACTGCACTAACAATATTGGTACATAGATATACTGGGAACATAGTGACATTGGTAACTTCTAACACCGTGTGAATCTCATTCACCCCCCCACCCCCCAAATCTTTTGGTCTCTCTAACTCTCCCTCCCTCCTTTAAGACACTTCTTCTCGAGACCTACTTCATTGGGGGTTTCAGTCACTTCCCAAACACCTCCTAAACTGACTTGGCGTCAATAGTTATTTGATGTGCTCTTGCAGAGCACTGTGGACCATTTTACAATGCTAAAGACACCAGACACAAGTGCAAGTTGCTGCCTTTTCGACACCCCGAAGCTGTCTTGAGCTCAGGATTCTGCCGCTTGGAATGCACTCGCAGGATGAACTGGCTTTATTTCGTAACTTTCTGAAGAGAAGTATTGTTTATCCCTCAGGCTGGGGTGTGCGCGTGAGTCCGGATCAGCTCTGACAAGTCTGAATAAATGCTCAGTCCTTTTACTAACCAAGTTTGAAGCTGCAATCGGGAGGTTTGATGGCGCCTATTTTTATTTTCACACTTTGGAAGCATTTGTATTTTGCTCTGTTGTGCAAAGTGTTCAGTGATGAGTGACGGATTGTGAAAAAAAACCTGAGGGGGACGGTGGCCTCGTGGTGATGTCACTGGACTAGCAATCCAGACGCCCAGGCCATTGCTTCAGGCATGGGTTCAAATCCCACCACCGCAGCTGGTTGGAATTTAAATTCAATTAATAAAATCTCAGTAATGACGAACTTAAAACTATCATCCATCGTTGCAAAAAAAAAAAAACCCATGTGGTTCACTAATGCCCCTTTCGGAAGGAAATCTGCCGTCCTTACCCGGCCTGACCTACATGTGACTCCAGACCCACAGCAACGTTAACTGCCCTCTGAAGTGACCGAGCAAGACAGCCGGGTCAGGGACAAGGGGCAGTAAACGCTGCCCATGAGAGAATAAACACAAACATGACTTTCCTTGCAGAAGACATTTGAACAGAGTCGACGCGATCAGATTGACCAAGTAATGGTCATGACCTGAGCATTTTAAAAGCCTGTGGGATGGGGGAGATTGACTGACAGGAAAGGAGTTGCACTATGATGGTTTCTGTGGAACTGCCGAGCCTTACCTAATTCCATCCTGGCCTCCGCTCCTCAGCTGCTGAAACCCTCGTCCCTATTGACCCTAGACTTGGCTGTTCCAACATGCTCCCAGCCACACCCTCACCTTGCTTAAACAGGAATAATTCAGAATTCTGCCGCCCAATCTGAGTTTGCAGCAGGTCCTGCCCACCCATCAGCCCCGTGCACGCCAATCTACAGAGACCTCTGCTTCGTAAAAACAATATCCCCTCTCCGTTTTCCTGCCGCTTTGTTATTTGCCGGGGAGCTGCGAATCTCTAGCTTTAATTTATTTTGATGTTTCTTCTGGACTCCCTTGTTGGTGAAGTTGGCTCAGAAGAAGGTCACTATCTCGGCGATGATTACTGGGCTGTCAGAGATGCTATCAGTAACTGGATTTATCCCAGCCCTCCGGGCAGCTGGCAGTTTCTGGAGGCCAATGCACTCATCCTGTGACTGTTTCGTGTGCACCTTGCTGATCTAATTAGAAATTCGTCACAGGCTATGCTTTAATGGGCCCCATTCAGTGCTGGCATAGATGTTGTCGGATTGTATGGAAAAGGAGAGAAAGCCAGAGCTGCACTAACAGGTTTATTTAAAAAAAAAAAAATGTTTTTATTACAATTTTTAAGATTTTACATTTTCAACAACAAAAAGACACACCCAACATGTTAAACCCCCTCCACAAGAACCGCTCCCCACACCATCCACCCCCCCCCCCCCCCCCCCCCCAAGCCTTAACAGTCGACGGTAACCAGCTCTCCAAAAGGCAAAATGAACAAACCCCAACTCTTGTGAAACCCATCACTCGCCCCCATTCCCCTTAGGGCAAATCTCACCTTCTCCAGGGCTAAGAATTCCAGCAGGTCCCCCCCCCCCCCCCCCCCCCCCCCCCCCGCCATGCCAAGGCACAGGGTGGAGAAGCTGACCTCCACCCCAACAGGACCCTCCCGCGGGCAATCAGCGAGGCGAAGGCTAAAACATCTGCCCCCACTCCCGTCCGCAACTCCGGCAGGTCCGAGACCCCGGATCTGGCCCCCAGGGGGCCGGGCTCCATATCTACAAACAGAACCGCCAAAATGGTGCGAAACACTGACCTCCAAAAACTTTCCAACTTCGGGCAAGACCCGAACATATGTACATGATTGGCAGGGCCCCTCTCACATCGCTCACAGATGTCCCCAATCTCCTCAAACAGCCGACTCATCCTTGACTTTGTCAGGTGCGCCCTGTACACCATCATGGGGAGAACATGCAAACTCCACACAGACAGTTGCCCTTGGTGGGAATTGAACCTGAGTCCCTGGCGCTGTGAGGCAGCAGTGCTAACCACTGTGCCACCGTGCTGCCCACCAGGAGGTGCCTGATTGTAAATATGCCAAGGTTGGTGTATTTGCTGGAATAAGATCACCTGATTAGTGAACCCATCACGCCATAATGGGAACAGGTCATTGTTCGCCTCTGAATTGCGGTGAGATCTCATTGACTCTCTTTTCCGAATATGAACAAAATCGAGGTGTCATCTCACACTATCACCCAGCAAGTTAGGCTACCACCTGATTTCCAACCAGCTGATCTCCAGTTTTACATTTCACTCAGAGGGGATTTGAGAAGTTTTTTCCAGTTACGGGGAGGTGGGAATTTGGAACTCGCTGCCTGAAAGGGTGGTAGGGGCGGGAACCCTCACAACATTTAAACAACAGTTAGATGAGCACTTAAAACGCCAGAGCACACAAGGCTCTGGGCCAAGTGCAGGAAAACGGGATTCGAATAGCTGGATGCTTGATGGCCGGTGCAGACAGGATAGGCCAAAGGGCCTCATCCTGTGCTATAAAATGTTATGGACAATAAAATCAGCTGGGATGTACAATTAGCATTACCCAAAGCTATCAGGCTGGGAGGAGGGGGTTAAAGTTTACCCCCATGAATGCAATCGTGTAAACGGCAGATACTGGCTCATGCACTTTGATGTCCGATAGAATCATAGAGTCATAGAATTTACAGTGCAGAAGGAGGCCAATTGGCCCATCAATTCTGCACCGGCCCCTGGAAAGAGCATCCCACCTAAACCCACGCCTTCATCCTATCCCCGTCAACCAGAAACGCACTCTTTTGGCAATTGATCATGGCCAATTCACCTAACCTGCACATCTTTGGACTGTAGAGCGGGGGGGGGGGGGGGGGGGGGGGGGGGTGGTATGATGCACAGTAGTTAGCGCTTAGCACTGGGACTGCAGCGCAGAGGACCCGGGTTCGAATCCTGGCCCTGGGCCACTGTCCATGTGGAGTTTGCACATTCTCCCCGTGTCTGCGTGGGTTTCACCCCCACAACCCAAAGATAGAACAGTACAGCACAGAACAGGCCCTTCGGCCCTCGATGTTGTGCCGAGCAATGATCACCCCACTTAAACCCACATACCCGTAACCCAACAATCCCCCCATTAACATTACACTACGGGAAATTTAGCATGGCCAATCCACCTAACCCGCACATCTTTGGACTGTGGGAGGAAACCGGAGCACCCGGAGGAAACCCACGCACACACGGGATGTGCTGGTTAGGTGGATTGGCCACGCTAAATTGCCCCTAAATTGGAAAAGAAAAGTAATTGGCTACGCTAAATTTACAAAAAACAAAAACCGGGGTCTGTGGGAGGAAACCGGAGCACCCGGAGGAAACCCACGCAGACACGGGGAGAAAGTGCAAACTCCACACAGTCACTCGAAGCCGGATTTGAACCCACGGCGCTGGAGCTGTGAGGCAGCAGTTCTAACCACTGTGCCACCATGCCACCCTAATAGGGAATTAAAATTCTGGTGGTGTAATAGTGACTTATCAAGAACATTCAATTGATTCCTGAGGCGAGGATAGATTGAGGAGAGTGGGCTGATCTTCCCTGGAGTGTAGGGTAGTGAGAGGTGACCTCACTGAAACATCTAACATCATTACGATAAAGTATTCGAGGGCTTGCCAGGGCAAATGCTGCCGAAGGATTTTCCCCTGGCTGGTGAAATTTGGACTAGAGGTCACAATCTCGGGATCAGGAGTCGGCCAATCCGACGGAGACGAGGAGAAACCTTTTTCCTTCAAAGAGTGGGGAATCTTTGGCATTCTCTAACCCAGGGAGGTGCCAATGTTCCATCGCTGGATATATTCGAGGTGGAGGCTGATGGGTCTTTGGACACCAAAAGAGTTGAGTGATAAGGGGATCCGGAAGGAAAATAGATCTGCAAGTTCAGCCGTGATCTTAAATGGTCGAGCAAGCTTACTGGACCGTATGAGGCCTTTCCTTAATTTCTCATTTTATTATGAATGGATGCTGGAGAGATGGTGGTGCGTACATTGTAGGAGAAGAGTAGTACATATGGTAGGTGCCTCGTGGTTTGCTTACGTCCCAGTTGTCGGTGATTTGGAAGGTCCTATTGACCTATGCTGAGGAATTTGATGATCGTGGAGGAAGGGTGCGGGCAGTTGCTCTCCCACGCTTTCTGCATGATCCTGGAAGCAAGGAGGATCCAAGGTGCCAGAGGAGAAGAGGGAGTTAGGCTGAGGAGGTGGGTGACAGTCCCTCTAGCGTATTGTGTGTACTCAACTCTCCTGCTAGGGTTGGCTGATCCCAGCCTTGGATTCTGACTCAGGAGGGCAGAAATATTACCAGACAATGTGGCTTGTAAAGCTATGGGCCTGTGACTTTAGCATTTTTCTCACACCCCTCTGGCTAGCACTGGGAGCCCTAGATCGTGTTACCGTTCCTTTTCATAAATTTCAACTGGTCTCTCGGTGATGTAATTGCCTTCACTCCAACATTGATGGCTTTATATTCAACTGATCAGTGCCTAAACTCTGACATTCCCTCCCAGAACCTCTACATGTCTCTACTTTACCCCTGTTCCTTTAATGCCACCTTTGAGATTGGCCAAGTGTTTGATCACTTGAGCATCCCAATGTGGTTAGTGTCCGATTTGTATTATTTTTTTGACTGATTTACCCGCCTGGGAAGTGCCTCGGTAGGCCTTGCGGTGCTATATGAATGCAAGTTGTTCTTGCCCTCAGATGTTGATTAGTGACTAATGCAAAGAAGGAAACCCTTTCTCGGTCAGTCACTCTTCATCCAATCCTTGCTCTGTCAACTGTTCTTGTAAATCATAGAACATACAGTGCAGAAGGAGGCCATTCGGCCCATTGAGTCTGCACCGACCCACTTAAGCCCTCACTTCCACCCTATCCCCGTAACTCAATCACCCCTCCTAACCTTTTTTGGACACTAACGGCAACTTAGCGTGGCCAATCCACCTGACCTGAACATCTTTGGACTGTGGGAGGAAACCGGAGCACCCGGAGGAAACCCACGCAGACACGGGGAGAACGTGCAACATACAGTGACCCAGTGGGGAGTTGAACCTGGGACCCAGGCGCCGTGAAGCCACAGTGCTATCCACTTGTGGTACTGTGCTGCCCCTGTGCTACCGTGCTGCCCCCAGGTTTTTTTTTTGCCTTTTCAGGCATTCCAAGTTTTTTTTTTTTGCCTTTTGTTTGTGTGAACTCCAATCAGTTGTGGGATGCGGGGTTTAATTTAGGATGAGCTTGAATCGCAGAACAGGCTGGAGTGGCTAAATGGCCGTTTCCCGTAGCCACATTCCTCTACTTCCTGGGTGCTCTGAGTTGAGAATGCCTGACGTCTTCCCAGAAGGGACGAAGGTGCAACTTTAGCCTTTACAGGGAGAAGTTAACTTGGTCCAATGGAAGACTAACCCTAGTTCCGCAACCCCCACCTCCAAAATGATATAGCATGCATCGCTGCCACGGGCCATCCCATGCGCCAAACACCGAATCAGTTGTTCAGTACAGAAACTGAACGGCTGGAAAGTAAAAATCAAAGCTGTACTGCTCCATTTATTGACTTCGAGCAACCACACTCTAGTGTTGAGACGGTAGAACGTAAATTAAATCTGCAGGCTCGCTATTGAATTTCAGTCTAGACTTGTGCCACTGCACATCTGTGAGAGCCCGAACAGTAATGGCTAAACAGAATGAGGTAATAAAAGATCATAACGTCTGCATTTTAACCTTGTGCCCTCGATGTATCTAAAATGATCTGTTCTGTATGAAGGGAAGACAGTTTTATGCTGAATTGTCCCTTTGTCTCTTGCATGCTGTATTCTGATGACTGTCGGGGTAGTGTGTTTGTCATTTTCCTTTTTGTATTTATAGATGACCGACTTATTTGTGGCCCATGTGTTTGGTCCCCTCTCCATCCACCCCCCCCCCCCCCCCCCCCCCGAATCGTTTCATAATTTTGAAGACGTCAATAGGCCACCCTCAAATCTTTTCGTCGTAAACCTATTTACAGACTTTGTGTGCATATGTCAAAAATGTATTCAGCCTAAGCCTGTCCCTTGTTTTCCCTGAACCTTGCACAGAATTGTGCAACTGATTCTTTTCTTTCTGTGTGATATTAATTAAGTTCATTGATTTGATAAAGGTATGCCTTACCAATAGGCCCTGAGTTCAATGCAGGGAGAAGGTGACAGGGGACAGGACAGTGCTTAACAGGAGCTAGTCCCGTAATATTTCAAAACTGGTGGCTGACTGACTGGAGAATGGATGAGGTTTCATCACCGGAGTTGATAGTTTCATTAAAGGGGTTGTGCTGGAATCATAGAATTCCTACAGTGGAGTCCGCACTTCCTGAGAGGGTCACTCCCGCACCCTATCCCTGTAGCCTCATCTAACCTGCACATCTTTGCACACTAAGGGGAAATTTAGCATGGCCAATCCACCTAACCTGCACATCTTTGGACTGTGGGAGGAAACCGGTGCACCTGGAGGAAACCCACGCAGACATGGGGAGAACGTGCAGACTCCGCACAGTCAACCGAGGCTGGAATTGAATCTGGGTCTCTGGTGCGTGAGGCTGCAGTGCTACCTTGCCGCCCCATTTTGTCTTGTTCTTTGCCAAAGGCTTGGACCACTTCCAGAAATCTCAAAGTTGGCCTTTCGGGGAAGGTCGGTGCTGCGCCAGTTGTTGTGTGGGGCACAGTTTGGAATCTACATAATGATGCAATAGTGAGGCTTGCTTTTAATTCCATCCTTCCCTTTTTCCTTATTCCCAGGCATGGGAGACTCTAGGCTGACGAGTAAGGGTTCACCCAGGTTTAAACATGTCGTCATGGTGATTCCACCATTTCAAACCCTTTTTTTAAAAAAATGCAGCTTCCCAGGTAAAGATAAAGTCATGAGTTGGTTAGACCTGCCTGCCCTGTTTCCCATGGCTGCACCAACAGTCGAGACACCTGGCAGCACTGTAACTCAATAGGTACGGACAGTGGAGTTGCTGTGCTAAGGTGGGAGGGATGTATCCATCTCGTCGTTGTGTCCTTTTACAGCTCAGTTTGTACAGCCGGGTTGCCAACTCTCCAGAAATTAAAGACTAATCTCTAAGGCACTGCTGCCAACGGCCCAGTGGGAAGTTGCTGTCTCGATGACAAACATTAGCAGTGTTCTTCTCTGACAATTCAAAATGGACATTTGTCAACCACCCACTCTGCCCCGTTTCCTCTTCCTGAGGGAGCCAATATTATTTCACTTAATGCCAAGCTGAGTGCTGTTCAGGCATGGCTTGGGCCTCGATCACTATGAAATGCTTTCAAAATGATGGACGCCCTCTCATCTAATTTTGCGGCTGAGGAGTCCCTGAGGTGAAAGGTCACGATTCATACAGCGGGGGACAAAAAAGCCACTGCTGGGAAGGGCAGAAGCAGAATAGGAGGCGGATTTAAAAAGTAGGGTAGCAAGAAACGCTGGCTAGTAAAGGCTGCATTTAAACTGAGAAAATGTTTGTCGGCCCTCTCTTTGAACTATTGCATACCTCGTGGTGATGGTGCATTAACAGTTCCGAAGGCCGGAGAGTTTGATGTGTCCACTCCTCACAGCCTGGACCCTCCAAACATGGAATGGGCACTTGGTTACGACAGATAACTATCCTCATGGTGAATACATCTGGACTTCAGGACAGCCTGAGAATTTAGAACCGGTTCTGAAGCAGAGTAACTGCTTTAAAAGAAAATCAGCAAATCCAATTAAGAATTGGATTTTTAGACTCTGTTATTTGCAGTTCCAAATCTGCTTTGGCAATCGGTGATTGTTTAAACTCTGGGGTGATCGATCCTTTTTGCCGACACCCATAAGGGGTTGACCAAGCTTTTTCGTTACCTGTCCTAATTCCTCTTTACACGGTAGCACTATGGCTTCACAGCGCCAGGGTCCGAGGTTCGAATCCCCGCTGGGTCACTGTCTGTGCGGAGTCTGCACATCCTCCTCGTGTGTGCGTGGGTTTCTTCCGGGTGCTCCAGCTTCCTCCCACAGTCCAAAGATGTGCAGGTTAGGTGGATTGGCCATTCTAAAAATTGCGCTTAATGTCCAAAAAGGTTAAGAGAGATTGCGGGGATAGGGTGAAAGTGAGGGCTTAAGTGGGTCGGTGCAGACTCGATGGGCCGAATGGTCTCCTTCTGCACTGTATGTTCTATGTACACGGTTTAGTTGTCAGATGTTGCCTCTGTTCAGCACCTTGGAACATTTTGCTGCCCCTGATGTATAAATGTAGTTTGTTGCTGTTGGCAGGGTTACTTGAGGGGCCGTGGGTTTGAGCTTGCACGGTTGTAACTTTGAGAGAAAGATCCCTTGTGCAGCTGGTTGATCAGCTGCTTGCGATGCAGGCCCGTTAATCCTCCCAGAAGCTCCCCGCCATTCTGGAGTGCTGCTGTGGGGAGCTCCCTGCCCTCTCCATTGCCACAATGTTTTTAGCCCAGACTGATTGGATGACCGTGTTCCTTTGTGGATAAGTTCGGATGTCAAATAAATATTGACCAAGAACCCAATATGTCGCAGTCCACAGCACAGCAGCAATTGGCTGTCGATTAACGTTTCAATCCACGAATGATTGCCGTTGTATAAACCTTGTTTCTGCGGGTGTGTTGGGATTGTCCCAAACGAATTTGAACACAATAGCGGTGTAGTGTGGAAGAGACCTCCATGTTACCCTTGACTTCCGTCAGAATTGATGGCGTCCTTGGGTTTTCAAAGATTGGGCACGATTCTCCGTTCCCCGTCGCCGATTTCAGAATCAGCGATTGGACAGACAATTCCTTTTGGTGTCGACATCGGGGGCGGCGCCTGTTTGACACGGGTTTTGTATTCTCTGCCACCTCCAAAACGCCGTCATCGTGGCACGCGCCGCATGTCGTTGGGACGACCTGAGCGGGTCACCTGAAGGCCCTCCCATGATGCTCTGCCCCTGATGGGCCGAGTTCCCGATGGCACGGTTCCCTTCTGACTCAGCAGTGCGGCAATCCGGCATGGCGGCTGCAGACTGTATCCAGCGCCGCAACACTCCGGCGGGAGCTGTGCTGCTGGCCGGGGAGGGGGCTTCCCTGGAGGGTCTGGTGGGAGGTGGTCAGGGGAGCACTATCTGGCAGGTTGGATCTGCGCACTGCCGACGCCATGTTTTACGGCGCAACTGCTGCAGGGCATCGCTGTGCGCATGCGCGGCCACGGACCCGGCCATTCTCTGCCCGTTTATTTTGTGGAGGCCGGGAGTTTTACGTGGCGCGGCTGCTTGCCCCTCACCGGTCGCAACATCGGCGAGGGGACACCGTTGTTTTTTTTTTCCACGTATAACCCCACAGATCCTCCGTATTTAGCCTCAGAACCGGAGAATCTGGCCCATTGTGTTTCATTCTCACTCCTGCTTTGAAGTGGGAGACTGTCGGGAGCTGATCCGGTTTAGATTTCAAATGGAGGGACCATTCTTTAATAATGGAAACTACCACTGACCCTCCAATTGGTTAAGGACGTAGACCAGCACTTTGCGACTTTGACCCCTACTTTCTGTTCCTCAGTTTGCTGCAACAATGTGTATTGGGGCAAGGATGACATACTGAATACCTCAGTAACTCGGGTTTAGCTGGGAGAATTGCTCCAGAGCACAAGACCAGTTTGGGTGGTCTCGTGTAAATTTTAGTGGCGGAAGCCCAACTTAGTATCTTCCCCAAATTGGTGCTGGTTTGCCATGGTAGGATGCCTCCCCAGCTGGGGCCAGTGAATGTAAACCGGGATTGGCCATCAGATGTTCGGGCAGCACGGTAGCATAGTGGTTAGCATCAATGCTTCACAGCTCCAGGGTCCCAGGTTCGGTTCCCGGCTGGGTCACTGTCTGTGCGGAGTCTGCACGTCCTCCCTGTGTGTGCATGGGTTTCCTCCGGGTGCTCCGGTTTCCTCCCACAGTCCAAAGATGTGCGGGTTAGGTGGATTGGTCATGCTAAATTGCCCGTAGTGTCCTAAAAAGTAAGGTTAAGGGGGAAGTTGTTGGGTTGCGGGTATAGGTTGGATATGTGAGTTTGAGTAGGGTGATCATTGCTCGGCACAACATCGAGGGCCGAAGGGCCTGTTCTGTGCTGTACTGTTCTAAATTCTAAATTCTAAATTCTAAATGTGGCTACATCCACTCACCCACTGAGCCAGCACTGGGGTGGTTTTCACCATGACCGTTTCACCCTACCTCCAGCCACTATCTTTGTTATGAGACGAACATAATTACATGCCAATGTACAACTCCAACCTAAGTACATTAAAGGGATACATCAGCTTGGTCTTTTGCATAACTCTATTAAATGAGACAAAGATTAGTTGTTCTAACAGTTGTCCCTGCTTCTTTCACATGTCAGAAGCCAAAGCTATCCACAAATTAAACTGTATGAGTTCCAGTAAAAATTTTATTACAGAGAAAGTATCAGCTGACTGATGGGAGGGAATTTAATTAAAGAACATTGGAGGATTTACCCGAGACGCACTTAGGGAGGCTGAAATGTTTGAACAGACTACAGAGTAAAATCAATTTGTCATAGTGTTGTGATTTTTATCGATGGGTAGTTTCTCCTCCTTTTCCCATGAGGATTTGGAGTGGTGCAAGTGTTTCTTTTAAATAAGTTATTAGAAATTAGGAACTGAAACCCAAGCTATTTACATGACTGATTTACCTGGGACTGTGGGTCTTGATTCCAATATCCAATGCCCTGATCCATCCCCAGTGACATTACCAGATTGCTTACACTTGTGCTGTACAAGTTGCGTTTGGAACCGTGTTTTGACATTGCACGAATGGGGAAATAGTCAGGGGAGGATGGGTGGAAATATCTACCAAACTGATGACCAAAAGTTGAAGTCTTGTTGGGTTTTATGTCACTAAGTGCTGAGGTGAATAGATTGTACTGGAGATCACGCATTGGTGAGACCACTCTGGAGCATTGTGTAGGTTTACATGGTGTGCGTACGAATGTTTGTCGTGGTGATGGAAGGGGTCAAACAAAAGGATTTTATTGCCCAAGCGGTGGCTGAGATGAGCCAAGTTGAAATTGTTCCCAATGCTGGCAGAATGGGGAGAATGTAAATCGGAAAAGAAGCTCCCATTTCGATCCATTCAAATCACTTCCTGGGGCGCCAGCAAAGGTCCCGCAACTAACAAAGTGAGAATTTTAACGATCGCGATTATTCGCTCAGGAAATTTTGTTAGGATCTTAGAGTATTGTCATCGAGGTAAAAGGGCTTGTAAAGCACTCTGTCTGATCAATGGTGTAACGGCAAAGATGTTAGTTTTGCCTGGCCTGCATTACGATATCAACCAGACCCCTACAATGGCTAGGATACTGGACAGAAACCCCAATACATAAGTTTACAAGGCTGTGAGAAAAGGATACCTCGCTCCAGGAGTGATTTCAAGCAAAGTCGAGGCATCAATCGGGACTCTCTGTTGCCTGACGTTGAAATTAGGAATGGCTATTGGGCAGAGAATGGCTCCCAACGCTGGATTCGGGGCAGGCGGTGGTTTGTCGCTGGATCAAGATTCTACGCCACCTCCAAATCGGCGTCATCAGGACTCGTGCTGCATATGGTCGCAACCCCGTTGGCATGTAATGAGCTGGCCCACCCGTGATGCTCCACCTCCGATGGGCTGAATTCCCGACCGACGGCCACGGGACTCGGCGATTCTCCAATCGTTTACCGCATGTTCCGCGGGTGTTCCACGTGGCACCGGTGCTAGCCCCTCACCGGTAGCGGAATCGGTGAGGGTTTCGTGCTGATTTTCCTGTCTCCAAACGTCACGGATCCTCCGTTGCATTTAGCCTCAGGAACGGAGAACCCAGCCCATGGTATATTAAAACAAACTTTATTATAACACAGTGTTAAAATATCTTCAATAACACACAAGAAAATAGCTTACAACTACCCTTTAAACAATACTAATCAATACAGTGACACAATAACCCTTAACTGCTATCTTTACTTCCACTCAAACAACAAAACCATCTCTAGTTTCAATCCATTTTTCAATCCAGTTAGCACGAATACTTGCTGCAAAGAGATGTTTTGGATACTCCACTTGAGAAAGAGAGATCTTTTGAGACTGCTAACTCAGAAAACAACACCTGACTGCTTCAATCCCTGACTCCTCCAATTAACGTCATCATTTTACTAAGCTGAACGCGATCTTTCAAATTAACTACACCGCAGGGAACCCTCTAAACATAAATAAAAATCCATTAGCCCAAACATTTACGATGCTTTAATTACACCTCTGGCTCCAAAAAGCCGAGCTGTCCTTCAAACCAGGATTTTAAAAACATGTCTGCAGCAGTCATACACACACAAACTCAGGCTTTTAACCCTTACTGCACCAAATACATTAAATATATCTGGAATTCCGACATTCATCACACCTGACCACACTTTGGACATCATGTCTAATTCTGATCACCATGTAACCTAAAGGTGAGATGAGAATTGGAGAGGAACAAGAGTGGTCTCTGGTTTAGAGATGATGTGGAGATGCCGGCGTTGGACTGGGGTGAGCACAGTAAGAAGTCCTACAACACCAGATTAAAGTCCAACAGGTTTATTTCAAACACTAGCTTTCGGAGCACTGCTTCTTCCTTGGGCGAATGAAGAGGTGGGTTCCAGAAGCATATATATAGACAAAGCCACAAGACTCCAGACGATACTTTGAATGCGAGTCTTTGCAGATAGTTAAGTCTTTACAGGTCCAGACGGAGCAACTGGGTAGAGGAATAATCACAGGTTAAAGAGGTGTGAATTATCTCAAGCTAGGACAGTTGGTAGGATTTTGTTGAAACAATTCACACCTCTTTAACCTGTGAGTATCCCTCTCTCCAGGTGCTCTGTCCGGACCTGTATACCTAATTACCTGAAAAGACTCGCATTCAAAGTATCATCTTGCATCTTTTACTTTGTCTATATATAAGTTTCTGGAACCCACCTCTTCATTCACCTGAGGAAGGAGCAGTGCTCCAAAAGCTAGTGATTCGAAACAAACCTGTCGGTCTTTAGCCTTCTTATCATGTTTAGAAAGCAGAGATATTTGGGCATAACACTGCAGTGAGGAGGAGGTTTAAGGAAAGTTCACTTGAGATGCCTTTCCTTTAGGATGCTGTGATCAGCAGATGCAGCATGCCCTGCAATTTGTGATGAGCATTTTGTGTTGAGCGCAATTCCTAAGGCTACACAGTACCGTGTGATTTCAATGTGGTCTTGCATGTGGTGGGGTCAATGGGATTTTAAAAAAAAACTGCAGATATTACATTCACGCTGATCACTGCAACTTCAAAGTAATTAATTTATGGAATAGCCTGGTTCCTAGACTAGTGATGGGGACTCTTGACGCATTTAAAAGCAAAACTAAACAATGCTCCTTTAAGATCCTCAGGGAATTGCAAATCGGTAATATTGGAAACTATTTTTTGTGGGAACCATGTGTTTGGACACAAGCAAGATCACAGTGAAATCACACGGCACTCTGTAGCCTTGGGAACTGTGCAATGTGAGGCTCGTTACATCTGATGATCAGAGTGGCCTGAAGGAAATACTATCATTTAGAGAAGGAGACACAAAATTATCAACTACTGTGTCGAAGGGATTATGCACAGATTGACAATGCACCAACAATCTTGACAAAAATGTAGTTCTGGTTAGGCTAAGAATTAACATTTCATTGACCATAGGACTATAAGACACAGGAGCAGAATTAGGCCATTCGGTCCATCGAGTCTGCTCCGACATTCAATCATGGCTGATATTTTTCTAATCCCCATTCTCCTGCCTTCTCCCTATAACCCCTGAACCCCTTATTGATCAAAAACCTATCTATCTCTGTCTTAAAGACACTCTGTGATTTGGCCTCTACAGCTTTCTGCGGCAAAGAGTTCCAGAGATTCACCACCCTCTGGCTGAAGAAACTCCTCCTCATCTCTGCTTTTATAAGCTCGTCCCTTTAATCTGAGATGGTGTCCTCTGCTTCTAATTTTTCCTAAAAGTGGAAACATCCTCTCCACATCCACTCTATCCAGGCCTTGCAGTATCCTATAAGTTACAATAAGATCCCCCCCCCCCCCCCCCCCTCATCCTTCTAAACTCCAACGAGTACAGACCCAGAGTTCTCAACTGTTCCTCTTCATTCCAGGGATCATTCTTGTGAACCTCCTCTGGACTCTTTCCAAGGCCAGCACATCCTTCCTTAGATACGAAGCCCAACTGCTCACAATACTCCAAATGGGGTCTGACCAGAGCCTTGTATAGCCTCAGAAGTACATCCCTGCTCTTGTATTCTAGCCCTCTCGACATGAATGCTATCATTGCATTTGCCTTCCTAACTGCCGACTGAACCTACACATTAACCTTAAGAGAATCGTGACAAGGACTTCTAAGTCTCTTTGTGCTTCTGATATCCAAGCATCTTCCCATTTAGAAAATAGTCTATGCCTCCATTTCTCCTTCCAAAGTGCATAACTTCAAACTTTTCCACATTGTATTCCATCTACCACTTCTTTGCCCATTCTCCTCGCCTGTCCAAGTCCTTCTGTAGCCCCCTTGCTTCCTCAATACTACCTGTCCCTCTACAGATCTTTGCATCATCTGCAAACTTAGCAACAGTGGCTTCAGTTCCTTCTTCCAGATCATTAATGTATATTGTGAAAAGTTGTGGTCCCAGCACAGACCCCTGAGGCACATCACTAGTCACCGGCTGCCATCCTGAAAAAGACCCCTATATCCCCACTCTCTGCCTTCTGCCAGCTAGCCAATCCTCTATCCATGCCAGGATCTTACCCTTAACACCTTGTGGCACCTTGTCAAAGGCGTTCTGAAAATCTAAATAAATCACGTCCACTGGTTCTCCTTTGTCTATGAAATGAAAAATGAAATGAAAATCGCTTATTGTCACAAGTAAGCTTCAAATGAAGTTACTGTGAAAAGCCCCTAGTCGCCACATTCTGGATCCTTTTCGGGGAGGCTGGTATGGGAATTGAACCGTGCTGCTGGCCTGCCTTTATCTGCCTTCAAAGCCAGCGATTTAGCCCTGTGCTAAACCAGCCCCTAACTTCCTTGTTACTTCCTCAAAGAACAGATTAGTCAGGCCTAACCTCACCTTGAGGAAGCCGTGCTGACTCAATCATATTTTATCATGCACTTCCAAGTACTCCGTGATCTCATTTTTAATAATGGACTCTAAAATCTTACCAATGACCGGTCAGGCTAACTGGCCTATAATTTCCTGTCTTCTGCCTCCCTCCCTTCTTAAACAGGGGTGTTACATTAGTCACTTTCCAGTCCTCTGGGACCCTTCCTGCCTCCAGTGATTCCTGAAAGATCACCACCAATGCCTCCGTAATCTCCTGAGCTATCTCTTCTAGAACCCTGGGGTGCAGTCCATCCGGTCCAGGTGACTTATCCACCTTTAGATCTTGGAGGGATTCTCCCTGATTGCTGTTTGAAAGCTTTATTAGGCAGATGAACATTGATTACCGATTCTAGGAGGTGGCAATCTGTGCATGGTGTACAGCTGAGCATTGAAGTGTGGCAGAGTTTGAAACAGGAAACGATGAAGACGCAATAGGGAGAAGAGGACCGAGCTGGAATTCGGGGATGTAGGAAGAATTGGGCAGGGAGCCCAGCTGGAATTGGGGAAGAGTTGAGGATAGTGCTCAGTTTGAATTGGGGGAGGATTTGAAGGGGAAGGGTTAGGTCCGATTTAAGAGGTTCATGTTGAGGCTTTGAAACTGGGGCAAAAAAGAAAACAAAGACTTTCATTTGTAAAGCTCTTTTCGTGACCTCCCCCTGCCCCTAATATGTATGTTCACTGCCCATAGCCCACCCCCTGTGCTCTTAACTTCCCTCATCTGGTGAGAAACTTGGCCTCTGCTTGGATCTACAGGTGAGATGAGCTCTCTGTCATACATTTTTTAAAAAGTACTCATTAGACGTTGTCGCTGGTTTAATGCTCACTAATCTTTATTTCTCATTTAACCACTGGAGTCAAATCCCAGGGGGAGCCACCTTGAAAATCAGTTTAAATAGAGCTTTGTGAAAGCTGCAAATCTCACATGGGTACAATGTGTCTGTCTTGAAAGAGGCCGGGGTATAGCACTAGGATAAGTCAGCCATCAGTTTCTGCTCTATGTGTTGTTTCCGATGTACCTGATACTGTCCGCCATGTCAGTGCAGTCTAACTTTTATTTGGTGTTTTTCCTGCTGCAGTGCCAAGCTCCAGAGTATCACCCAAGGCTTTTCCGGTGTTGGCCTGGGATACAGGCGAGCGAGTGGGTGGGCAATTAACTTTCTCCCAGGTTTTGCCATACTCGTATACTTTGCCCGTCACTTGACAGAAGTCTTCATGCGAAGTGATGGCTTGTCCGATGTTTCATATTCGAGCGCGCGTAGGTCTGACCACCCTGCTGTGCTTGGCATGTTCACATGATCCTTGGCAGAAGAGGCCAGATTGCCTGCGCCATCTCCTTTACAAAGGATTGGCATTAATTTTCTTGCCAGTGCCAAACAGTAGTTCAGCTAAGCCAGATCGAACACCGTTGAATTTTGGCTAATCATGGGCAAGGTTTGATGACTCTTCCTATTCTGCTGGTGGGAATAATAATAATAATCTTTATTGTCACGCGTAGGCTTGCATTAACACTGCATTGACGTTACTGTGAAAAGCCCCGAGTCACCACACTCCGGCGCCTGTTCGGGTACACAGAGGGAGAATTCAGAATGTCCAATTCACCTAACATGCACGTCTTTCAGGACTTGTGGGAGGAAACCGGAGCACCCGGAGGGAACCCACGCAGACACAGTGAGAACATGCAGACTCCGCACAGACCGTGACCCAAGCCGGGAATCGAACCTGGGAAATGGTTGCTGAATCCGACACAAGCAAACTTTTGTGTCATCCGCGTTTGACTGATGGAGATTTCCCTGCTTTACACAATTTGAGGTTCTAATGGAGAAATGTGCACGATGCGAGCGAGGAGGCTGGTGGTCATTAATCTAAGTAGATTCTCTCCATCAGTCTGGACTGGAACAGAAATAATCAATTTTGAACGTAATCAAGTAAATATAAATTGATTTGTTCCACTGCTGTTTTGGGCACAAAAAAAGAAATCAAATCGGAACCTTGAAATTGCTCTCCAGCATTACATTACGTTTATCAAAAACACCCTTTGGGAGTGTTATCCAGGATCTCTTCTGCCACTTGCTATTTTCAAATCAACAAGCCCACCTTCCTTTCAGAGAAGGTTGGGCGTAATTGCTGTAGATTGTTGGTTTGTGCCGGTCAATCTAACAACAGCTCGAAGGATGGCTGCAGTGAATGAGCGATGTTCTTTTACTGTTTCCGGGATGTGGGTGTCTCTGGTTAGCCCAGCGTTTATTGCCCTTGAAGGTGGTAGTGAGCTGTCTGCTTTAACGTCTGCAATCCACGTGATGTTGGTTTAGCTCACCAGGCTAAATCGCTGGCTTTTAAAGCAGACCAAGCAGGCCAGCAGCACGGTTCGATTCCCGTACCAGCCTCCCCGGACAGGCGCCGGAATGTGGCGACTAGGGGCTTTTCACAGTAACTTCATTGAAGCCTACTCGTGACAATAAGCGATTTCCATTTCATTCCATTTTCATGTAGGTACACACGCAGTGCTGTTAGGGAGCGAGTTCCAGGATTTTGACACAGTGATAGGGAAGGAGCGGCGACATATTTCCCAGTCAGGCAGGGCAGTGGCATGGAGAAGAGCTTGCAGGTGGTGGTGTTCACAAGCATCTTCTACCCTTGTTCTTCAAATGGTAGCAGTTGTGGGGTTTGGATGGTGCTGTCTCAGGCTCCTTGGTGAGTTCCTGCAGCGCATCTTGTAGATGGTACGCATGGCTGCTACTGTGCGTCGGTGGTGGAGGGAGTGAATATTTGTGGATGGGGTGTCAATCAAGCGGGGCTGCTTTGTCCTGGATGGTGTCAAGCTTCTGGAGTATTGTTGGAATTGCACTCATCCAGGCAAGTGGAGACTATTCCTTACAAACAACAAATAATCTTTATTGTCACAAGTAGGCTTCCATTAACACTGCAATGAAGTTACTGTGAAAAGCCCCGAGTTGCCACATTCCGGTGCCTGTTCGGGTACACAGAGGGAGAATTCAGAATGTCCAAATTACCTAACAACACGTGTTTCAGGTCTTGTGGGAGGAAACCGGAGCACCCGGAGGAAACCCTCGCAGACACGGGGAAAACGTGCAGACTCCGCACAGGCAGTGACCCAGCAGGGAATCGAACCTGGGACCCCGGCACTGTGAAGCAACAGTGCTAACCAATGTGCTACCGTGTGGTGGACAGGATTTGGGGAGTTGGGGGGGGTGAGTTGCTCGCCATGTGTTTCCTATTCTCTGACCTGTTCTTGTAGCCGTAGCATTTATGTCATCCAGTTCTGCTTCTGGCCAATGGTAACCCCCGAGACGTAGATAGGTTTTTAAATATGGTCTGCGAATGCTATCATGGTTGAGTAGCTGAGACATCAAGATGTGGAATGCCCTTCGGGTTTGTGCCCTTCCTCTGGTGAGTCAGGGTCAGAATTGTGCAGAAACTGACCTCGGTGTGTCAGTGATTCAGACCAGTGAAGGCTGGACTGGAGATAGTCAGAGATCCCTCTTCATCTTTCAGTGTCCCTGTGGAGAAATAGATAGAGTGTTCTTCAGAATGAGTTCATTCTGAGCCTGTACATGCACAGTGCCATCAAAACCTGGGTATCCCAAAGCACTCGGCCAGCAATGGAATTTTTTTGTTGAAGTGTAGTCACTGTTGGAATGGGAGCACATGTAGCAGCTGATATTTTGTTTCCCCTCTGCAGACAACGAACTCTCGCACAGTAGCATTGTAATGAATGACTAGATTGCTAGCTTTGTGATGTTGGACAAGGGATGAATGTTGGCCAGGACACCAGAGAGCAAGCTGCCATTCTTTGGTTTGATACTCTACGTGAATAGTGGGCCCTGTGGATGAGAGGCTGGTGGGTCCCACACCTCTGGAACATGTCAGCTCTGGCAGCGGAGGGGTGGGAAGTACATGTGTATATATATTTTTTTAAACTCCCTGTGGAGAAGATGCTGGGTTTATGTAAATGAAGAAGCTGCCTTAATTTGTATTTGACATTACATTTGTTGCTGCTGAATAGCTGAGGAAGAAGTTAAATGGTTTAATATTCTTGTTTAAAAGGGGGATGGATGTAACGTAGCTGTCGGATCTTGCTCTAAGCCACGTCAGCCAGGGCTGATTCCCCTACCTGTGCTGTGCAGTCAGGGTTGGAGAGTTCTCTGAAATGGCTGCAGTTTCTCAGCCCCTGCCGACAATGTGATTGGGGTCCTTCAGTTATGCTAAGACCCTGATTTGGACGTCTCCTGCCTGATTTTAGGCAGACACCTTGAATGCTTTAAAATAGGAGGAAAGGAGTGGGAATATAGCCTTCTTTCCAATTGCCCACACACCTAGTTTCTGCCAAGTGAGCAGGATTAAGATCTATAAAATAGTAAGATTTTTAAAAATGTTGAACTAAGAGCAGCTGTTTTTATTGTTCGTATTTTCAGGCTCCTCCAAGTTGGTGTAATATAGCAAGAAGAATTCATCATCTGCTTTAAACCCATTAACTCTTTCCAAGGTCTGGAAACCACCTATAACACCAACCAGGCGTTGGGAATATAGGAAGGGAGGGGGGTTGGGGGGTGGGGGTGCGGTTTGGAGCCCACCTCTATCTCCTGGATGTGAGTTATCACACTGGACACCCACCCAGAATTCAGAGCCATTTCTTGACATACTGGTTCAAACCCAACGCTTTCTGAATCTGAAAGAGGAAACGCAGGCAACAATAACAACTTGGAAAAAAAAAATGTATTATGGGATGGGAGCGTCTCTGGCAAGGTCGGCTTTAACTGAGTGGCTTGCTGGACCTTTTCAGAGAGTGGTTGAGAGTCGCCCACATTCGGGTAGCACGGTGGTTAGCACGGCTTCACAGCGCCAGGGTCCCAGGTTTGATTCCGGCTTGGGTCGCTGTCTGTGTGGAGTCTGCCGTGTCTGCGTGGGTTTCCTCCAGGTGCTCTGGTTTCCTCCCACAGTCCAAAGATGTGCAGGGGTAGATGGATTGGCTATGCTAAATTGCCCTTAGTGTCCAAAAAATGTAAGGTGGGGATAGGGTGGACTAGGATTAGGTAGGGTTCTCTTTCCAGGAGCCGATGCAGACTCAATAGGCTGATATGGCCTTATTCTGCACTGTAAATTCTGTGTATCTGTTTGTGTGTATTGCTGTGGGTCTGTAGTTATATGTGGTGAATGTGATCACACCGGATTGTAATCTGTATATACATGTGTCTGTATTGTAAGTGCAGTTGCACTACCTGTCCTCCAGGGGGAGTAGCTCTGGGAATGCTCGAGTTGTATGGGGCTTCTCCCTTGGCTCTGCCCAGGACTCCTCCCCCGGAAGCTGCTGTATAAAAGGTCAGTGCCACATGGTCAGCCGGCCAGTTCACCGAAAATTCAATGGCTAATCGGCTGGCTCTGTTGTGAGTATAACGCTATTCTAATCCTACAAGCACGTGTCCGTAGAATTGTTGGTTCCAACATTATATGTAGGCCAGACAGGGTAAGGATGGCAGATTTCCTTCCCTGAAGGACATTAGTGAACCAGGTGGGTTTTTATTGACGATCGACAATGGTTTCAAGGTCATCTTTGAAATTCCAGAGTGTTATTGAATTAATCTGCCTGGGATTAGAACTCCAGAAATTTACCCTGGGTCTCTGGGTTACTAATCCAGTGGTAAGACCACTATACCATCGCCTCCCCACGTTTAACCGGCACCATTAATGTAGTAAAATGTCCACAGGCACTTCAGGAGTGTAGTCAGAGAACAAATCTGGCACCGGGCCGTATAGGAGCATGGCCGGAGAGAGGCAGAAAGGCTGAGGGACTTCCAGAGCTTTAAGCCCAGGCAGCTGAAGGCACGGTGCTAATGGTGGACCAAAGGAAATTGGTGGGTGTACACAGCAGGTTGGAATTGAAGACTTCCCGGAAGGTCTGGAGGCAGTTACTGAGATCTGGGGACTAAACCAGCTCGCTCACTACTGCAATGTGAAGGACTATTTCTGACATCTCCCTTTGGGCAACAAGAGGCTGAGTACAGACCACTCACTTAAACACCACAATCTGGCCTAGATGGCTGAAGTTACAGAGCGAGGGTCCCTTTTGTATGACCCTTCACCCTGCAGCTGGGATGAGCGATGGGATGTATCCTTGGGCTGTCTCTTCTCTTCCCCCCCCCCTCCCCCCCCCCCACCCCCATCTTGCTTTAATTCCAAACCAACCCATTTCTCCCAATCACTGCTCATGATTCCCGAGGTCTGAACCAGGCGACGTCTTACGCCTCTCTCGCTGACTCTGAGGGACATGGTGATCTTTCACCCCACCCCCAGGCAACTGTGCAGCACCCAAGCTTCTCGAAGCGGGAACGAGCCTCTTGCAGTGAAACGCTGATTAGATAATGTTTTGCTATGTTTTAGCTTGCTGCAGACAGTGACTTTTTGGTTTTTGCTAAGCTGAGCTTGTCTGATGGATAATCGCCATTAATGCAGAGACAGGCCATTGCTTCACGTGTAATTGGACCGTGTCAATCAGCTGTCCATGTTAAACTAACTGCTTATTAGAAATGTTAATTTTCAGTTAACGATGACGCTGATTTTGATGTGGCAATTAGTCAACATTTAACGCAACAGGAATGCTATTAACGTTGTTTTTAAAGCATTGTCTTGTCTTTCTGCCTTTGCTTTTTATTTTTTTAATAACATGACAACAAGGAGATCCAATTAGATTAGCTTTTTTCTTTCTCTTAGGACTTTCAGTTCGCAATGTTTTCTGAGATGAGGGGTACTGCTTTATTTCTAACCAACGGATTGCTTAGAAAGAGAGACTGGGGAGTTAATAGTAATCAATATTTCGCCATGGTTTTCACCGTGGAGGACACTAGAACCATCCCATCAGTAACAGGCGAGGCAGAGGTTGTTGCAAAGAAGGAACTTCAAACAATCGGCATCACTAGGGAAAAAGTACTGAACAAGCTGTTGGGATTGACAAGTCCCCAGGGCCTGATGGCCTAAATCCTAGGACTTTGGAGGAAGTGGCAGCAGAGATGGTGGAGGCATTGGGTGTAATATTCCAAAATTCCCTGGATTCTGGAAAGGTTCCAATGGTTTTGGAAAAGGCTGATGTAACCCCCCTGTTCAAAAAGGGAGAAAGGCAGAAAGGAGGAAACTATAGACCAGTTAGTTTAACATTTGATGTTGGGAAACTGTTGAAATCCATTATTAACAAAGTAGAAACGGGACATTTAGAAAGTCAAAACGCAATCCATCAGAGTCAGCAAGGTTTTATGATGAATGAGGAATTAAGAATTTTGCAACTGGATGTGGATGGGTAGGCAAGTGGGCCAACATTTGGCAGGTGGAATTTAATGTGGATAAGTGTGAGGTTATCCATTTTGGTCAGAGGAATAAAAAGGCAACTTATTATCTAAATGGAGAGGTACTTCAAAATGCTCTGGTGCAGAGGGATCTGGGTGTCCTTGTGGACGAAAGACCCAGGACTCAATCCAATGGCCATGATGTACCTGAAAAATAGCTCGTTGTGCCACAGCGTGGCCAATAAAAGCCAAGAGACCCCCCTACTGAGATTTACCTGCCTCACAAGATGGTGTGTTCGGGCTGGGGTAGGGGGAGGGGGGAGGGGGGGGGGGGGTGGGGGTGGGGGGAAGGCAGGGTGTCAGGGTTTGCTTTTGGGGCCTTGGAGATCGGAATGCCATTTTAAAATGGTATCCCAATCTCTCGCTACACTGGGGAGTTCCGACGAGCGAAGCTCCCCAGTGTACAAAATGGGGCAATGCACTGCCTTGACAGTGCGTTCCCCACTGAGGCACCTTATGCAATGCGAATCGTGTTGTATAGCCATGTGTTTCTCGCCACTGTGAGCGCCATAAAATGCGACTAAACGCTCTTACTATGGTACTTTGTTCCCAATTAGTTGAATCGAACCCTACAACTTAGTATGCAGGTGCAGCAGGTAATAAGGAAGGCAAATGGAATTTTGGCATTAATAATGGAATAGAGTATAACAGCAGGAAGGTGCTGTTACAACTGTACAGGGCATTGGTGAGACTGCATCTGGAGTACTGCGCACAGTTTTGATCCACTTACTTGAGGAACGATGTAAATCCATCAGAGGTAGTTCACAGAAGGTTCAGTAGATTGATTCCAAGGATGAAGAAATTTGAGCAGTTTAGGATTATATTAACTTGAATTCAGAGTAAGAAGTCTTCCAACACCAGGTTAAAGTCCAACAGGTTTGTTTTGAATCACTAGCTTTCAGAGCACTGCTCCTTCCTCAGGTGAATGAAGAGGTGGGTTCCAGAAACACATATATAGACATAGTCAAAGATGCAAGACGATACTTTGAATGCGAGTCTTTGCAGGTAATTAAGTCTACAGGTCCAAACGGAGCAACTTGAGAGAGCGATAATCACAGGTTAAAGAGGTGTGAATTGTCTCAAGCCAGGACAGTTGGTAGGATTTCGCAAGCCCAGGCCAGATGATGGAGGGTGAATGTAATACGACATGAATCTAAGATCCCGGTTGAGGCCGTACTCGTGCGTACGGAACTTGGTGATAATTTTCTGCTTGGTGATTCTGCGTTATTGCACATCCTGAAGGCCGCCTTGGATAACGCTTACCCGAAGATCAGATGCTGAATGCCCTTGACTGCTGAAGGGAACATTCCTGACTGGTGATTGTTGTGCGATGTCTGTTCATCTGTTGTCGCAGCGTCTGCATGGTCTCGCCAATGTACCACGCTTCGGGACATCCTTTCCTGTACATATGTTTCTGGAACCCACCTCTTCATTCACCTGAGGAAGGTGCAGCGCTCCGAAAGCTAGTGATTCAAAACAAACCTGTTGGACTTTAACCTGGTGTTGTGAGACTTCTTACTGTGCTCACCCCAGTCCAACGCTGGCATCTCCACATCTTGAGTTCAGAGGCGTGAGAGGAGAGCTAATTGAGGTATATAAGATGCTAAAGGGGATTGGCAGGGTGGATGTAGAGTGAACGTTTCCCCTTTATTGGACATTCTACAACGAGAGGCAATTGTTTTGGGCTAAGGGGTAGCAGATTTAAAACGGAAATAAAAAGGAATTACTTGAAAGGGGCGTGAATCTGTGGAATGCTCTACCTTAAACAAATTTGAGGACGGGATAGATAGTTTTTTAATTTGTAGAGGGAGGAAGGGTTATGGGGAGCAGGTAGGATGGTGGAGATGAGATGGCGATGAGTTCAGCCATGATTGTATTGAAAGGTGGAGCATGCTCGAGAGGCTACATTTCCAAGCTTGCTCCTAGTTCTTTATGTTCTGAGAGAGAATTATTCTGTCTCATTCCAGCTCCTGGTCTGTTGCCCTGTAGGTAACAGCGCCTAAAGCCCAAATCTGGTGTTCTTGATTAATAAGGGGATTTATTGATTATTATGGGGATCAGGGATTATGGAGAGAAGACTGGAGAATAGGGATGAAGAACATGACAACCATGATTGAATGGCGGAGCAGACTTGATGGGCTAAATGGCCTAATTCTGCTTCTATATCTGATGGTCTTCTGGACAACTATCATTGATTGTTGTAAAAATCCATTTGGTCAATTGAGAGGGAAATCTGCCAGCCTTACCTGGCCTGGCCTACATTCGACTCCAGATCCACACCAATGTCTCTTAGCTACCCTCTGAAATGGTCTGGTAATTTTAAGCCACTCCATTCGAGGACAATCTGGGTCGACAACAAATGCAGCCCTTTCCATCCCATGAAAGAGTTTTTTTTAAAATAAAGTCCTTCTGTGGCTGGGTCACGTGGTCGTGTTCAACAAATTGTCGCAGAGCGGATGACTGAGATCTAAGAAAGAGTGGGGATTGGATGGGTGATGATTACTATGGAGTACTAATCGTCTTTGGGACTTTAAATTTCCATCCGAAACCTGATCTGTATAATCGTGAAGTTTGGATCCATTGAGCTTGCCTGCATTGCAAGTGGCTGGAAAGGCTGGAGAACCTTTGTTTGCGAAATGGGGAAATTGTTTTGGATTACCCTTCTCACTTTCCTCAACCTGATGTCTCTGCCCCTGCTTCTGAAGAGGGTGATTCACCCAGCAACATGGTTATCTTGTGACCACGAGGCCGAGTATGCCTTGCCTAAGCAACCATTCTTCACCTGTGAAACCTGGGAACATTTTAATGCATTATTTGACAATGGAGGATGAGGCACAAAAGTCCAAGTCTATTCTTGCCTGCTGCCCCTATGGAGTGCATGCAGTGCTAAGCTTGAAATTTAGTATTTGTGCATGATTTTTTTCAGTGCGTGATCTCTTCTCGTCCTTTGTATGACGGTGCACGATCATGATTTGTGGAATGAAGCCTCACGGTAGCATGGTGGTTAGCATCAATGCTTCACAGCTCCAGGGTCCCAGGTTCGATTCCCGGCTGGGTCACTGTCTGTGTGGAGTCTGCACGTCCTCCCCGTGTGTGCGTGGGTTTCCTCCGGGTGCTCCGGTTTCCTCCCACAGTCCAAAGATGTGCAGGTTAGGTGGATTGGCCATGCTAAATTGCCCGTAGTGTAAGGTTAATGGGGGGATTGTTGGGTTACGGGTATACGGGTTACGTGGGTTTAAGTGGGGTGATCATTGCTCGGCACAACATTGAGGGCCGAAGGGCCTGTTCTGTGCTGTACTGTTCTATGTTCTATGTTCTATGTACACGATGCTTTCCAGGCAGCTGCCCACCCGCACTGCTGAGTGGGAACATTGGTATATACATGCGCACTTGTTATTCTGCCCCTCGCACCCATTTTATCATACACTCACTATATTTTTCTGTCTGCTCTTCCTTTTTCTTTCTTGCTCATTTTGCCTTTTACCTGTTTTTCTCTCTTTTTTCATTTTTTTCTGGCATTCCTTTATCCATTTTTCCCTTTTTTCTCTCTCTCCGTGTGCAGAGTCTCTGTCTGCCCCCCTCTCTCTCTCTCTCTCCTCTCACACACTCACTTTCTCTCTCTGTCCATTTCTTCCAATCCTGCCTCTGACGTGTAGCTGAGCATTGATCAGAGATGTAAACTCACCGCTGTTGAAACCCCAGTGATGTATTTACTCCACTCGGCCACCGGGGGAGTCTCAACACTTAGGTTTGAAACCATCAGCTGCCACCTTGTCGGCCATTCTGCTCAAGGGGTCTGAAGTCTTTCAGAACCTGCTGGTGCCGGCTGGAAAGACTGCAGTGTGGTGGGGCTAGGTAGTGGGCCAGGGAGGTCTATCGTAGGTCTCCCGATGGGCAAGGCCCAGGGCAGTGAATGCACACCTGGAAATCTGACTACTGTTTAAAAATGGGACAATTGTGAAAAATAGTTTGAAACAACTCTTGACCCCCCACAGGTTATAACATGTTCAAAATGATTTCAAGAGATGGCGAGCATATTTGATGTCTCCTGTTCTTTTTGAAGTAATGTGTCACAAGGAAAAAAAAATTATCTATAATTCTCCCAGACTTGCATGAAGGAGAATGAAAGGTTTGCCATATCGCTTTCTCTATTTTAGTCATTGTGAGATTTAACTACCCTGAACCGCTTGCTGTTCTTTGTGTTACTGTACGTCCGCTGTGTTATTTATGTTCCAATCTATATTGATTAACTGTGAACATTTAATCTGTGCACCTCGGCCCTGACTATAATGAAAATAGGAATCGCACATGAGCTTTCTGCTGCGAAAGCTCATCACATGGTGTTCCATCTCATCGAATCATGGAAAGATGCACACCGAAGGAGGCCATTCAACCCGTCCTAGGTATGCTGGTTCATTGAGAGAGCAATTAAATTAGACCCAGCCTGCTGATCCGTCCCCAAAGTCCTTGCACATTTCTCCCAGTTGAGTATTTATCAAATTCCCCTTTTTAGAAGTTGCTATTGAATCTGCTTCTCTCTCTCCTCCCCCCCCCCCCCCCCCCCCCCCCTCTCCCTCAGGCAGATCATTCCGGGCCCAACAACGACACACGGGCTAGAGTCGTACAGCCCATCCAGCCCTGTTCCGCCTGATCGTGGCTGGTGATCTTGGGCCTGCGCTTCACTTTGCTGCCCTGCTCCCCATATGATTTTGCTGCGTTTTGTTTTTAAACCTCACTCCCCCCCCCCCCCCCCCCCCCCCCCACCCTTTCTCCAATTGCCGGAGCTATGCAGAGCAGGTTGACAGCGAGGAGCAAAGCCGTTGTTTTAATGTCTGCACCACTTGAAATCAATATTTTCCAAAATCCCGAGTGAACAACGATTGAACTCTTGTTAGACTAAACTCTGCGTAACGATTACAGCTTGCGGCCTTGAGACACGCTGAGCCAGAAATGTAGTCTGCCCTGCAACTTTAATATATTCTGGACCATTTTCCAAGAAGGCAGAGCAATTGTAGCCTTAAAGGTGCACACGACTCCAGCGGAACAGCTGAATAATATTTTACTGTATTCCATGGTCGTGTTTTTCTGTCAATGGAAAAAAAAACAGCACTTGCAACAACAAAAAAAATCCCGGCCAAATACAGCCTGAAAGTGGAGCTACTTTGTCTTTCACAACACAGTTCCTGTGTCACACATTTTGATTGGTTTAGATTTCATATTATTAAATGATCAGCTAACTGAGCCATGAAGTAAATGCATCAACAGTAAGAAAGGAGCTGTTGCACAATAGATCAGTCGGACAAAAAGAAACTACAATCTACCCCCGCTGACCGAAATCTCTAATTGTCAAAAATCAAGGTTTCCTGTATAATTGAGACAAAAATTACATATTTCACAATGGCGTGATCAAACCTAGTTATGGAGTTCTCGGCTGTTAACCTTTTTTTAGTTGGGGACTGTGGTCCTGCGCCTGTGCTGTTTTTTCTTCTGGTCTTCAAGGTGATAACCACAGAATGGCTTATATTGGGGTGCAGGTCTATGGCCATCAACTGGCTTCCCTTTGTGAGCCTGACGGTAAGCTATTCAGCCACATGGGCTATCACAACAGAACCGCAGCACCTGCCACAGTTAACTGGCCGCAGAGACGGTGCGGTGGAAGGAATCCTCAGAGACAGCTTTGTCCCATCTCGTAGGGGCTGAACACAGTAAGAAGTCTTACAACACCTGAGGAAGGAGCAGTGGTCCGAAAGCTCGTGTTTGAAACAGACCTGTTGGACGTTTAACCTGGCGTTGCAAGAATTTTGTTCTGTGCTCACCCCAGTCCAACGCCGGCATTGCCACATAGGGGCTGAAGTTCATGCCAGGAGCCTACCTGTGTTCAGCATTGACTGGTGATCGTGACCTCGCCCGTGACTGACTGATTGGCACGTGGAGCACTGCCTCCGAAGGCCAGCTATTGCCTAGGTTTACAGGTGTGGATACCATTTAAACCATTGGGGGAAGTATGGCTTGATGGATTGTCACACCACCATGCCTCCCGAGGTGTCAGCAAATAGTTCTTGTATCAAATTTCATGTGGCTCCTCAGCTGGAGTCTTTTCATGATCATTGTGAAATGAAAATGAAATGAAAATCGCTTATTGTCACGAGTAGGCTTCAATGAAGTTACTGTGAAAAGCCCCTAGTCGCCACATTCCGGCGCCTGTCCGGGGAGGCTGGTACGGGAATCGAACCGTGCTGCTGGCCTGCTTGGTCTGCTTTAAAAGCCAGCGATTTAGCTGAGTGAGCTAAACCAGCCCCTAGCTAAACCAGCTGTATGCGTAGTATGGAGTGCAGTTTATCAGATTACATTTGCCCTTTAAATACACATGGACGGTAGCTAGGGAAAAATAATTTACAGTTATATAGTGCCTTTCATGGCCATTGGATGCTCTAAACGCCAATGCAGTACATTTGAAACAAAGTCTCAACTGTAATGTTGGCAAATGTGATTGTTAATTTGTGCACAGCAAGCTCCCACAAAAAACCATGCTTTTCTTTTTGAGTGTCGATTGAGGAATAAATATTGGTCATCACATTGGGAGAACTGTGCTGCTCTTTTAAGGAGTGCTATATGGGGTCTTTCACTTGTACCTGAGGGGACCGACGGCTGCCTGGCTCGAATACCCCAGCTGGTGGACGGCACGCCTGACACGGCAGCAGTCTCTCAGTGCTGCACTGAATTGTCGGCCTGGATTTCTTGTGCTCAAGAGTCTGGAGTGGGACTTGAACTGACGACCTTTGCTGGCTCAGAGGCAAGGGTGTTGCCCACTGTGCCACAGCTGATTAATGAAGCTGTGTCACGCCTCTCTCCAGTATTTTGGTTGCCAATGGGGAGGGGGAGCTGGTGGCTGCTGGCCCACTTGGCCTACTCCTGTGGCAGTTCACTACCACCTCACTCAATTAATTTAATGGATTCTGTTAAGTCTGGGGCAAGTAATTGATGTCATTTATTGTGAGCTCCCCCTTTAGAGTGCAGCATTTAATTGATGATTTTACCTCAATGATTTTTTGTTTTTAAAAGAAAAAGCAGTCATTCTAAACGTGCCTCTAATTTATTTATGAGTGAGATCACAAACATTGATGGGCAGGCATTGAGCTGATGCCATTTTCTTAACCCGCCTTGCCTCGCCAGCTGTCTTTGTTTAGACCAGGTCACTGTTGCGGAAATGATGTGCCTGTTGTCCCTGATTAGGAACACATCAGGTACTAAAATCTTCCTCTTGCATTCCTAATTGTCTCTCCCTGGAAGTGGAATAATTCCGTGAAGTGACGGCTAGAGTTCGCCGAGGGGAGGTTGAAGTGGCTCTTTCTCTTTGAAGTTGTTGGTTCACTTTAGCGCCCGTTGATGCTTGGGATAGATTGGCAACGTGCGTGCTCGCTCCCTTGCTCTGAATATTGTAGCTGGGCTGGGGACGTTCAGCAGGCTGCCTCGTTAGAGAGGGACCTCTTGGTTGTTGGATGATTCGATTTGTGTAGCTTACTGGAGGGGGTTTGTCGCTAGCTCGGAGTTTGACCCACTCTTGTCACTGGTGGCAAAATGGCTGAAAGTGATCCTACCAGTGCCCAATGGTCAACATTGCCCCCCCCCGCCACTCACCCCATATGCATACCCAACACTCCCACACCAATAGTTGGAGTAACAACAGTGGCCTAGTGGTATTGGCATTGGACTAGTAATGTAGAGAACCAAGGTAATGCTGTGGTGGCCCAGAGTAATAATGTGGCGATGGTGAAATTTGAATTGAATAAAAATCTGGAATTAAAAGCCTTATGTTGACCATGAAACTATTGTTGATTGTCCTAACAATCCACCTGCTTCACTACTGTTAATTAGGGAAGGACATCTGCCACCCTTACTTGGTGTGGCCCACAGGAATGTGGTTCAAGGGCAATTAGGGATGGGCAATAAATGCCACACCAGCCTGCGGCGCCACATCCCATGAAAGAATTTTTAAAATGCTACAAAGTTGAGAGTTCAAATCACGATGACCTGAAGGATTTCACAATCAATGAAGTACAGTTACTGGATGTTATGCAAGAAACACACGGCCAAATGTGGGCAATAATTTCCCAGCAATGTGACAAGCGAGTGAATGACTTTTTGACTTGGTAGAGGGATGAATATTGGAATCCAGCCCAAGGCCTCAGTTGATCATCTCCTCTGAAATATGGCACTTTTGACAATGCAGCGCTCCCTCTGTGCGACACAGGTCGATTTGGCACTTTCTGCGAGGAACTAGAACCCACGACCTTCGAACTCGTGAGGTGTGACCACTGAGTCGAGGCTGACAGACTGCACCATGACCAGTTACGAATTCAATTCACCAGACATGGTGCCCTCTGGGCTGGCTGGCACTAGATAATGATGGGTGCTGGATTGTCATCAAAACTCAAATTAGTTTGCTTCTGTCTTTCATGGAATGGAACCTCCTGTTCCTACCTGAACTGATCCTGTCCCAGCCTCTCGCAATGTAGTTAATTTTTAATTCTCTCGCCAACCGTGGGCTGGGCAATGAATCTCGGTTTGCTCGTGCTGCCCATATCTTCAGTATAAACACTTTTTAAAAAAAAAAGAGTATCAATTTAAGTTGGTGGAGGAGGGTGCAGGTAAATGGAGGAGGCGGGGTTGGCGACCTTGTCTCTGCCCTGGCGAGTGCCACCCCAACCAGCTGCCAGTTACCAAATCCAAACTTGGTGCCCCAGTGCATCACACACCAGCTTCCATTGTGACATGTGTCCTTATGACTTTGGTGATTTGGGTTCCATTGTAAATGCCATGATTACAGAAGGTTGTTCGACACAGTGTCCTGCTGATTGCCATTGACTCACCCGTGATCCGGGATGCTTTTATTAGGTCTAAAAATAACATGATAATTTAAGCGCGTTAATTCCAAGAGCACTTGCATTTCAGAATCATTCCACCTCCAGTCCTGTTTTGTAAGGTGTCGCACAAAGATTTATAGATTAGCACATTTTGCAGATGTTGTGATGAAAGCTCTTATCTTTTTAAAAAGTGTGAAGGGCATTCATTACTCAGAGGACTCCGCACTACTGCTCTGTATCTATAGCAACCATCTCTTACTTTCTTCTGTTTTCTCTTCACACTCTGTAGTCATCTGACTCTTAACTCTTGCAGTGCCAAGGGCCTCGGCCACACATCTTTCTCTTTCTCTCTCTCACACACACACGCACACGCATACCCTCGCCCTCCAATCCGGATGACACGCGGGGGGGAACTTATCTGGTCTGGGACAGGAGCAGCTTTGCAGTTGGGAAGGGTAAAGATGATCGAGCAAGCAGGGGAATGGGAATGTTGAGTGTGAGAATTGTGGAGAAGCTGGGATGACCGTCAGGTGAAGTAACACGCGCCTTGTTGTGAAGGATGGGGAGTGGTGACCCTGCCTCTGGCCTGCTCCCATCGCCGTCGGTGGCCTGGTTGACGGGATGTTTTATTCACTCCATCATCCCCTGTCACTGTTCGATGCTGGGCTTTTAATTCATTTTGGTTGCAAATGTCAGTGTCGGCTTCAAGATGTTAATCAACTAATACTTTCCTGTGCAGGCTGTCATACTAATGGACAGGAGGGAGTGATAGGGTTTGCAGGGTGCTATGGGCAGAGATCATCAAATGATGTGGTAAGTCACAAGCCCTTGGACACCCCCCCTGAGCAGGGTTGTGAAGTTACACGCTCTCCCTCCCATCCTTGGTGTTTGAGCGTAACCCTCTGGCCAATCGACCACAGAAGGGCTGCAGGTCACATGCCATCCTTTTGGCAATACCTGCTCTAAGTAGGCGAGCGATACCCCATGCACTGTCGATATTAGTACAAAACGTGGCTTTGCGTTGAGCGTGAAGTGCGAGGCGTGACTTGCGAGGTCAGTGGCGAGTTGAATTTGAGCGCTGTGATGTAAATGGTGTGCGGATGCTCCTGGAGTTGCGGATCTGTGCGCCAGCTCTGCTGTCAACAGGCTGCAATCAATGGCACAATGATAATCTGGCTGAGTGCAGCTCAATATAGAGGGCTTCTAACTCCGAGCCATTATGGGGCTGATAGCATACGTGGGGAGGCAGAGGCATAGCGGTATTGTCATTGGACTTATAATCCAGAGATCCAGGGTAATGCTCTTGGGAGCGGGTGTGAACCTTGCAATGGCAGATGTTGAAATTTGTATTCAAGAAAAATAAAATATGGAAGTACAAGTCTAATGTTTTGTAAATTTAGAGTACCCAATTATTTATTTTCAATTAAGGGGCTATTTAGCGTGGCCAATCCACCTACCCGGTACATCTTTGGGTTTGTGGGGGAGAAACCCACGCAGACACGGGAAGAATGTGCAAACTCCACACAGGCAGTGACCCGGGCCCGAGGTCGAACCCGGGTCCTCAGCGCTGTAGGCAGCAGTGCTAACCACTGCGCCACCGTGCTGCCACAATGATGACCATGAAACCATGTTTGATTGTTTTAAAAACCCATCTGGTTCACTACTGTCCTTTAGGGAAGGAAATCTGCCGTCCTTACCCGGTCTGGCCTACATGTGGCTCCAGACCCACAGCAATGTGACTCTTAAATGTCTTCAGGGATGGGCACTAAATGCTGGCCTAGCCAGCAATGCCCACATTCCATAAACTATTTTAAAAAATTGGTTGTGGAAGGGAGATTGGCATCAAATGAGCCGCTTCAAAGGAGAATTTGTGTGAAAACTACCTTCGATTGACCAGGTTGGTTCTTGCATGTGGACAGTACCTGTTGATGTGTGCGTTTTGTGCAGTAGGTGTGATTTACTGGAGATCTTCAGAGACGATGGCTTTTTCTGATATAATGGACACCATGGGCGTGATCCTCCGAGTCGGAAATCAAAACAAGAGGCAATCAACATCAGATAGTCAGCACGAAATCCAACATTGAGTTCAGGAAAGCCCTAAGAGTAACGAGAATTTGGAACTCTGTACTGCCACAGGGAGTGGTCGCAGTGAATAGTAATAGATGCATAGAAGGGGAGTTAGGATAAGTATATGAGTGGGAAGGGAATTGTGGGTTACCTCGGAGATGAGGAAGAATGGGATGAGGCTCCAGTGCAGCATGAACTCCGACATGGGCTACTTCAGCCAATTGGCCTGTTTCCGCGCTGTCAATCCAATGTGTAAAACGTATCACTCTGTTTTCCACTGTTTTTACACTGATTTTTAAATAGTGGATTTATTGAATTTTCATTAGGGAATGATTCCAGGATTTGAAGGACTCTGACACCTACTGGTATCATCTCCCTGACCCTGCAGGTGTCTCTCTCAATAATCACATAATGTAACCTGCAGAGCTGATGCACACAGCTGGTATTTTAATAGCCTGTCACTTCAAATTGACTTGCACGCTAACTAAATGAGCTGCTGACTGAACGTGGCAATTATCATTATTTGGCGGCGAGTTCTGCCCGGATTGGCATTTCTCTCCCTGTCTCTCTTTCTCTCTCTCTCTCTCTCTCGGTGTGAGTCCAGAGAGGGAACAGAAACGAGCACTCTGGGAGAACCCGTAACTTGTCGCCTTGCCGTCTCTTCTTGAGTTGTTTCAACTTTATGTGCTCCGGGAGGTCAATATCAAAGCTAACCCATTTCTAAAATCCCTTGTGGCCCTGGCTCATCTTTTCAGCTCGGGAATTCAAGGTCACACGGGGGACCTTGTCCTGCTGCAGGTTCATCCCTCACTTTGGCCCTATCTCAGTGGATTGCGCAGGATTACGAATGATCGACAACACAGAAACAGGCCATTCTGCCCATCCAATCCATGCTGATGTTGCTGCTCCACTCCAGCCTCCTCCCATCTTTCCTTCTATAAATCGACCATCATAACCCTCTCCTTCTCCTTGAAAGGTTTGTCCAGCTTTCCCTTGAGTGTGTCTCCAAGATTCACTTCAACCCCGGCCTGCGGCTAGGAGCTTCTCATTCTCTTTGGGCAAATTCACTTCTTCTGAATTCCCTGTTGGATTTCTTGTGACCATCTTATATTGATGGCTCCTCATTCTGCTCTTCCCCACCATGAAGAAACCTTCCCCCTGTGTCCACTCTCACAAAACATTTCATCACTTTGCAGACAATGAGGTCGTCCCTCATCCTTTTTTGTTTCCCCCAGAGGTAGGAGACCCAGTCCGTTTGTCTTTTCTTGCTACCTTGACCCACATATTTCTGAAATCACCCTTGTAGTCTCTCTTTGCAGCCTCTCTTGTGCCTCTATCATTTTTATGGAGGCTCACCTGAGGAAAGAGCTGCGCTCCGAAAGCTAGTGATTTCAAACAAACCTGTTGGACTTTCACCTGGTGTTGTAGAACTTCTTACTGTGCCCACCCTAATCCAACGCCGGCATCGCCACGTCATTTTTCTAATGATGATCAGAGCTGTGTGTAGTATGATCTAATCGAGGTTTGATGCAGGTTTAGCAAAGCATCCTATCTGGCAGCATCACAGCCTGGTATGGCAATGGCTCGGCCCAGGACCGCAACTTCAGAGAGTCGTGAACACCGCCCAGTCCATCACACGAACCTGCCTCCCATCCATTGACTCCATCAACACCTCCCGCTGCCGGGGGAAAGCGGGCAGCATAATCAAAGACCCCTCCCACCCGGCTTACTCATTCTTCCAACCTCTTCCATCGGGCAGGAGATACAGAAGTCTGAGAACATGCACGAACAGACTCAAAAACAGCTTCTTCCCCGTTGTTACCAGACTCCTAAATGACCCTCTTATGGACTGACCTCATTAACACTACAGTTCCTTCACCCTGTATGCTTCACCCGATGCCGGTGCTTATGCAGTTACATTGTGTACCTTGTGTTGCCCTATTATGTATTTTCTTTTCTTCCCTTTTCTTCCCATGTACTTAATGATTGTTGAGCTGCTCGCAGAAAAATACTTTTCACTGTACATCGGTACACGTGACAATAAACAAATCCAATCCAATCCAAGCTTCCGTACTTGAGGGTGGTTCCCTGGAACTTCCATCTTGCACCTCGCAACCCTGCCAACTGGCTCTGGCGCTGCCAACTCCGACTGGATGCCTTCCTGAAGGTTTCTTCATGCGACATCCCACCTGACAATATTTTGTTGCCTTAGCTTAGACGTCCAGAGTTCACCTTCTCCCTATCCTCTCCTGATGAATCTCTCCTTAAAGAGGTGCTGGGGGTTGGGGGAGGAGAGGAATGTTGGTGATGTGTAATATGGTGGGAGGGCACGAGTGCTGTCGGGTGGTTTGCGGACTGGGTGTACAGAGTCTGAATTTGGTGTGGGGTCCCACGAGCTGGGTGACCCCACTTGTGCAATAGACTTCCACACTGAGTTCAGAGACGTGGTGGAGTCTGCAATACGGTCCAAGTGTTTCTGAACCTTATCACAATCCTGACCATTTGGAGTTGGAAATGCCGCACGGACCAACGGGTGAGTGGGTGAGATTTTCCGGTCCTGCCGATGGCGACCTCCTGCTTCCCGGTAGTGTAGGGTACGGAAAATCAAAAACAGGAAATCGGAGGATCTTGCCACTGGCCAGTAGCGGCTCCGCTGCCTCAAAACACACCGGTGGGGAGGTGTACGGAAAATCCCATCCATCATTTTGGCAGTACCATATAATCTTTGGTTGTTATTGTGTACTATTTCATTACAGTAGATCAATTAAAAATATTCTTCCATGTTGTCGGAGAGCTCCTGAATTTAATGATTAAATTAAGCCTTTAGTTTAGGTCATAGCTTTTGAGCCCAATCGATTGATTTAAATTGTTCTCATGTCAGGAAGTTTTAACCTTCTGGCAACCAGATATCAGGACATGACACCCATCCCACCAATTTTCCATCAGGACCACAACAGATATATATAGGAAGGTCATCACTCGCAAGGTCCCCTCCAAGTCGCGTGCCACTCTGACGGGTGAAAATATCTTTGCTCCTTCGCCGTATCTGGGCTAAAACCCTCAGACCTTCCTCACCAACAGCACCATGGGTGTGCATGCACCTCGCGGACCAGAGCGGTTCAAAAAGGCGGCTGACCACCACCTCGAGGGCAATTCGGCATTGGCCAATAAATGCCAGCCTTGGCCCGTGGTGCTCGCATCCCATGAATGGTTGTGGAAGGAAAATAGAAACAAGGACAGAAGTTCTTCGCAGGCAGGCATCGCGATACAGGGGCTCACCGCGGGGAATTGGAAGCAGTTGGCAAGAGTCGAATAAAAAGTGGAAAGAAAGAGGGTTATTTTTCCCAGGACACTCATCCCTCACATTAATAAGTGCGTGCACAGACAAAAAAAGTAAGAGGTTTTATTCACTCGGCTGAAATGTATTCATCAGCTATTCTCTCAGTCAATCGACTGTTCGATGCAACAGGCCCAGGGGCTCTTGCGCTTCTGTTTTTAAAAATAGGAATGGCAGCTATTATTGGGCTCAGTGGATTTCCAGTGTTGCTTGGATAGTTTTTTTAAAAAATTGATGTTCAGACGCAATTGGCTTGTTAGGTGTGAGTAGGCCTCTAACCCTTAGCCAATTTTCTCTCTTTCCACTATCCCCAGGGTTTCCACTGTCCCAGAGTCCCATGGAATTAAAAATTAATCTCCCGGACACTGCTGCAAACAGAATTGTGCTTTTCTTTCCTCATTTTGAGTCTCCGTGTCTCAGTTGTTCGCAATCTCTCCTCCAGAGTCACAGGGTTCCAGTTTTGTGCCCCAGTTCAAGGCTTGAGGACCACAATCCAAGCTGGCACTCCAGTGCAGCACTGAGGGAGTGCTGTACTGTTGGGAGGTGTCGTTTTCCACTTGTTTGGGTGGATGTAGGAGTTCACACCAACTATTCTAAAGAAGAGCTGGTGAGTTCTCCTTTGACGACCTGGCCAATACATATCTCTCAAATCGGCATCTTGGAAGAATCGATTTTCAGATCATTATCACGTTGCTGTATGCTGTTGCAAATTGGCTGCCATGTTTTCGACATTACAAGAATGGCCACACTTTGTAAAGTGCTTCATTGACTCGAAAGCACTTGGCGACATCGAAAGGTCATGAAAAGTGCTACCTAAATGCAAGTCTTCCTTTTCTTTATTTCTCTTTGAAAAGGCGTTTTATAAAAATGTTGGGGATGGGGGAGGAAGAGGATCTTTGACTAATGGTCAGGAGTCATCCAATTGGATAATGGAAGAGTTTGTTTGCTTTCCAATGGGTCACAGGGAGGTGGCATGACACTAAAGTTCAGGAAACCCATGAGCAAAGGGATCATATGATGAACAGATCTAACCTGTTTCCCCCCCCCCCCCCCCCCCCCCCCCCACCCACCACCACCCTTCTCCCATTCCTCCAGGGGTAGTGCACTGGACAAATCAAGCCTCCCACCCCCGGGTTCAACCAAAAGGTTCAATTTCTTTGTCTGGTGGAAGAGCGTTTATTTATGATGCCTGGATGTATAAACCTGACTTGGATTCTGTTGAATGCAAGAACCTGAGGCGTGATCGGATCAAATAATTTAGTATGATTAAAGGATTTGATACGGTAGATGTGGGAAAAGTATTTTCTGCAGTGGTGAAAACCAGACCGAGGGGAGGTAATCTTTTAATTGGAGACAAGTTATTTAGGAATTTAATCAAGAGTCAATTTTTTTTAACAATAAACGCTATCTCAGTCTCAACTGAAGCATTGTATAGAGCTTTGGGCACCACAATTCAGGGAAAGGGGGAAGGAATTAGAGTGCAAAAGAGATTCATGGACAAGTGTCGGAAAAATCTGAACAAAAGCAAAATACTGCGGGTGCTGGGAATCTGAGATAAAATCTGACACTGCTGGAAAAGCTCCAAGGGTCAGGCAGCACCTGTGGAGAGAGATACGTTTCAGGTCTAATCAGCAGAGCTCTGAGCCAAATGTTAACTCCGTTTCTCATTCCACAGATACTGCCAGTCCTACTCTGCCGCTCTCCAGGATTTTCTGTTTTTATTGCAGCGGGAATCTGGGTCTCTTTCTTTACCTCTTTCCACATGCTCGGCTGTGAATGCTGGGAGAATTGGAACTTTCAAGGCTGAGATTGTAGATCGGTCTGGTTGCAGAGTGACGGCGGGCGAAGGGAAGAAGGTGGCAGATCCAACGTGATCTAATTGAATGTCAGAGCTGGTTCCAGGGACTGAATCTCCTGTTCTGAATGCTCCTCCAGTACCAATCCCCATCATGGGTGCACCCTTGTACTTTGTCATTCTCTGCTGCAGCACAGTCAGGCAACCAGCTTCCTTCAGCGTCTCTGTTTTGTGCCTTTTTTCTACGTAAGAAACGTTTGGATTGAAATTGTAGATTGAGTAACAGTGGTGATAATCCACAAAGACCGGAGCATCGAGGCAGACTTGAACTGATTGAAAAGCCAGTCAATGTGGGCTTGAAGTGAGAGATTTTGCTTGACCAGCCTGCTGGATTCTTTGAAGATTTAACCTAGTTATGGGAAACTCAGTAGAATTAATATACTTACACTTCAGCACAGCCTCTCTGAAAATATCACCCTGGAGATTGGAAGTGGAAGGGTATAGAATAGAGACAAGCTTCAAAAAGGAGATTACCTGTTGTTTGAGTCAGGATATTGAGGGAGTGGTATCACTGTGACAAGAGATTGAAACAGCAGTCGGACATCTGAACTCCCCAAGACTGTCCCATCATTCAGTTAGGTCATGACTGATCTGAAACTTCACTTCCCCCATCGCCTTAGCTCTGTAACCTTTAATGCAGAGCCTCACAAAGACCTATTACTCGTCTTGAAGTTCCCAGACTCCACATCTGTTTGAGGGAGCGAGTCCCAGATTTGCGATTCCCTTTGTGTGAAGAAGTGTTTCTGGGCATTGTTCTCAAATGGCCTGACTCTACCAAGATTATGCCCCCTTGATCTGAACTCACCATCCCAGAGAAAATAGTGGCTCTCCCTACCTTGTCAAATCCCTTAATCAGTTAGAATTAGTAAGAAGCCTTATAACACCGGGTTAAAGTCCAGCAGGATGGTTTGGAATCACTAGCTTTTGGAGCATAGCTGCTTCAGTTGAGACACCTGATGAAGGAGCTGATATGAAATTAAATGAAATGAGGGGCTGGTTTAGCACACTGGGCTAAATCGCTGGCTTTTAAAGCAGACCAGGGCAGGCCAGCAGCACGGTTCAATTCCCGTACCAGCCTCCCCGAACAGGCGCCGGAATGTGGCGACTAGGGGCTTTTCACAGTAACTTCATTGAAGCCTACTTGTGACAATAAGCGATTTTCATTTCATTCAATAAAAAAATCTGGAATTAAATTCATAATAATGACCATGGAAGACCATTGCCTAATGTAGCAACACCTTGACTTTGTGAAGTTGAGCAGGAAAAGCGTGACATAATACTTCAGAATGCTGGAAGGGGAGGGGTGTAGCACGGGAGGTAAAGGACAAAGAGGAAGTGTGTACTGTGAAGAGCAAATACGTGGTCAGAGAGGTGGAGTTTAGTGAGAGCTATGACAAGAGCCTGAATGGATATTACGCCTTTAATTGAGGAGAATGGCACCCCGGCGGCCTACACCTTGTGTTCCTCCCCACTCTCCCTCGTTTTCCCACCCACTGGGTTTTTGCTGCCTTTGGATCACCAATTATATAAAATGCGCTTGCATCAGCTGAGCTGGAAAGGATATTGTATTAATGAAACCAATCTGCCAGGTTGGCACTGAAGTGGGCACTGCCAATAAGTGGAGTGACCATTAAGGGAATGGTGTGATGGCAGAAATTGAGAAACTCGGGGAGAGATTGAGGTCTCTTCACAGTTGCCACATTGGACGCGCTGTATAACTGACCGACTTGGTGGCATTTTCCCAAAGAATTGGCAAAGTGTCAGGGTCTGACTGAAAACCGGCGTCTTTCTCTCCAGAAACACAGTCGGGCTTTCAGACCAGATGTTCTGGCACTGAGTTTGCAAGAAAATCTGGGTGGCGTGGTTTGTGCCATCGCTCTGGCGGGGCAGGGCCTGATAGAGCCGGCAAGGTCGGCTCCACCGAGATTGGAATGCCATCTTTAAAGGGCGCTCTGATCTTCATTTAAAATAAGTAGCACCAGCAACCCCCACGGACAAGGAGGACCAACTCTACAAGCATCTGGGTGAACCCCCCCCCCGCAATACAGAAATATCAGGGGATGCTGTACACCTCCCCCTCCCCCCTCTCTCTCTCTCTCTCTCACCCTCCATCACAGTGTCATCGTGACTCTCCCCTCTGCCTTCAATCCCTTCCTCCACCACCACACAGCAGGGGGCCCCCTTCCCCCCCAACCCCGGCAGTACACAATTTAGTGCCCCCTGGAACCTTGGCAATTTCATCCAGGCAGCATGGTAGCATAGTGGATAGCACAATTGCTTCACAGCTCCAGGGCCCCAGGTTCGATTCCCGGCTTGGGTCACTGTCTGCACGTTCTCCCCGTGTCTGCGTGGGTTTCCTCCCACAGTCCAAAGATGTGCGGGTTAGGTGAATTGGCCATGCTAACTTGCCCTTGGTGTCCACAATTGCCCTTTGGGTTGGGTGGGGTTACTGGGTTATGGGGATAGGGTAGGGGTGTGGGCTTGAATAGGGTGTTCTTTCTAAGAGCCAGTGCAGACTTGATGGGCCAAATGTCCTTTTCTGCACTGTGAATTCTATGAATACTGTCATGTCCCTCACCATCTGGGGGCTAAACTCGCCTTCACACCCCTGGTGTGGCCATCGCGACTGGTTCTCCTTTGTGAAAACCAGTCATCATTTGCACCCGCGTAACATCACTGCAACGGGTGGGGAGGATAAGGTGTTGGAGGACGTTACGGCTTCAAGCCCTGTAAGTATATATTAAGATATGATAATGTATGGTAATCAGATTCTCGCTCTTTCTGGGTGTGAATCTAATCACGTCACCGGCCAGTGGGGTGGGGGGGTTGGCTCAAACCCTGTTTTGGCCCCCTCATGAGATTTAGCGGCCATAACGGGATTTGCACCCACAGCGAGCGGGGCTGCTAAAGCCCTCCAAAATAAAAAGGCAGTGCGTGAGTGTGTTGATTGGCGGTCTCTGCTGTGTTGTTCTCTGGGCAGCAGTGATGAGCAGTCACAGACTGTCAGTTTTTGCTTGGAGGCCAGGGCAGAGTCACATTAGACTGTCTTCTCTCATCTTCTACCAATGGGTGAGAAATGAAGATTTGATTGAACGCAAGACGTGTATTATAACGAAACGGTACAAAGGTAGAGGACATCATAACCCTCATGTCCTTTATATCCCTCGGGTCCTTTATATCCCTCATGTACTTACTCCGCACTATCTCTGCAACCTCATTATAGGAAGGATGTGGACGCATTGGAAAGGGTACAGAGGAGATTTACAAGAATGCTGCCTGGTATGGAGGGAAGATCATATGAGGAAAGGCTGAAGGACTTGAGGCTGTTTTCATTAGAGAGAAGGTTAAGAGGTGACTTAATTGAGGCATACAAGATGATCAGAGGATTAGATAGGGTGGACAGTGAGAGCCATTTTCCTTGGATGGTGATGTCCAGCACGAGGGGACATAGCTTTAAATTGAGGGGAGATAGATATAGGACAGATGTCAGAGGTAGGTTATTTACTCGGAGAGTAGTAAGGGCGTGGAATGCCCTGCCTGCAACAGTAGTGGACTCGCCAACACTAAACGCATTCAAATGGTCATTGGATAGGCATATGGACGATCAGGGAATAGTGTAGAGGGACTTTAGAGGGGTTTCACAGGACGGCGCAACATCGTGGGCCGAAGGGCCTGTACTACGCTGTAATGTTCTCTATTCTATCTTCTATATTCCTCCAGCTTTGCAACCCTCTCGGACCTCTATGCCCTTCGAACTCGGGTCTCTTTGATTTAATTGCCCCACCATGGAGGTGGAAACCTCTCTGCCTAGTTCACCTCTAAATCGCTGCAGCTCGCTACTTTTCTCTCTTCCTTTTAAGATGTTCCTTAAAATCTTCCTTTTTGATCAAGCTCTTCACCACCTGTCTTCATTTCCCCTGTTGTGGTTTTGTGCTCCGTTTCATTCAATGATTCTCCTGTGAAGCATTTTAGGGTGTTTTACTTTGTTAAAGAAGCAACATAAATGCAAGTTATTGGATGTGAAGCCCCACCAGTAAATAAGGCACTAACGATCCATGTGGTTAACACATTTTTCAAGGAAGCTATCTCCCACCCATACCAACGCATAACACCTCACGAGTTCTCAAGGAAATTATGCTTGTTGTCAGTGCGGTAACTAACAATAAGAGAATAATCTGTTAACATCTGAGCTGCCATCAGGAAATAGATTTACTGCAAAAACTGTTGGATTGAATGTAGGAATTTCAAATGTATTGCAGTGAGGCTATTTGGTGCAGTAAGGGTTAAAAGTCTGGGCTCATGGAATTTTGTTTGGATAAAGGGGATTCCCTGTGGAGTTAATTAGGTTTCAGCTTGGTACGATGCTGTCATTGCTGGCTGGAACCAAGGTATCAGGCATTTTGCAGAGAACAGTCCAGTTGTGAGCTGAATGAAACTGTGACCAGAAGGCAAGGAGTTTGCCCTCACTGCAGTTCAGTTAAAAGAGATTAACAGTCTTGAAAGCAATGCAGACTTGTCTGAGAACAAGGGGAGATGAAACAGCAGCTGAAGAAATAAGGCTGGGGTTTCTGCATGGTTCTGACAGGAGTCAGATCATTTCTTTAAAGCTGTGCCAAAAGATAGTTCCTTCACAAACAACATCTCCGTAAAGTAAGTATTCCTAAGTGCCAATGATTTAATGGTGGATTAAAAGCTGAGATAGGTTTTTCCTTGTTGTTTCATTGGGATTGTCTAAGGGGTAATTGTAAGCTATTTTCTAGTGTGATGGTAAAGGTTTTGATACTGTGTTAGTAATAAAGTTTGTTTTAATATACCATATCTTTATTTTGCGTGAAATCACTCCGAGAGAGAGGTATCCTTTCCTCACATTCTTACAAAATTCAAATAAAATATTGGGGTTTCTGTGCTGTATCCTAGCAACTGTTGGAATCTGGTTTGGGATTGTAATGCACTTTTCTGGAAAGGAAGAGAATTTGTCACCCTTGCTCCCCAGGCAGATTAGTGGGTGCAGACATATACCATCGAACAATAATAATAATCTTTATTGTCACAAGGAGGCTTACATTATCACTGCAATGAAGTTACTGTGAAAAGCCCCTGGTTGCCACACTCCAGCGCCTGTTCGGGTACACGGAGGGAGAATTCAGAATGCCCAAATTACCTTACAAGCACGTCTTTCGGGACTTGTGGGAGGAAACCGGAGCTCCCGGAGGAAACCCCCCACAGACACGGGGAGAACGGGCAGATTCCGCACTGACGGTGACCCGAGCCGGGAATCGAACCTGGGATGGTGAGGTTGTTGGTGAGGTTACCAGGTTCTGATCCTGAAACTCCAGTGCTTCTCGACACCATTCATCTAAACTAGGGAGGGGGAGGGGTGGGGGGGAGGGAGGTTGAGGGGGTGGGAGATTGAGGGGGTGCATGCGGGACTGGGGGGGGGGGGGAGAATCAGGCGGTGGTGCGAATTGACCTGGGGGTGGGGGGTGGGGGTGGGTTAGTGTCCCTGAAAGTGATCCCGCTACCCCTTCCTCCGGCCGAGGAGGAAAGGTAGGAGTTTTACATAGATTACATAGAATTTACAGTGCAGAAGGAGGCCATTCGGCCCATCGGGTCTGCACCGGCTCCTGGAAAGAGCACCCTACCCCCTACCCAAGGTCAACACCTCCACCCTATCCCCATAACCCAGTAACCCCACCCAACACTAAGGGCAATTTTGGACACTAAGGGCAATTTATCATGGCCAATCCACCTAACCTGCACATCTTTGGACTGTGGGAGGAAACCGGAGCACCCGGAGGAAACTCGCGCGCACACACGGGGAGGATGTGCAGACTCCGCACAGACAGTGACCCAAGCCGGAATCGAACCTGGGACCCAGGAGCTGTGAAGCGATTGTGCTATCCACAATGCTACCGTGCTGCCAGTTAGTGGATGTCGGATGATGACATTGGCCCTGGCCCCGGCGCTTTGGCAGCCAGGGTAAGAAAGCGTTGATGTAATTTCTCCAGATTGCGTCGATGTGAAATCAGACCGTTCCGGCTATTAATATTCTGTCAGTGCGCGCCGAGAGCTGTTTGTGAGCCTGACAGCCGACTTGCTGAGTAGTTACTTAATATGAGTGTAATACGAAATGTGTAATTTGCAGCCTGTTAATGGTGATCTGCGACAGACCAATGAACTGTGATTGATTAGGCAGCTTCCTCTGAGGGGAGGGAAGGCTCACATCATTAGATCTGGCCTGCCGAAAGGAAGCTGCAACAACTCACTTTAATAACTTCTGCATATCCATGCAAAAAAAACATAAAGAGCAGCATATTACCCACTTGTTATTAAAGGGTGTGAGCACTGCATAATTTCTATTTGACAAATAATTGATGAAGGAGCACATTTGGATCAGGGCTGTTACCTGACCCTGGCGGAACTGATGAGTGTTTGGTCGCAGTATCTGGAACTTGGTCGGAATTTACAGGCCGGTGCTGAGTAAAATGCTCATCGTTGGGAAGGACAACCAACCATCTTTATTCTTTTTTGGCTTGCAAGTGCGGTCACTGTTGTAATGTCGGAAATGCAGCAGCCAATTTGCGTACAGCAAGATCCCGCAGCGAGATAAGTGATGAGATGGATATTCTTAATATGCCGATTAGATTGGATGGATGTTGGCAAGGTGGTAGAAGCGACCTCTCCTGCTCTTCTTTGAACCGTGCTCTGGGACCTTGGACATCCAGCCTCGGTTTAACCTCCGCTTTGTTTTGAGGATGCACCGCCGACGATGCAGCGCTCCCTCGGCACTGGTGCCCCCGAGTGTGGGCCTAAGTTCTGTTCTCGAGTCTCCAGACTGGGACTTGAACCCCCGACCTTCCGCGACTCGGGAGGCGGGAGCGCTACCCAGGAAGGCACAGCTCATGGCCTAGAGCCCCAGGCTGCATGCCACCAAATGGAAAGGGGATTGAAAGTGGCTCGGGCGGAGAGCTGGCAGACTGCCAGTATAAACAGGATCTGAGTGTCAAGTGCTAATTGAGCCATCATCCTAATGAGCGTTTGGTATAAAGACGGAATCGCAGTGCTCCTGTGCACCTCTGTCGCTTCTCTCCTCTGGATTCTTTACAAGGAAATATGATGTCCTCGGGCTAAACCCGTCGAACGACTGGTTCAATAGGCAACAGCCGAGCAGTCGGGCACTTGATGCAACCCGGGGACGATGGCAACTGTTGCCTGCCTGCCTGCCTGCGTGGCGCAGGGAGTGAAGTCGCAAGTGCTGCAGCAAGGCAGGACTGAAAAGGGAGGGGGGGGGGGGGCTGCAACTGCCTTGCATGACAATGAACTGACTTTTCAGCAGAAACTGGAGGGTGCGAAGGGAAGGCGGAGATTCCCAGCATCAAGCTGTTTGCCTGTGTGAAAGCCAATTTGAGCCGGCGTTGGGCCTTGGAGCAGAGTAAAGGTTTAGGAATGAATGGATAATAGCTGGAGAGGCTGGAGCCAAATACCATTTAAAGCTGCTGCCTCTTACTGTGCCCCGACAGCAGAGCGGAGGGCGGAATATTCAGAGCTGTCAAGATTACTTCAAAAAGAAAGATTATTTCAGCAGCGTTAAGTCTCAATTTGAACAAAAAAATGACAAACTGATTGGCTAAATCAGTGATTCTGTGGCACGTTTCCCTTTTATTTGTTTTAACATTACAGTTGGGAATACATTTTCTACCACACACTTTAATTTGGAGAAAATGGACGAAAATGTTGTGTTTCTGGACAATGTGTTGGATGCAGCTTTTTGAAACAGAGCCACCTGGTGTTTGGGCTGAATAGTTAGATGTGTGTGTGTGTGTGTGTGTGTGTGTATACAATCCCATGTCTGTGTGCACGAGCCCGCATTTCTGTGTGTGCACGAGCCCGTGTCTGTGTGTGTGTGTGTGTGTGTGCATGAGCCTGTGTCTCTGTGTGCATGAGCTCGTGTCTCTGTGTGTGCGTGTGTGTGTGTCTGTGTGTGTGTGCATGAGCTCGTGTGTGTGTGTGTGTGTGCGTGTGTGTGCACGGGCCCGTGTCTCTGCGTGTGTGTGCACGGGCCCATGTCTCTGCGTGTGTGTGCACGGGCCCGTGTTTTTGTGTGTGTGCGCACGGGCCCGTGTCTCTACTCCAACATGCGCACCGAGGCAAAATGGAGGCTGTGTTCCATGGTCAGTGACTAATGTGCTCATTTACAATTCAGCTTTAAGCAGTTTGGGTCTGCTGGCTCAGGAACAGATGGGCTGGGTAAGAATTAAGATTCATCCACAGACCAATCTCTTCCCACCCCTATGGACGATTACCGTGCACTCCAGCCAAATTAATCGTTCAGTGGAAAAAGCTGCTTTCTTCTTACGCCAGCAATGGTTCATGGGTCAAGGAGACCCAATTTGACACCGGGAGCAGAAAGGGAAGTTTTGTGCCTCAAAATTGCTTCACATACTCGAGTTATAATCGCTATTGTTAATGTCAGAAAATCCGGCAGCCATTTTGTACACAGCAAGATGCCAAATGCATTAAACAAGGTCGGTGATTAGTTAACCTGATTCTTTATTCCAAAGATGATTGGTTGGACATTTGGAAAACTCTAACCTTGAGAGCGGGAAATGGATTATTTCAATATTTACTGTTAGAGGGAGTGAGGAACCCGGTTCAACACCTTATCCAAAAAGCAGCACCTCTGACAATGTAGCACTCCATTCTGGTGGCAGCTCAGCAGGACTCCTGGAGTGTGGGTTGGACCCGGAACCTTCCGACTAAGTGAGGGATCCAAGTTAGCAACCGAGGGGCACTGTGGAAATAAACAGAAAAATTTATATTTTTTTTAAAGAAGCATTTTTCTTGAAGATTTTCACTTCAACAAATAAAACAACCAAGCTGCAGGAATGGCACGGCTCAGCAAAAGTGTGTCAACACTGAGAGGAGCTGGAGAACAGCAATATGGCCGGCCCAGTACAATCATAGAAAGCAGACTCAACTCGCTGCCTCTATATGCACTGCCAGCGAACAACGGACAGGAGGGTAAGGCCATGAAAACATGGTAAAATGGTGCATGCCTTCCCACGAAGCGGTTGCTCGCAACGACCGTGGGACTTCAGGATCAGTTCTTTCTGGCACGTTCGGGCGCCCACCAATGCATATCTCCCTCTGCTCCAGCAACACCAGAGGCATCAAGAACCCAGTGTAACCCCTTCCCCTCGGGCACCAGGTCCAGATGTCCCCCTTGCAGAAGCCGATCACGGATTCTTTAGTCCCACCATAGCCAGGATAGAAAAAATACAAAGTAGATTTGCGAGAACCCCCAATTCTAAGAGAATATTGTGCATACTCCACAAGGTGCACCGTAACCACAGCCTCGGGCACAGCACAGAACGATCATTGTCGCACGCGTTTATGCAGAGAGAACCAGCAGTTGTTAATCAGTCAGTACGGTCATGCGTCGCCCAACAGCCTAATTCAGGCAGGATAAAAAAGAATAGAGAAAGGAGTAGACGGTCTTGGGATAAGGAGGATTGGGATACAAACACAGGTCTGTATTCCTCCGGCGCTGCCCACCACCGGATGGGGGGGGGGGGGGGGGGGGGGGGGGGGGGGGGGGGGGGGGGGGGGGGGGGGGGGGGGGGGGGGGGGGGGGGGGGGGGGGGGTGGGGGGGGGGGGGGGGGGGGGGGGGGGGGGGGGTGTGGTGTTCAACAGGACATTAACCGCAACACAGGATTCTACTCAACCCAGCACCCTTGTGTGCTTAGGCTTCTGTAACCAAGATACTTAATAAAAATATTTAGAGTACCCTATTCTTTATTTTAGCGTGGCCAATCCACCTACCCTGCACGGTTGTGGGGGTGAGACCCAAGCAATCACTGGGGAGAATGTGCAAACTAAGACACTCATAATACATCAAAGCTCCACCGCTCAGGACATTCCCTAATGAGAGCCTTCAAGAAGGCATGTCCAAGCATAAGGGGTAATAAGGTGCCGGCCACAGCACGGGACCTGGCCTAGTCCAGCACAATCTTACTCAAAGTAGTCAGTACCCTCTGGACACCCAGCTCCCGCCAAGAACTGCTCCTTACCAAGCACACCCAGGGCAGCGTAGCAGCTCCACTGACACCAGGAAAGTCACATCCGCCTTGGCCAAGGAGACCCCCAGTACCACGGAGGAGGCGAATCATCAAGGCATCCATTAATTGGACAACTTGGGAGGGGGTTTGATTTCTCCCACCGATACACTAAGGGAAACCTCCCTCCACCCCGGAACCCAATCGGCTGAAACGGGGCTCAAAATGGCAGCTGCTCATCCAGATAGAGAGAGGAAACCCCCCCCCCCCCCCTCGCAGTGGGAAGAATACCCAGATTAACCCAAGCACATCAGACACAGACCAGCACTGTATGGGGGATAGGCATGGCCTACGGACTCTCACTTCATAACATTGAGCAAGGATTAAGCGACCAAACCCAGGCGTGTGCCCCCACTCATTATCTCCCAACCCCCGCCCCCCCCCTCCACTTCAATAGCTCCAAAAACACTAACCACAAGGAAGAATAACTGGGACTCCAGTGCTGTCCAGGGTACATGATCTATCCGGGCATTCGCAGGAGATGAACCTGGATTCTCAAAATTTCTAATAACAAAAAAATGTAAATAAATACCCAATACGGTTAGCTGTAAATGGGGGCTTTCCCCAGCCTAGCTGAGGACTTGTGTAACCCTACCTTCTGCCACCACACCAACCACCCACAAATCACCGCTCTAGGCCCCACTCATCTTCTCTATAAACGAGGTAAGCGGTGAATAAATGCAAGAATTGCAGCACGTTTATATAAGAAAAAAGGGTAAGGCACTCCGCACAAACCACTCAACACTTTACCGACTCAATATGGGCCGGGATTCTCCCGCAATCGGCGGGCCGGGCCGTACCGGCGCAAAGACTGGCGCGAACCACTCTGGCGAATTCTCCTCTCTTCCGCAGACTAGGCTGGCATTGGAGTGGGTGGCGCCGTGCCGAAGGGCCTCCACTGGCTGGCGCGAGTTGGCACATGCGCAGGAGCGCCAGTGTGTTCTGGTGCATGTGCAGAACTGCCGCTTCTATCCTGTGCATGCGCAGGGCGTTTCTTCCCCGCGCCGGCCATGGCGGATCTTTACAGAGGCCGGCGTGGAGGGAAAGAGTGCCCCCATGGCACAGGTCCGCCCGCAGATCGGTGGGTGCCGATCGCGGGCCAGGCCACCGTGGAGGGCACCCCCCCCCCCCCCCCCCCCCGCGCCCCTCCGAGGACTCTGCAGGCTGCCCCCCAAGCCAGGTCCCGTCAGGATGGACCTTGTCTATTTCACGGCGGCGGGACTGGCCGAAAATGGGTGGCCGCTCGGCCTCATCGGGGCCCGGAAATTGCCAGGGGGCCACTGCCAACGGCCCCCGACCGGCACCGGAGAATTCGGCAGCCAGCGTCGGAGTGGCAGGGCGGGATTCACCCCCCCACCCCCGACAATTTGCCACCCCGGCGGTGGTCGGAGAATCCCACCCATGGTCTTTGCCGGAATAACAGACGACCCTCACCCTCGTGCTCAAACAGCGTACGCCCCTGTCAGGAAAAAGGACAACACAAAATCAACAGCACAATCACAAGGGAATAAAGTCCAGAATTATTGACGAACTGCAGGATAATAACACCATCCATGTCACTTAGAAAGTCCAAAGCCATGACAGGATCATTGAGCATTTTACAGACGCCTGGTCAGCCTTCAATAATGGCTAAGGTACTGAACCGGACGGGTAACATTTTTAAGTTTTAATGCAGTGTGGAAAGATCAATTCATTCCAGGGGTGATGACATAAGAAATAGGCTTTGTTATTTTATCAACAAACTTTGTTAAAACAAAAGAGAAGAAAACAATATTTACATTTTTACTTCACCTCTAACAATAGCAAATTACACGCAGTTCCTTAACCTTAACACAGCAGTTCCCACTAAACCACACCGTACATGAAAGTGCAGTTCTGGTTCCATTATCACAGACCGATAAAGGGAATAGTTGCATTTACAAAGCAATTTGCTTCTGTTGGGGATATTGGTTGAGAATCCTTTTCCAAAGCCTGCCTCCGTGGCAAATTTCATAGCCTTCCCCTTGTCACTGTTCAAAACAGCATTTACTGTCTCTCTCTCTCGCTTTCTCACTCTCTAAAACTCCGCCCAGCTCTTCAAACAAATGTTCTCCCCTGAGCTGGTTGGACTTGAATCTATTATCGTTATCTTGCCTGATTGCCAACTCCTGTTTATGCAAATGAACAGAGCTATGCCATTTATGTGCAACTAACCTTCCATTGACAGACAAATAGGTGATCAGACTCTGTGATGTGCTGATGGCTTGGTGAAACAAGGTTATCCTGAATGACAAGGGAACTTGAGTAGGGTCATGTTAGCTGACCTAGGGCATCCAGTGTCTTCTTATTAACAAGGCAAAGTCTGAATAGGACAAGGTAACTCGGGCTATGGGAGCATTCCTCTGGCTCCGTTGCCGGCAGTCTTTTCCTTAAGTCTGTTTGACCCCTAAATTGTCTGCTACATCTTGGGACCCCAGTTTTGGATCCAATTTCCTAATCTCTCCCTCTGATGACAAACAACCCTCAGGATCTCTCGAATCGATCTCTTCATCGAACAAAACACCATCACTTCCGCTATGCTGTTGCCCCGGCACCCAGTGAGCAAGGAATCTAGGCCCTGGTCGAGGGGGGGGGGGGGGGGGGGGGGGGGGGGGGGTGATGACCAACTCTTCCCCCCCCCACACCCCCCCAACGATGGACATCGAGGACAGGAACAGGATAACGCTAGTGATCGGGGTCTCCCACCAGCCCATGGACCTCGAAGGCCAGGCACATTGTGCTCCGTCAATCTGAAAACACCATGCCTCAAATCGAGGTTGCGAAAGCAGGGCAGCCAATTCTCAAACTCAGTCAGGAACCCGCCTTCCAAACCTTGCAAGGGACCTTATTCACAAAAACCCCTGTCCAGCCCCTCCACCCTGGGTCAGTCCGATAGGGGACCACACCATGCAGCAGGGATTTCCAAGCGCCCAAGGCGAGGCCCTACCAGGGAAATTGTTCTCATCAAACACCAGGATTCTCTTCTCCGCTTCCACTATTTCTCGAGGATCTTTAAAGTTCATCAAAGTGAGCACCAAAGACCAGAACCACGGGGCTGGGATCATCATCCTAAGACATGATTAGCAATGGCGGGCATCATCTCGATGTTGACAGCACCAACAAGGCGTGGGCCGCTCACCAGCAAAATCACCACGGCAACTTGGACGCCACCCCAGCCCCCTCCGACTGCCTCAATCAAACCAGGATTCCCTCTGTTTTAACTTGGCTCCTTAACACCAAAATCCAGCCAGGTTCATCCAGGGACATAATGCAAGACATATACCCAAAAAATATAATTATGGGATGTGCGTTAGGATAAAATGAAGGATTAAAAGACAAGTGGATACAGGGCTCGCGAAAGCACAGACAGTCCCGTGCTCACGTCACGTGACCCTCCCAAAATGTTTATGTTTAAAAAAGGACCATTGCTCTTCCCATCGATTTGGGTTGAAAAATCTGAATCCTGTGAATATTATAGTGGCCTCGGATGGTTACCATGGATACCTCGCGAAATGGGACTTGTGGAGTTTTCATCTTCAGACCCTTTGATCTGCCATGTTGTCTGCTTGTCGGGCTGTGTCTTTGAAGTTTGAATCTTTGAATGTGTTCCTGAATCAGTGAAGGGTCACATTCGATCTCTGGGTGAAGTGCAAAAAAAATCTCAATTTTTACCTGAACGGAATTGAAAGCAATCCCTGAACAGGAAGGTGATGGTCTTGTAACATACTAACCTCGATTCTGTATCTCTGACGCGTTCAAAAAGAAATTTGAGAAAATTGAAGAGGGTGTGCGGTGATGAATTGAGATATTTCTGTGCCAGTCATTGCTCAACCCTGGTTGATCCTCTCTCCCCACTGATATTGTGTAGGGGTGCTGAGGCTAAGGCCTCCTTGTCTGGATCATCATAACTACACAGCGAGGGCTGAACTTCAAGCTTTCCTGCTTGATATAGGTCAAGTGAACCCCGCCCCCCAAGAAGCCCCAATGCACTATTGGAGGATCCTCAACCCCCAGAGACACACCCTTTTTTTAAATACGTCTAGAGTACCCAATTATTTTATTTCCAATTAAGGGGCAATTGAGCGTGGCCAATCCACCTACCCAGGATTTGGGTTGTGGAGGGTGAGACCCACGCAGACACTGGGAGAATGTCCGTGTGGACTTTGCACAGTGACCCGGAGCCGGGATCGAACCTGGATCCTCGGCGCTGTGAGGCAGCAGTGTTAACCACTGCGCCCAAGCTTGGCACCTTGGCAGTGCCAACCTGGCACCCTGACAGGGCCCCTACATCTGGCAGTGCGACCTGGGTACCTTGCCAGTGCCAGGCTGGCACCTATGTGGCACTGCCAGGATGCCCAAGTGCCCAGGGTGCCACACTGCCCAAAGGCCATGCAGCTTTGAGCCTCCGATCCCCTGGGAGAACCCCAAGAGTGTCATTGCCTCTGGGCCCCACTTGTGGAAACCAGTACTGAACGGTGCTCGCCGAGGTCTGCAAGGCACGGGAGGTTGATCCCACACCCTGACTAACTTGAGAATCTTCACATTAAGTGAGACTAGCTGTCTTGCTTTAATATGCAGAATAGCTAAAAATGTGATCCACCCACAATGGGTTGGATTCACATTGCAGTTTCCCACGATCGAGTTGGATCTCGCGAGGAGTTGCGAGCCAGGTAGATCCTGGGAGCGGGGTCTGCCGGCTTCTATCCACCACACTGCGCCATTGCGTGCTGCTTTTCAGGTGCAATGTGGCCATTAAGTCGCTCCCATAATGTTTTGGCCCCAACTTCTTCCTGTGGTAACGAATTCCACAGGCTCACCCCCTTTTGGGTGAAGAAATTTCTTGTGTCCCCAGACCGTGACTCCTGGTTCTGGACTGCCCCACCATCGGGAACATCGGGACCCCTGCCCGTCCCCTCATCGGGCCGCTCATCGCCTGCAACCGCCGCCGACCAGCCGTGTCTCGCCTCGGTCACGATCGACCAGTCTTGGCCGCACAACCTCGCAACCGCTTCGACAAAGGTGAAGGTTGACGGGCACAAGATATCCTGCCTTCTGGACTCCGGGAGCACTGAGAGCTTCATCCACCCCAATACGATAAGGTGCTGCTCCCTCGCGGTACACCCCGCAAACCAAACAATCTCCCTGGCCTCCGGATCCCACTCCGTGGTGATCTGGGGGTACTGCATCGCCACCCTCACCGTCCAGGGCATAGAGTTCAGCGGCTTCCGGCTCTACATCCTCCCCAACCTCTGCGCTGCCTTGCTACTCGGCCTGGACTTCCAGTGCAACCTCCAGAGCCTAACCCTGAAATTTGGCGGGCCCCTACCACCCCTTACTGTTTGCGGCCTCGCGACCCTTAAGGTCGACCCGCCTTTCCTGTTTGCAAACGTCACCCCGGATTGCAAACCCGTCGCCACCAGGAGCAGACGGTACAGCACCCAGGGCAGGACCTTCATCAGGTCAGAGATCGTGCGGCTGCTGCAGGAAGGTATTATCGAGGCCAGCAACAGCCCCTGGAGAGCCCAAGTGGTAGTGGTGAAAACTGGGAGAAAAACAGGATGGTCGTTGACTACAGTCAGACCATCAATCGGTACACACAGCTCGACGCGTACCCCCTCCGACACATATCTGTTATGGTCAATCGGATTGCATAGTACTGAGTCTTCTCGACAGTGGACCTGAAATCTGCCTACCACCAGCTCCCCATCCGTAAGGCGGACCGCCAATACACTGCGTTTGAAGCAGATGGCCACCTTTACCATTTCCTTAGGGTTCCCTTCGGTGTCACCAACGGGGTCTCGGTCTTCCAACGGGAGATGGACCGAATGGTTGACCGGTCGGGCTGCGGGCCACTTTCCCATACCTGGACAACGTCACCATCTGCAGCCACGATCAGCAGGACCACGACGCTAACCTTTCCAAATTTCTCCACACCGCCACACTCCTCAACCTAACTTACAACAAGGAGAAATGTGTGTTCAGCACGAACCGATTAGCCATCCTCGGCTCTGTGGTTCAGAACGGAGTTCTAGGGCCCGACCCCGATCGCATGCGCTCACTCATGGAACTCCCCCTCCCCCACTGACTCAAGGCCCCCAAATGATTCTTGGGGTTCTTTTCGTATGACGCCCAGTGGGTCCCAAACTATGCGGACAAGGCTCGCCCACTCATTCAATCCACCGCTTTCCCACTGATGGCCGAGGCTCACTAGGCCTTCAACCATATCAAGGCCGACATCGGCAAGGCCGCGATGCACGCGGTCGACGAGACGCTCCCCTTCCAAGTTGAGAGCGATGCATCAGACATCGCTCTGGCCGCCACCCACAACCAGGGAGGCAGGTCCATGGCATTCTTTTCCCGCACCCTCCATGCCTCCGAAATTCGGCACTCCTCTGTCGAAAAGGAGGCCCAAACGATCGTTGAAGCTGTGTGACATTGGAGGCATTACCTGGCCGGCAGGAGATTCACTCTCCTCACTGACCAACGGTCGGTTGCCTTCATGTTTAACAACACACAGCGGGGCAAGATCAAAAATGATAAAATCTTGAGGTGGAGGATTGAGCTCTCCACCTACAATTACGAGATTTTGCCCCGGTAAGCTCAACGAGCCCCCCCCGATGCCCTGTCCCAAGGTACATGTCCCAGTGCACAAGTGGACCCATTCCGGACCCTGCACGACGATTTCTGTTACCCAGGACTCACCCGCTTTTACCTGCGAGACTCATCAAGGCCTGCAACCTGCCCTACTCCATCGAGGGAGTCAGGGCTATCACCAGAGACTGCCAGGTCTGCGCGGAGTGTAAACCGCACTTCCACCGGCCAGACCGTGCGCGCCTGGCGAAGGCCTCCCGCCCCTTTGAACGCCTCAGCGTGGATTTCAAAGGGCCCCTCCCCTCCAACGACCGCAAACCGTACTTTCTTAATGTGGTCGGCGAGTATTCCCGATTCCCATACCCCGATATGACGTCTGCCACCGTCACCAAAGCCCTCAATACCATCCTCGCTCTGTTCGGTTTCCCCGCCTACGTCCACAACGACCGGGGATCCTCATTTATGAGCGATGAGCTGCGCCAGTACCTGCTGAACAAGGGCATTGCCTCGAGCAGGACGACCAGCTACAACCCCAGGGGAAACGGGCAGGTGGAGCGGGAGAATGGGACAGTCTGGAGGGCCGTCCAGCTGGCCCTACGGTCCAGAAACCTCCCGGCCTCCCGCTGGCAGGAGGTCCTCCCTGACGCACTTTACTCCATTCGGTCGCTCCTGTGCACCGCGGCTAATGAAACCCCCCCATGAACGTCTCTTTGCCTTCCCCAGGAAGTCCACCTCCGCGGTTTCGCTCCAAACGTGGCAGGTAGCTCCAGGATCCGTTCTCCTCCGCAAGCATGTGCGGCTCCACAAGGCGGACCCATTGATTGAGAGGTTACAGCTACTCCACGTAAACCCGCAGCACACCTACATAGCCACCAAGACATAGTCTCCCTCAGGGATCTGGCACCAGTTGGTCCCCCCACCTCCCTCCTCCCCCCCCCCCCTTTCTGCCCCGGCGCCACCCTCCCTTCCCCCGACTCACCCCACCGCAGCTCCCGCTCCAGGACAGTCCGTCCTCCCCTTGCTCCCACCCGGGGATGAAGAGGATCTGACATGCTCCCAGAGTCACTGAAGACCAAGCCAACGCCTGAGTCGCCACCAGCACTGCGGCGCTCTCAACGACAGTTCAAGGCGCCCGACCGTCTAAATTTGTAACCTTCTCTGTAATTTTAAAACCAATCTGTATGTATATAGTTTCCCACCACCCCCGCTGGACTCATTTTTAACAGGGGGTGAATGTGGTAGTCGCCACTGTTGTATTATATTGTATATATGGGTATTACGGTAAGGCCCCTGTACTACAGGTACGGGGGTAGATCCCTGCTGCTGGCTCAGCCCAGTAGGCGGAGTATAAATGTGTGTGCTCTCTGAACAGCAGCCATTTCATCAGCTGCTGTAGGAGGCCACACATCTCTGTGTAATAAAGCCTCGATTACATCCTACTCTTGTCTCGTCGTCATTGATAGTGCATCAATGTAGTTTGGAGGTGGGTTACTGGCCTCACACCTCCCAGTCTGACCTGTTCTTGTGGTCACAGTATTTATATGGCTGATCCAGTTCAAGTTTCTGGTCAATGGTAACTCCCCAGGATGTTGATAATGGGGAATTCAGTGATGGTAAAGCCATTGGGCGATGGTTAGAGTCTCTCTTGTTGGAGATACTCATTGCCTGCCACTTTTGTGGTATGAATGCTACTTGCCATTTGTCAGCCCTAGCCTGGATATTTCAGGTCTTGCTGCAATTGGACATAGACTGCTTCAGTGTCTGAGGAGGCGCGAATTGTGCTGAACATTGTGCAGTCATCCACAAACATCACCACTTCTGACCTTATGATGGATGGTCGGTCATTGATAAAGCAGCTGAAGATGGTTGGGCAAAGGATACTACCCTGAGGAACTCTGGAACTCAGATGACTGACCTCCAACCACAACCATCTTCCTTTTGTGCTAGCCATGATTCCAACCAGCAGAGAGTTTCCCCCCTTGATTCCCAGTGACCCCGGTTTTGCCAGGACTCCTTGATGCTACATTCTGTCAAATGCTGCATTGATGTCCAGGGCAGTCACTCTCACATCCTCTCTGAACTTGACTCTTTTATCCATTTTAGACCAAGGCTGTACTGAGGTCAGGAATTGACTGGTCCTGGTGGAACCCAAGCTGAGTGTTAGTCAGCAAGTTATTGGTTTGCACTGAGCCAGGCATTTTCAAAGTCGGGGTCGCGAGTGGGTTGCAGGGGGATGTGTCGGGAGGGTTGCGGAGGATTGCAACAGCCTCAGCAGCAGACGTTTAACAATGCCAGCTGTAGGCGGCCTTCAGAATGACGGCTGTGACCATGTAAAAATCCGGGCGCATTGCACATGCGTTCACGCTCATCGGTGCGCATGTGCAAATTCTGCGCATGCGCACTGGTCAGCAGGCACACATGTGCAGTGTGCCTGCTATTTTTTATATGGTTGTGGCCGTCATATTTACCAGATCACTGTGCAGTAACTTGAATCTTATTTAAAATGTGAATGAGTAGAATTTCATTCCTCTATAATGAAACAAATTAGTTCTTAAAAAAGAATTGTTAAAAGCCGGCTGTTGCACGCAAATTTGCGCAATCGGAGACTCAGGAGAAGATTTGTTTTTAAATTCGGAGTAATCCTCCTGCCTGAAGTGAGGCAGAGAGCAGGTCGCGCCCCCCCCCCCGGAATGCCGACGTCACGTGCTTTGGGCGCGATTGCGAATCCTCCATTTGTCAGCAACAAACAGTAAATGAGGACCAAGCAGGCTCACCTATCGCATTTGAGGTGAGAGAAAGTGGTGCCGCGAAAGTCAGCCCACGTGGGTCCTGAAGGTTGGGCCGGTTGATAAAAATGGGGGACCCCGGAAAAAGTTTTTGAAAAACTCTGCACTGAGCAATACAGTGCCCAATTCTCCAGGGTTGCAGTGGAACTTGAAGAATTCGCAATTAATTTTCAGGACACTGCTGCATGCACCCCTGGTGAAGAAAGATGCAGGAACAGTGGAAAAATGCATTTAGAATAATTCTCCAATGCTTTGAATATTGGGGATAAACGCTCTGACTGGCAATCACAATCTGAAAATCATCAAATTGGGTAAAGGGCCTTTCCCATTGGTGCAGGCAGATGATAATAGGGAGGTGTTTGGTCAACCAATGGCAGAAGTCCTGGGGTGGGATGGGGCAATTGGAGATAGGTGGTCATGTGATACCTCCAGGAATATGTCCATGCAAAGTTGGCAACCTTACTGGACGATGATGTTCATTTTTCACCGGGAGTCTGCCTGTCCAGTTATAGTAGGCCCACCAGCCCTCGCCTTGCATGCAGACATCTTTTCAGAAGGCAATTGGTTTTTATCTGGGAGTCCAGGATGTTTTGGATGCCACTCTATCGCAGCCTGGGATGGAGATAGACGGATAATACTGAATTATTGAATAAAGTTATGGGTTAGATTATAGATTTGTTCATTTTGAGCCTCCCTGTGCGATCGGTAGATCAGAATTACTTCCACCCCTCCCACCCCCCCACGTTGCTCAGCTTTTGAAAGCTTTAGGTAAATATAAGCCATTTTTCTTTTTTGTTTAAAACTATTAACTGACTGAAAAGCCAACACAAGGTATTGAAGCGTGACATTTTTGCGGCATTTGACCTAAACGAACCATAACAGCCCCCGTGTGAAATCATGGCATTAACAAAAGCTGGATTGTAGTGTTTACCCACAAGGTCCCCTGGCTGGTCATTATGACATGATTTCGCAGGAGCCTCAAATATCACTGGTGTTTTGTTTTCTCATTGACAATACATCCATGACCCGGAGAGACCTTATTAGAGGTGAGGGCCCTGACAGGATTTATTAGAGCTTCTGGGATTTATTTTTTTTTGCCATCAAGAGTGTGGATACACAATGCTGCCTGCCACTTCAGCTCATCACTTATTAAATGTGGCTCTGATCGGCTCAGTCCACAACCTCTTCCCATTTTCTTTAGCAGACCTTGAAACCTCAAGTAATGAATTTTCTGATGTTTGACTCACTCGGGGGAATTCTCGTTTTTGGCTCTCTCTCTCACCACGGAACATTTCTGGATGCTTTTATATGACTGGTTTCGGCCTGCATGCTGTGGGTTTCCTACCATCACCCACCCCAAACATCACTTTCTGTTTCTTTGTAGTCCTCTTCTGATTTAAGAGAGCCTTTTGATAGAAACACAGAAAATAGGAACAGGAGGAGGCCATTCGACCCTTCGAGCCTGCTCCGTCATCCATTATGGCTGATCATCCAACTCGATAGCCCAGTCCCGCTTTCCCACCCCCCCCCCCCATATTCTTTGATCCCCTTTTGCCCTAAGTGCTATATCTAAATGCTTCTTGAAAACATGCAAGGTTTTGGCCTCAACTATTTCCTGTGGTAACGAATTCCACAGGTCGACCACTCTCTGGGTGAAGAAATTTCTCCTCATTTCAGTCCTTAATGGTCTACCCCGTATCCTCAGACGGTGACCCCTGGTTCTGGACTCCCCCACCATCGGGAGCATTCTTCCTGCATCTACCTTGTCTAGCCCTGTTAGAGTTTTATAGGTTTCTATGAGATCTCACCTCATTCTTCTGAACTCCAGCGAATTCAATCCTAACTGGTTCAATAGATCCTCTTGCGTCAGTCCCATAATTCCAGGAATCGGTCTGGTATACCTTCGTTGCACCCCCTCCCGAGAAAGAACATCTTTCCTCAGATAATGAGACCAAAACTACACACCATATTCCAGGTGTGGCCTCACCAAGGCCATTTAATTGCAGCAAGACACCCTTGCTCCTCAAATCCTATAGCTGTGAAGGCTGACATGCCATTTGCTTCCTATCCTGCCTGCTGCACCTGCATGCTTACCATCAACGACTGGTATATGAGGACACCCAGGTCTCGTTGCACATTCCCCTCTCCTAATTTATGGCCATTCAAATAATAGCCTGCCTTCTCGTTTTTGTTACCAAAGTGGATATCCTGGCATTTCTCCAAATAATACTGCATCTGCCATTCATTTGCCCACTCACTCAACTTATCCAAACCAAACTGTAGGATCTCTGCATCCTCCTCACAGCTCACCCTCCCACACCACTTGGTGTCATCTGCAAATTTGGAGGTATTACATTCTGTTCCCTCATCTAAATCATTGACATATGCTGTGAATAGCACTGATTCCTGCTTTTAGCTGTTCACAAAATTATAATTTCTTCATTCTGGAACACGTGGCTCTTGGCCATTTAGGACAAGAGGAACAGGAGGTGGTCCAGTCTCTTGAGCCTGCCTTTCCGTTACGTTATGGCTGACCTTGACCTCCACTCCATCTACCCTCTGTGGTTATTTAATCTCTGCCCCCTTGCCTAATAAAAATCAAAATAATCTGCTTTTGCAATTTTCATTGACTACCCCACACTCCCCTTCAACAGCTCCTCGTGGGTGGCAAGTGTTCCAGATTTCCGCGACCCTATATATGAAGAAATACTTCCTGACAACACTATGGACGAGTCTGGTGTTAACTCCTCTGTGAAAGGATTAAGTAAACTCCCTCTTTCTCCCCCCCCCTGTACTCCCATCCTCTCTGTCATGTTTTTACAATGTCGTGTGAGAGTACCTTTAAGAAATGGGTGTTTATAAATGGGTGTGTATATAAATATCTGTAGTGAGAGTACCTTTAATAAATGGGTGTTTATAAATGGGTGTGTATATAAATATCTGTAGTGAGAGTACCTTTAAGAAATGGGTGCTTATTACTGCTGTGATGTCAGAGTGGGTGGAGCTGGGCTGTCTGTCAGCTTTTTTCTTTGTTTTGGCTGTTGCTGCAGGTGTGTTTTAGTTTTGATTTTGAGCTGGATAGCTGCAGTCACAGCCAGAAGGTGTATGAATCTCTCTGTAATCTCAAGACTGTAAATCAATCCTGGTGATTTAAAACTAATAACTGTAGTGACTTTAACCTGATGTGCTTCTGGTAAAAGGTGTTTTAAGTCTTATGGATGTTAAAAGGAAAGCTTAAAGGATTACTTAGTGTTGCATTCTTTGGGGGTTGTATTTGAATTGATGGTTGCTAAGATGTTCACTGTATGTTTTAAAAAAGGTTAACTTGAGTTCATAGAATAAACATTGTTTTGCTCTAAAAATACTTTTCCATTTCTGCTGTACCACACCTGTAGAGTGGGCCGTGTGCTCCCCATACCACAATCTATTAAACGTTGTGGGTCAGGTGAACTCCATGATACACTTTGGGGTTCTCTTAAACCCTGGCCCATAACAACAATGATATAAAGAGGGAACCAATTATTCGTATGGGATTGGGTAAATATGTTGTGAGTTCAGTTGCTAACATCGCAATGTCTAGACCCTGCTTGGGCCTATCTACATTTAAGTATTAGGGATTTCACCATGAAAATCATTCTTTAGGAAGATCATAGTTAGGATAGTGGGAAGTAGGGTGATTGATATTCCGCTTCTGATACATATCCTTAAATGACATGCATACAAATTGGGGGTCATTATCCGGATAAATCTCTAGACGTACTAAATGAACTGAAAATAGCACTGGGTGTGTATGGCAGTTGTGCTTGGCATATTGTGAAATTGTTGAATAATGGGGTGTTTGGCAAAGTAGGCGATGATGACTGTGAAGTCAGTGTCAGGGGCAGAAAGGTCAGGTGCAACTTTGGATCGAGGATGGGTGTGAACTTCACATGATTGGTCTTTTTTTGCTGGTCTGGCATATGCTCTTGGCATGCCTTCCACTTCATGATGGGTGACTTCCACGTCATTGTTCATACTCTGCCAATAAACTGTCTCTCCTGCGAGTCTCCTCCTTTGATCTGTGCCCGTTCTGAGTGATAGAGTTGCTGCAGAATATCAGGGTGCAAAGATTTGGTATGATGGGCCGTCCTACCTAGAACAGTGACTCCCCGGAAGTTGCCTAACTTGTCCCAATAAGGCCAAAATTGTCTTGTGTATTTGTGTACATGTTAAATTGAACCAAACCACCTTCAATGATGGTTTTCTATAGATTATGTAGCATGGAATCATTAGCTATTTCTTCTTGCAGCTGCCATTATGTGTGCAAAATCACCTGATCAATTGACAGACTTGAATTCTCCTGCAAGTGTAGTGTTACAACTTGAAACTCCCAATTTTGTTGAAACATTTTGGATATTTTAGTGTTAGGTTATGAACTGAGGTGATAAGAGTATAAGGATCTGACACATATAAGGTTAAGATGGGACTGAGCACAGTACTGCCACACAGTGATGTAAAAGAGTAAGTGCACCTAGAGGTCAGTCCAGCATTGGACAGAGCCGTGTGTGCCAGCAAGCATGGAGACAGCTTCTAGCTTGAACTCTTTACTATATATGTGTAATAGTTCCTGCAGTTAATAAATATATGCATAAGACTTCATTAATACCTGTTGAATGGGATCCAATATTCTATAATAGTTTCTGAGATTGATCTGTCATGTGAGGGCTGACTGATTCCATGGATTGTCACTCGTGTGAGGCCATGGCATGCTGAGCCTTCAATCTTCTTGATGTAGGCCATTTGTAAACACCCAGGGAGATTGATTATACTTGCACTCCAGAACTATGAATTATGCACATGAAATTAGTGGACCTTTGTACGTCAAAGGTTGTGCTGTAGTAGGTTTTGCCATGGCCTTCCTGTTCTTGTGGGATACATGCCTTTCAGAATCTGCAGAGGTAGCATGTTGGCCCTTAGCCCTGTCTCAATCTTGGCCAATGATACATCATTGCCAACTTTCTCAGGGCAGATATATGAACGTGTGAAATAGGAGTAGGCCACTCGGCCCCTTGAGCCTGCTCCACCAATCATGGCCGATCTGCTTGTAACTTCAACCCCACATTCCTGCCTACCCCTGATAACCTTTCACCCCGACCCCCGATAGCCTTTCACCCTCTTGTTAATCACGAATCTATTGAGCTCGTCTTTAAAAATATTCAAAGGCTCTGCTGCCACTGCCTTTTGAGGAAGAGCGTTCCAGAGACCCCCGATCCTCTGAGGGAAATATTTCTCCTCATCCCCATCTTAAATGTGCAACCACTTATTTTTAAACAGTGGCCCCCTAGTCCTGGATTCTCCCACAAGAGCAAGCACCCTCTCCACGTCCACCCTGTAAAGATCCCACAGGATCTTAAACGTTTTGTTCAAGTCGCCTCTTACTCTTCTAAACTTCAGCGAATACAAACCCAACCTCTCGAACCTTTCCCCATAAACCATGCCCATTCCTGAAATTAGTCCATTAAACCTCTGAACTGCTTCTAAAGCATTTACATCTTTCCTTAAATAAGGCGATCAATACTGTACACAATACTCAAGATGTGATCTCACCGATGCCCTGTACAATAACCTCCCTACTTTTGTAATCAATCGCCTACCCAATAAATGATAATAAGACATTAGCTTTCCACACACTTGCTGTATCTGCATACTAGTCTTTCGTGATACAACACTGGTTCACTGCTCCTCATCCTATCTCATCACCCGCATCACCTTCGTGCTTTGTTTTGTCCGGCACCACATGTCGCTGTTTCTGATGGAACACCGGATAGTCATTCTCTTGCCTGAAGGTACCTGTTGTATTCGGTGTGTTTGGCTCTGTGCACAGCTCTTTGTGGCTCAGTCATCCTTTGTTCTCGTGAGCTTCTTGGTGAGACTGTGACATTATCACTGCACCAGTAATCCAGAGATCCAGGTGAATGGTCTGGGGACGTGGGTTCAAATCCCCACATGGCAGCTGAATTAATAAAATCTAGAATGAATAGTTAACCCTCATGAAAACCTGTTATTGTTTGTTGCACAAACCCACTTGGTTCACTGATGACCTTTAGGGAAGCAAATCTGTTGTCCTTGCCTGGTCTGACCTACGTAGAATCATAAAATTTACAGTGCAGAAGGAGGCCATTCAGCCCATTTAGTCTGTACCAGCCCTTGGAAACAGCACGCTACCTCAGCCCACAGCTCTACCCTATCCACATAACCCAGTAACCCCCATGGTCTGGCCTACACGTGACTTCACAGCAAATTGGTCAACTCTTAACTGTCCACAGAAATGACCTCGTAAACCACTCGGTTCAAGGGCAATTAGGGATGGGCAAGAAATATGGCATTGTCAGCAATGCCCACTGATGTGTTGGGCAGGCTGGGTCGATGTGGACTGCACTTGAATCAGTGTAGCGAGAGACAGACCTTTAACACTGGATAAGATGCAACACGATTTTATTCAACGTCTTAACTAACATACATGTTCAACTGTGGGTTGACACTATACTGACTTGACTGGAGATCGAGCACTAGCCTGACCAGACTTACTAGCTACCGCATGGCGTTTGCACTGGCTACTGCTCACGAACTCTGACTGTCTCAGTGGCTGGGTCCAGAGAGAGCGGGAAACCTAGTGCCCTCTGGCTTTATAGTGGTCGTGTCCTGTCTGGTGATTGGCTGCTGTGTTCTGTGTGCTCACTGGTCATCCTGTGTGTCAATCACTGCCTGTCTGCACTCCATTATATACATAGAAGTATACTGCGACTCCCACATTCCCAATTGCAAGGCAAATTTTAATGGCTTGCTTACCTGGTTCAGACGTGCTTGAATCAAGAAACCATAGCTCTGTACGCTGATTAAACATTTTGAATTTGAACAGTAGGTCAGCTGCATCCCAATTCAAACTGGGGAATTTATTTGGACGTTTTGACAATATACCTTTGACCTTCCTTCTCCTATGGTGTCTGGGATGTGTCACTGTAGCGGTTTACCAAAGTGCCGTCCATTACAATTGCAACCTTTTCTGGCCTGAGTTTTATGACTTCTTTTTGTTTGGCTCGCCCTCGCTTGCTCTTGATCTGGCCCACATCCTGGCCACCCGTCTGTCCCGACTGAGCTAACCCAGCGCTGACCATCTCCAAGCACTGTCCAACTCACTGAGCTGACACTGCAAACTCCCCACAAGGGATCCATCTGCTTAACAGCTCTTTGAGCACCACCCCGGGGTACTGTGTCTTTGAGGTTTTCCCACGCAGTCACCACACTGAGATTTCAATACGCTCTGTAGCTGTTACTCTGTGGTGGTCTGACCAGAACATTGAGGGTCCTCTCATACTATGTAGCACGATCTAAGGTTGTTCACCAAGTTGCACCTGTACTTAATTTTGCTGCCAATCTGTCTGACCACCGCTGAGCACCATGTTGTGTTGTTGTGATGATATACAGGCACCAATCACTGATAAGGGATTGGATGTTGTGGGTTCATTTATTCAAACTCGGCTCAGGAGAACATGTATACGTGGATACAGAGCTTGAAGACATCAGCAGCAGAGCCGTATGTGTGGCTCTGCTCAAAAGCAAAAGTGAAACAAAGACTGGGTCACGTGACACATTTCCCTTCTGGGGATGCCATGCTCCTATCCCATAAAGGCATGTTACACCACTGTCTTTCCCTCCCCTTGCTCACCTCCCCCCCCCCCCACATGTGCCTCCTACCCTCCACTTGCTCCCCCCTTGCTTCGCTCACCGCCCCCCACCCTCATTCCACCTCCCTAGTCCATCTATCATTCCCCCTCTCTTCTTTACTTCCCCTCCACCTTCACTCTCTCCATTCTCTATCTTGTGGGGTGAACCTGCCTGACTCTCTCTCTCTCTCTCTCTCTCTCTCCTTTCTTATCAGGAAAACTGTATGAGAGAGAGAGAGAGAGAGTGTTGACACAAGATGGCCGATAACCTAGAGGGAGGATGATTGTGGTGAATGTATTGTATTAACCATTCACCATGTATGTCACTATCACGCTGTTGCCCATGTGGGTCCACCTGTGGACCATTGTACGATATTACATGGAATGTATCATGTTTGTGCCTTTGTGGGCTCCGCCCCTGGCTCCGCCCCTTGAGGGAGGTATAAAGAGCAGCAGCCCTGCAGGCGGCTCAGTCGCAGGCAGGCACTGTTCTAGTCGATTAAAGCCACAGTTTACATCTACTCTCTGTTTTGCGTGAATTGATGGTCGCATCAGAGATTAAGCTTTTCGTGTTGATGTGCATCGAGCCCTTCCTGTACCCAAAGATGATAACATGAGATGAGGAGCCTGGTTAATGCTTTCACCCTTACCTACATGATTGCATGCAAAGGAAGAGAGTGACAGGTCCATGGTCAGACTCCAATGCTTTCCTGCTCTCTCTTTCCCCTTCCTGCTTGTTTACCAATTAGACAGGTCTTTTGAGCATTGGGCAGACACCAAGGGAGCTATCTCAATTTCCACATCCTCCTTTAACAACATGCGCGGGCAAGCGGATTTCTACACTGATCCTGTAGGGAGGAAAACTCCGGCTGGACTGGCAATTTAAAAATACGATTCATTCTTGTTATTCGTGCCAATATACAGATAGCTGAGGCCGTCTTTTTAAAACAGATATCCTGTCTTTCTTGTTGTGTAACTGTGCTACATGGTAAAACCGTACAGACTAGTTTTACTTTTCACAAGTAAGAATCGGACGATAGTTGCTATTCACTAAAGATCCGCTACTACTTTCCCCCTTTCCTCGCTTGCTGTCTGCCTGAGCTTTAACCTCTGGAATTCCCTCCTTTCTCCTCCCTCTCTCCTTTTAAGGTGCTCTTAAAATCTACTTCATTGGCTGTCTGAGCTAAGGTCTCTTTCTGTGGCTCAGAGTAATGCTTTGTTTTGTAATGACTCTTTGAAGCGCTTGGGGGGGGGGGGGGGTGTTTATGATGTTAAAAGTGTTACATAAATGCAAATTGTTGTTGTTCCAAGAGTACCCAATTATTTTTTTCCAATTGAGGGGAAATTCAGTGTGGTCAATCCACATAGCCTGCAGATCTTTAGGTTCTGGGGGCGAAACCCACGCAAACACAGGGAGAATGTGCAAACGCCACACAGACCATGACCCAGAGCCAGGATCGAACCTGCGAGCTCGGCGTCATGAGGCAGCAGTGCTAACCACTGCACCACCGCGGGGCCCAGTTCCTTTTTCCCTCTTGCATCAGTTCTTTTTAAAGGCATCAGGTATTTTAGTGTTTCAGCCAATGTGTGCCACCTCGGAACTTTACGTGAGTAACTGGAACGCCGGAAGTTCCACCATGGGGGAGTCACGAGCCGGCCCAGGAAACGGAGATCCCATTTGTGAAGGCTGGGTTGTCTGCTGTTGGGAACTCCTTCGGCACTGATCTAGAATGTTTCTCCTCTGTATTGGCGTGCCACTGACGTGTGCGTGTGTGTGTGTGTGTGTGCGGTCATGCAAGGTGCCACTTCCCACTGTCTCCGATTAAGCTTCTGTTTAATTGCCTTTCTCTTGTGTCTCCAAGGGGACATAGCTGCCAGTGGCTTCGTTAACTACGGTAGTTTTCCTTGCCTTCTCTCCCACTCTTTTTGACCTCTGTGGTGCCCTGATGATGGGGGGGTTTCTCAAACAAGATGTACAGAGAAGTAAATGCAGATGGTGAAGGGCTAATACGTTGAACAGAAAGAAAAATACTTTTAAAGTAGCACTATTTTCCGTAAAATGTCTCCGGAATAGAGGAAAATGGAATGAGGGTCAAGGGTCAAGGTAGAAGTAATTTTACTGACCAAATATTTACTTGGATGTTGGTGTTTCTATCAAGGCCAGTATTAATTGTCCACTCCTGACTGCACATGACAAAGTGGTGGTGAGCCGCCTTGTTGAACCGGTGCAGTGTAGGTATACCTGCAGTGCTGTTAGGAAGGGAACTCCAGGTGTTTGACCCGGTGACGGAACGGTGATGTATTTCCCAGTCTGGACACTGTGTGACTTGGAGGGGATGGCATTCCCAGGCACCGCCTGCCCTTTGTCTGTCTGACATTCCAGGGTTTCTACCTCATTAGCAATTCTTGTTAATCCATTTAATGTGTCAATCACTCCTTCTGTGAAAAGCTTCCTCGGGTCCATTTTAAATGGATTTGAACTTTTATTAGTTTGAACCCTTGCCCCGTTTTTACAATCCAGATCGAAATGCTCCACACGTATTCCTACCTGTTTGCTGCATTTGTCTGTTTACCTCTCTGTTGCCTCCTTTCAAGACTGAAGAGCGTTTTGAGAAAGCAGATGATGCTACCTGCACTGTTAAAACATGAATAACGTGCAGTTTTTGAGGAGGCAACCACGGTAGCACAGTGGTTAGCACTGTTGCTTCACAGCTCCAGCGTCCCAGGTTGGATTCCGGGCTTGGCCCATCTAGACTGCATCAGCCCCCCGAAAGAGGCCCCCACCCCAACCTATCCCCGTAACCCCACCTAAACCTTTGGGCGCTAAGGGGCAGTTTAGCATGGCCAATCCACCTACCCTGCACGTCTTTGGACTGTGGGAGGAAACCGGAGCACCGGAGGAAACCCACGCAGACATGAGGAGGAAGTGAAAACTCCACGCAGGCAGTCACCTAAGCTCTGAATCGAACCCAGGCCCCTGGTGCTGTGAGGCAGCAGAGCTAACCACTGTGCCAGCCCTTGAATAGAAAGAATGTGCAGGTATACTGCGAAAAAGCAGGGGAACAGCACTAAGCCAAGATGGTGGGCCATGCAGACATGAAGGGCCGAACGGCCTCCTTCGGCGCCATAACAATTGTGTGATCCAGTGACTCAGCAGTTTGCAGATGCCTACTATTTCCAGTGAGGTGGAGCGTGAGGCACAGCCCGTAATATAATGAGCTGTCCATAGGCTCCAGTCTCTAAATTGTGTGAGGTCTTACTACAGCTGACAATGCAGCGTAGGAGGTGATGCCATTATAGCCACCATCTCATGGTTATTATTCCAACTTTTCCGTGTCACCCATGGCTCAATCGGCAGCATGCTCACCCCCGGGTTAAGAGGGCTGGAGGTTCATGTCCCACCATAGAATTCTGATCATAAAATCTAGTCTGATCCTCCACTGAGAGAGTGCTGCACTGTTGGAGTTGCCAAGGAAAAATCACAATGTTTATCAAAGTGCCAGGGTGCCCCTTGTAGCTTGGCAATGAAATTAGGGTTGGCATCATGCCTGGTAGATGCTTAACATCTAACATGAGACGGCCTTTTGGGGAATAGTCTCGTTTTGTCTCTAACGTTGTTGAAGGACTGGCACTCGGTGTATTTAAGGGAGCTGTTCTGGTTATTAGTAATGTATTTATTATTAATATGCCTGGGTATTATTGACGAGCTTGGTGTTGGAACAATATTGGAAGCTGAAACCTCACATGCAAGTGACCACAATCGCTTCAATAACGATCAATTGAGAGTGCGGGCACTGGCCCTTGGTATCCAGTTTACAGAATCCTGACTGTTTCAGCTGTATTCCGTCCTTGCAGCTATGATCAATCACACTGTAAAACAGAAGTCTACCTTTATTGCTGTCTACTTGTCACTTTTGGTTCAACTTCATCAATTCACCAACTATTCAGTCATCTCTCGTGCTGATAAAGATTGTGAAATGCCGGAGTGTGGCGACTCGGGACTTTTCACAGTAACTTCATGGCGGTGTTAATATAAGCCTACTTGTGACAATAATAAAGATTATTATCATTACAGACCTGGGCAGGACAGGATTAAAATTCTTCTCGTTGTTGAATAATTCTCCTCTTGAGCATAGTTACAAACCCACCCCCCCCCCCCCTCTCTCTCTCTCTCTCTCGAACACAGACCTCTTATTAACCTTTATCTTATTGTTCCTTGGAGTTACCATCTCTTGTTCCTTCTTATCCAAAAACACCGTCCTCTATACACCCCTCCCCACTTACTGTCAGCGAACTGAGCACCGATATATAGTGAAGCCTGCAATTTCCCAACCTGAACTTGAGTTATTGGAAAATCTCCTGTGGCCACTTTTATTTCAGTTTTGATTTAATGTAGTGGCTTGATTTCAGCCCTGGCGACCTCTGCAGTTCCGCACTGAATTGCCACATAATCACCCTCCATACCGAGCCTATTCAAAGCTCTGTGGTTTGTGGGTGTGTCTCTGTTTGTGTGTGTGTCTGTGTCTGTGTGTGTCCCCCACTGCCTGGGAATAATGGGCCCTGGCCAGTAACAAAGCTTTTATTTTTGACATCCTCATCCTTCCATTGAAATCCTTTCCTGCCCTCACCCACCCCTCCCCTGTGACGTTCCCTCCCAGATCTTGGGTGCTGGGTTCGGTAAAACAATTTCCACTGGCTGGTGGATTGATCGCAGATTTAAGACGGTCAACATGGACCAAGAGGGGAGGTGAGGAGGTGACGGATGTGTGGAGACCAATTGAGCAAAAAGTCAAAAGAAACCGTAACAATGAAACTTGGTACGCCAGGCAGTCCCCACGTTCAGATGGTATTCTACACAGGCTGGCATACAGAGAATCGGCATTGATTTGATGGGCCGAATGGTCCTTCTGCGCTGTGTTGCCTCTACGAACTGCTGATCGCAGTCAGATCAGTGGTGGAAACTGGAATTAGCAGCCGTGCCCTTTAACGGGGTGACACATACTCTACCTTGCAAAAGTGCAGATATTATGCAAGGGCGGGGATCAGATTTGACAGTGGTAATTCCTATTGTCCATCAGCTCGCTCGCCCATGAACCCGGTTCACACTTTAATAGATGGCCATTGATGCGAGACAACACAAAGCTGAGAGTGTTCATAGACCCCCCCCCCCCCCTCCCCTCCACCACCTGCTCCATAAAGAGTCAGCAGCTCTGGGAGAAAAAGAACATAGATATGGTGAGCACGTTTAAAAGAGAGAGGGTAAACAAAGTCTCTGGATGCAGGAAAATTGTAAAACTCCTTTCCTCCCTTCAGATGCCCCTTGCAGCCATCCTATAATTCCTGCACTTACTTCATTATCGCTGAGTCCAATCATCCTGACAAGAATGATAATTTAATATACAAACATTATAGACTCCGTGTCTTGTCAATTAGCAGATGGGGCACCAACCAACTATCGGAGATAAGCTAGCTAGAAATGTGACAATTGTAAATTTAAAAGAAGAAATAACCTTGGAATTGTAGTTCATGTTTGCGTTCGCTAATTAGGAAAGCAGTATTTTCATATGAAGTTACACCGACATGTGCAAAATCGTTTGTTAATTGCAGTTTTTTTCCCAGTAGGAATTAATGAGAGGTGTTGGCTCGGTTGACAACACTCTCTTGCCTGCGAATCAGAAGATTGCGGATTCCTGATGTCCTGGCCAATACTCATCACCTTGCTCTTTGAGGCAGCTTGCAATGCACCAGTTGAGCGCCACCTTTTCTACATCACGACAGTGTTATGGGCCAGGGCTTAGAGAATCCCAAAATGTATCATGGAGTTCACCTGACCCACAACTTTTAATAGATTGTGGTATGGGGAGCACATGGCCCACTCTACAGGTGTGGTACAGCAGAAATGGAAAAGTATTTTTTAAAGCAAAACAATGTTTATTCTATGAACTTAAGTTAACCTTTTTAAAACATACAGTGAACATCTTAGCAACCATTAATTCAAATACAACCCCCAAAGAATACAACACTAAGTAATCCTTTAAGCTTTCCTTTTAACATCCATAAGACTTAAAACACCTTTTACCAGAAGCACATTAGGTTAAAGTCATTGCTGAAAATATTTATAATTCTGAATTCACCAAATGATCAAGAGATAGTCTTTTGATGGCAGAGATAATAGCAGTACACCTGGCTTCAGCTCCAACATTAAAAACAAAACTAAAACACACCCTGTAGCCTGCTCAAAAATTAAAGTAAAAAGCTGACCGACAGCCCAGCTCCACCCACTCTCTGACATCACTGCAGTAGTAAACACCCATTTCTTAAAGGTACTCTCACTGCAGATATTTATATACACACCCATTTATAAACACCCATTTCTTAAAGATACTCTCACATGACAACAGTGACTGTACTTCAAGCACTTCATGAGGGGTGACCACTGTGGTTAAATCTAGGGTTTCATCACATGACTTCACCAGCTGTTAGTCGGCCAATCGTGTGATGCGCTGCCTCCCTGTACCAATTGGAAAGCAAGAAAGACTCATTACTCAATTGGATGGTGCTGGACTGTCAGACAAACAGCCTTTCTTTTCCCCTCGTGTTCAATAATTTGGAATAGTGATAAAAGATGTCGGCGTATTGGTTATGAACATTTTCAAAGAAAATGGGGAGAGGAAAAAAAATTGTCTTTTGCACGTCCTGATGATTTTTTTCTCCAGGATTGTGTGGAGGTGTGTCCTGGAGATTGATCTTCAATTCCTGGAGACTCCGGGCCAATCCCAGAGGAGGATTGGCAGCTCTAAACGTCATCAGCTGGAAAGGACAAAGGGGTGTGCTGATGTAGACACTATAGAATTACTTCAGACTCTGCACAGACAGTGACTCAAGCCGGGAATCGAACCTGGGACCCTGGCGCTATGAAGCAACAGTACTAAATGTGGTGATATGCATCACTGTAAATACACTACGGGTTAATGTAAATACACTAAGACTAAATAAACATGAGAGGGAGCACCAGAGACATCATGACATGCAGACATACAGCTAATGAACACATAGAATAGGATACGACCAATGGGCAGTCAAGACACCCAGAGGTGACACCACCATAAGGGGGCAGCCCATATAAAAGGACAGGGCACACATGCTCTTTCTCTTTCCACAGGCGACACTCACAGTGAAGGACAGGGGCAGATCAGAGCATCACACCCACCGCATGGATTAGAGCAGACTGGTTAGTTAGACTCAGTTACAATCGCAAGATTAGCAGGAGAGTCGAACTCAAGTAGGAGAATTGTTAATTGTTCAATAAATGTGTTAAACCTATCTCCAAGTCGGAACCTTCCTTTGTCAGAGCATACATCAAGGAAGCAGCTTGTGCTACATGAAGAAGCAAAGCACAACACTAACCACTGTGCTACCGTGCTGCCCAAAAAAGAAAATTATGTTTGTACCTCTGGGCAACAGATGTATTGCCCCCCCCCCCACCCCCGTTGCTTGTGCTGATGGCACCAAGGGTGAACTACGTCATGAGGGACCGGAGTCGCGTGTAGGCCGGAATGCGCATTGGCGGTACTTTCTCTCCCTGGAAGGAAATCTCTGGATGTGTTATTTTGCAACAAGAACCCAGCAGCTTTCTCCACAATCATATTCCCGGCGCTGGCACAGACCTGCCTGCTTGGCTTGTGTTACGTTTTGCAACTTGCCTTTGACCTTGTGACCCCTGGGTTGTCGGTGCATAACTGCAAGGCTGCGGGCTCGCGGATGGAGAGACTATCTCCTGGTATTGCGGGGGGGCGGGGGGGGGGGGGGGGGGCAGAACAGGTACTCTGGTCAGTAATTGGTAAAGGTGTTTCAGTTACGTCCCATCTCCAAACTGCAGCAGGATAATTGATCAAATCTAGCCAACGTTGATGTGATTGAGGTATTTCATTGAAACAAGGTGACGGCAGTTTCAGAATGTCCAAATGTCCTGGCGCCTGTTCGGGTACACAGAGGGAGAATTCAGAATGTCCAAATGACCTAACCGCACGTCTTTCGGGATTTGTGGGAGGAAACCGGAGAGCCCGGAGGAAACCCACGCAGACGCGGGGAGAAGGTGCAAAACGCCACACCGACACTCATCGGAGATTGGAATCGAACCCAGGTGTCGGCTGCTCTGAGGCAGCTGTGCTAATTGCTGTGCCTTCCCTGATAGGTTTTAAACTTGATCACATAAAAGCTCTTTTGACATTGGTCACGTTCTCTGGCTTTGGTCATGTTCTTAAAAAATAAAAATGAATTTAACATAGAACATAGAGTGCAGAAGGAGGCCATTCGGCCCATCGAGTCTGCACCGACCCACTTAAGGCCCTCACTTCCACCCTATCCCCGAAACCCAATAACCCGTCCTGACCATTTTCGACATTAAGGGCAATTTAGCATGGCCAATCCACAGTGTATTGCGAGTGAAGCAAAATGGGGCGAAGAGTCTCTTTAAGACCACGTGTGTTTCCTGGATCTTTTGGCTGAGCAGTTCATTTTTAAAGAGGCTTCATCACTTCAGTGGCAGGAAGCTCAGTCACTGCCAGTTTACTTTGTTGCTTGGAGGGTAATTCATGGGACTGTTTTGGTTAAGCAGGGCCAGTATAAATATAGATTGTTTGTCAGTGTTTTGGCAGCCTCTGATTCCTTCCACTTGTGAGGTGCAGTTATTGATTGCGTTCGCACAGCTCTAATGCAGCCCGGGGAATTGAGTGTGGGATCAGGAGGGCGGGAGGGGAAGACTGATTACTTCAGTCACGCTAAGGAATGGAGAGGGCTGGACGTGCGAATTCTGAGGATTATGTTCCAATGAGAAAGCTTTTGGTTTGTTATAACTCAAGGTAGCTGACTGGCCCATAAAAGCTGCAGCAGTTACAACACTTCCTTTTTCAAACAAGTAATACTTACTTGATGTGGAAAGAAAGATCCTTAAACATGGGAAATCTGCAAAGGGGAGAAAAATCTAATGAAAGCCTTTGATGGTCACCTTTAAAGATTAACTTCTGCGTCCCAGCAGTTCTAGCCTTTAATACATCCCCCAACACCCCTTGCTCCGCCACTGGCAACCACGTATTCCACTGCCTGGCCCTGGAATTCCTCCCTAAATCTTTCACCTGTGTGGGGGGGGGGGGGGGGGGGGGTGGCGGGAGATTTGGAGTGAAATGAAATGACTCTGGCTCGTTGATGAAATCTAACCTTGCTGTGACCCAGCCGCTTTGATGAAAGTCAACTCATTATTCTAATGATGCGTGCAGATCAACATAGCTTGTAGGGAGGATCTTGCTGAAGTCCAGATGAGGTTCCAATCGAAGCTGACCTTCAGGTGTAAGGGTTAAGTTCGGGCATATTTTCACAGCTCGGTGGAAACGGCTATGAGGAAAAACATGTCCTTTGAGGCAGATACTTCAGTCAGAAAACCAGAAGGGGCGGCACGGTAGCACAGTGGTTAGCACAGTTGCTTCACAGCTCCAGGGTCCCAGGTTCGATTCCCGGCTTGGGTCACTGTCTGTGCGGAGTCTGCAAGTTCTCCCCGTGTCTGCGTGGGTTTCCTCCGGGTGCTCCGGTTTCCTCCCACAGTCCGAAGATGTGCAGGTTAGGTGGATTGGACGTGCTAAATTGCCCTTCGTGTCCAAAAAAAAAAGTTGGGTGGGGTTACTGGGATAGGGTGGAGGTGTGGGCTTAGGTAGGGTGCTCTTTCAAAGGGCCAGTGCAGACCTGATGGGCCGAATGGCCGCCTCCTGCACAGTAAAATTCTATAATTCTGTGAAAAAAATGCAGCAAGTTCTCACTCGGGTGATCTGGCAGCATCTACTGGGTTCAGTTCTGTGAGTCCTTTGGTTGAAGTTTCTGCCTGCCTATTAACGTGTAGTTAGATGTGTGGCTAGGAAGGACTTAACACAATGCGTGCCACCTTCTCCGGACTTCGTAAAGTGCTTTACAGTCACTGAATTACTTTTGGAAGTACTAATGTAGTCTAATTGTGCACTGCAATGTTTCTTCAACTGTACTTTAACCTCGGGTATTCAGTTTTAGTGAAGTTAGTTGAGGAATAAATATCGCCCAGGGTAGCAGACAGAACCACCCTGCTCCTCAAAACAGTGTTTTGAAATATTTTACCTTAAGAGAGCAAGCTTGGTTTAACTTTGCGTCGGAAAGGCTGCACCTTTGACAGTGCAGCACTCCGCTGGACAGTTGGCCTAGGTTTTTGTGCTCCAGATCTGGAGTGGGATTCGGAACTCGCAATCCCCAGAAAAACGAGAGTGTTGCCCATTGAGCCATAGCGGGCATCTTTTCACATGACTGGGCATCGTACCCAACTGGGAAAGGGTCTGTCCTGTCTCCGTCTCCATCAAAGGCCAGAACCTGTCAGAAAGGTTGAGAATTCTTGCAGGATGTGAAGCTAAAGATTTATTTGCGTCTGTGCAGATGTTCCTCTGACTAAGAATTTAAAGTGTTACAGACGTTAAATATCTGGTTCTCTGCATCTCCGGAACATCTGCAAATGCTCTCTGGCGTTTGATTGCCAAAAGTGGAAACAGTGTGTTGGATCTGGAAGGTTCCCGTCCTGTTTGGTTGATCACTGGTAAGGAGAGAGGAAATTTCTCCTGGGGACTCATTTTCAAGCTCATACCGCTGCCCGAAAGTCAGTGTAGGCTTTGGACCGATTTAAACCTTATTAATGATGCTTGTTAGCTCTCTGGTTACAAGGTTGGATTCCTGTCGGGTGAGATTCATTCATCCTTTTCTCCATGCTCTGGTGTCGAGTTACGTAGAAACATAGAAAATAGGAGCAGGAGGAGGTTATTTGGCTCTTTGAGCCTGCACCGCCATTTAGTGTGATCATCCAACTCAACCTGTTCCCACTTTCCTCCCATATCCTTTGATCCCCTTTGCCCCAAGAGTTATAATGAACTCTTCGTTGAAAACAGACAATGTTTTCGCCTCAATTGCCTTCTGCGGTAGAGAATTCCACAGGTTCGCCACTCTCTGGGTGAAAAAAATGTATCCTCATCTCAGCACTAAAAGGTTTACCCTGTCTCCTAAGACTATGATCCCTGGTTTTGAATACCCCACCACTACCGGCAGCATCTTTTCTGCATCTACCCTGCCTATTCCTGTTAGATTTTTACAGGTGTTTATGAGATCTCCCCTAATCCACACCGACTTAATCCGGTCCTCATACATCAGTCCCGCCATCCCAGGAATTCATCTCCTAAAGGTTTGTTACACTCCCTCTGTAGCTAGAACATCCTTCCTTGGATAAGGAGACCAAAACTACACGCACTATTCCAGGTGTGGCCTCACCAAGGCCCTGTATAATTGCTGCAACATATCTCTGCTCCTGTGTTCGAATCCTCTCTCTATGAAGGCCAACATACTATTTACCTCAATAATAATAATCTTTCTTATTGTCACAAGTAGGCTGGCATTAACACTGCAATGAAGTTACTGTGGAAAACCCTCGTCGCCACACTCCAGCGCCCGTTCGGGTACACGGAGAGAGAATTCAGAATGTCTAATTCACCTGACAAACCCGTCTTTCGGGACTTGTTGGAGGAAACCGGAACGCCCGGAGGAAACCTACCCAGACACGGGGAGAACATGCAGACCCCACACAGACAGTGACCCAAGCGGGAATCGAACCTGGGACCCTGGCGCTGTGAAGCAACAGTACTAACCACTGTGCTACCGAGCTCCCTTCTTACCACCTGCTATACCTGCATGCTTATCATGGTGATTGGTGTACAAGAACACTCCGGTCTTGTTGCACATTGCCCTCTTAATTTATATCCATTCAGTAAATAATCAGCCTTCCTGTTTTTGCTACCAAAGTGGATAACCTCATACTTATCCACATTGTACAGCGTCTGCCATGCGTTTGCCCACTCGCTCAACTTGTCCGAATCGCATGGAAGGCCCCCTCCCTTGTGCTGCATGACCCCCAACAGAAACCCCCTCCCCACCTAACAACTAATGATGACCAGTTCTTTAATGTGCAGAATAAACAGCTACCACCTTTGGCAGAACCCTCAATTGCCCCCCTCATGGTGTACTTCAGTTAGTTAAAAATGCCCTAAGATCCCCCTGCCATGCTGAGGCACTGGGTGGAGAAGCTGACCTCCACTCCAACAGCACCCGTCAATCGGGACCACCGCGGGAAAAGCTTGACTGATGGCTTCCGACACTTGCCTGCGACCCGCACTTCGAAAAACCTTGCTGAAAAACCCTGTCCACTGCGTTTCTCCCCAGTCTTCACTGTCCCGATGAAAAGAGCCCCAGACTGTTCAGCCTTTCCTGATGAGAGTACTTGCTAAGGCCAGTACTGAAACCTGTAATTCAAGTCACACTCCTGGAGAGGGGTAATACCTTTGGATGCTTATTGCAAAGGTTGTCCTTCATATGTCATCTGAACCGTCGCTAATCAGATTTACAGACCTGGCACCCACTCCATAATGATGAGCTCTGGAGAGAAAAGGGTTTCCACGATATGCTGAGTAAGTAGGTGGGTGTTAAGGGAATGACTTACTTTCATGATGTATCATATCACATCTCTGAAAGTGCTTCACTGAAAATCAATTACTTTGAATCAATTACTTCATGCGCAACTGAGTACAGAAATGGGAGGATAAAGCAGATGAATGCGTGGCTGCAAAGATGGTGCAGGAGGAAGAGCTTTAGATTCATGTGTAACAGACGCTTGGTGTTTCCCCGAAAGGGGTGTGGGTGGGGGTGTGTGTGTGTATCTGTGTTGTCTTAGCTGTGGAACGAGAAATTCAATTAAAATAACTCAGCAGCAAGCCTTTACTTGAAAGGATAAAGTTAAGTTAATTTCATATTATTGCTCTGGGAAGTTAGATTAGAAAAGATGAAGTTATTAAACAAAGATTAGTTACAGATTAAGATAAAATACATCTGGATGTGAATCAAGTTTGGTCTGTTGTTTGGTGCAGGCCTGATTTGCTCTGGAAGCCAACGTGTTGTGTTGTCTGAAGTGAAGGTTTTGAGTTTGGTGAATTGCCTGTGCGGCTGTGATGGCTTCCACAGGTGATTGGCAATGGTTGCTTTAACAGGCAAACTTGGTAGGTGGACTCAGGTTTACAGGGAGGAGAGAAGGTTCTTTACTTCTGTTTCACAGGCATGGCCCTTTATTTTACAGCAGGCCACTAGCTGCTTTTAGAGACCTTTCCCTGTCTCTCCCCCCCCCCCCCCCCCCCCTCGATTGAAGCCTTATCAAGGTGGTTCTCTGTGGATCTGCAACTTCCTGCTACTTTTGATTGCTTTTTGTTCGCAGGTAAGGCAAGGTGGCCACCATTATCATGTGAGCTGTACCAGAATACTGAGGCATTTTCCATTACACCTAACCCATCTCTCTGTAGTGCTGAAAAGATTCAAGGCTGTTCACACCATGCACTAGCTTATCAATTAGTGTCTTGGTGTTTGGAGGAAAAGCCATCAAGTCAATGAGTTTCTGCTTATTCTTTTGGAATACTCATTCAGTTTTAAATGTGTATGTCTAAAGAATGCATCCTCGACTCCTCAAGAAGTAAGAGAAAAATGATTGAAATCCACAATCCTGTCTGGTAGCTTGGGACCATTTTGAGAATGTTCTTTAAACTTGAAGTATTTTAAAAATGTGACCCTCAGAACAGTTTTTCTAAAAAATGTCAACGTTATGACTTTGCACCATAGCACCTGGGACATTGAGACCATCTCTTGCGGAGATAGGACCTGGACAGGCAGGATGGGCTGTTCCTAAACAGAACCGGGGCTCAGTTCCATGTGGGCCATTTAGCAAGTGCAATTGGGGAGGGTTTAAACTAACTGGGCAGGGATGTTGGGGCGAGGAGATAATATCAGAGAGGAATACCAAGATGCACAGAATACTGGGAGAGATGGGTAGCACTGGAATAGGGGACAGTAAGTTAGTAGGTCCCTGAACAGGCGCCGGAATGTGGCGACTAGGGGCCTTTCACAGTAACTTAATTTGAAGCCTACTTGTGACAATAAGCGATTTTCATTTTCATTTCACTTCAAGAGTAAGGGGGAAAGAAATAAAATTTGATCAGAGTTACAGTTCATGTATATGAATGGATGGAGTGTGGTAAATAAGATTGATGGGTTCCAGGCACAGATTACCATGTGGAAATACAATGTTATGGCTGCAACAAAGACCTGGCTCAAAGAAAGGCAGGCCTGGGTGTTAAGTACTCCTGGGTACAAAGACAGGACGAAAATGGGAGTGATGGTTGTATTGATTAAGGAAGACATTGCAGTGCTGACGGAAGAGGGTGCCTGTAAGGGGGGGGGGGGGGGGGGGGGTTGATGAGGGCAGTGCTGTTTGAGGTGTACATGGAGTTTCAGAAGACATTTGATACAGTGCCACACAACAGACTTGTGAATAAAGTTATAACCCCAAAGAACAGTTGCAACATGGATACAAAATTGGCAGAGTGACAGGAAACTGAGAGTATTGGTTGATGGATGTTTTTCAGGCTGGAGAGTGTTTGTAGTGGAGCTCCCCAGGAGTGGGGGGATCCTTGCTTTTTTTTTTTGATCGTTATTAATAACCTAGGACTTTTGCGTACAGAGCATCATTTCAAAATTTGCAGATAATATGAAACCTGGAGCACTTTGAAGTGAGTAGCGTGGAACCTCAAAAGGACATGGACAGGTTGGTGAAATGGGTGAGCAAGTGCCGGCTGAAGAGTATTAGGGAGGAATGTGAGGTGATTTATTTTGGTTAGAAAGACTGGGAGAGACAGTGTAAACTGGTACAACTCTAAAGCGGGTGAGTAGCATGGGGACCTGGATTTGTAGGGCAGGAGAGGGTGGGAGTGCAGTTAATAAATCAGAGGAGACTGTAGGCTTTATTCAAAGGGGCGTAGGGTACAAGAACATGGAGGTTATGTTGAACTAGTATAAGACGCTACACCTCAGCCAAGAGTATTGCATCCAGTTCTGAGTGCCGCACTTTAGGAAGGATGTGACAGCATTGGAGAGCGCGCAAAGGATTCACGAATATTGCTCCAGCGATGAGGAACTTTAGTTATAAAGATAGATTGGAGAAGTTAGGACGGTTTACTGAGGAGAAAAGAAGGTTGAGAGGGGATTCGATAAGAGGTATTCAAAATAATGATGGTTCTGGCCAGAGTCGGCAGAGTAACAGCTCCCACTTGTCAATCAAGAACGAGAGGGCACTGATTTTAAAGTAATTGGCAAAAGCGGTATGATTAAAACCTCTTTATGCAGTAAGTGGTTAATGTTTGGAATGCACTGCCTGAGAGTGTGGCGGGAGCAGGTTCAATTGAAAGATTAAAAATGGAATTAGACTATTATCTGGAAAGGAAGAACGTGCAGGGTTTCGGAGAGGAAGTGGGAGAATGGCACTGTGTATTTGCTCAATGGGAGAGCCGGCGCAGACTCGAGGGGCCGAGTGACCTCCTTCTGTACTCCTACAATTCTGAGATTGAGTGCAGTAATTATTTCCATACAGATAAATGGTCGTGTCAGTTGAAGAAGGAACTTTGGTCGGGAGAACTCCCATTTCAAGTTTGCTCACTCACTCACTCACTTGCTCTCTCCTCCTTGCTCTCACCTCCTCCCGCGCATGCTCTCCTCCTTGCTCACTCTCTCTCCCCCTCGCTCTCTCTCCCCTCACATTCTCTTTCTTGATGTGGAGATGCCGGCGTTGGACTGGGGTGAGCACAGTAAGAATCTCTACTACTCTAAGTACTCTACTACTACTACTCTCTTTCTTGCGCTCTCTCTCGCGTGCTTTCACTCGCTCTCTTGCACGCCGTTCACGCGCGTGTGCACTCGCTTGCACGCACTCTCTCCATGCTCTCTCTCATGAGCTCTCTCTCTATGTGATTCCCATGCGAGTGCACGCTCTCCCTCTCATGAGTGTGATTGCTCTCCGTGCACTCTCTCTTAATATCCAACTAAATATGCTTACACATTAAAATCCCCTGAAGTATGGGATCTTGTCACTTCAATGAAGATGTTCATAACAGTAGCCTGCATTTATATATCTTTAACCTCAAAGTTTGTCCCAAGGCATTTAATAGAAGTTTGAGTAAAGTGGATATCAAATTGTGGAAGAAGAGACCAAATCACGATGGAAAATGTATATTTTGGCAAAGTTGTAAAGCTGGAGAGGGAGTTAAGAGAGCAAATTCCAGAGAGTAGGATCTGGGCAGATGAAAGCAGACTGCATATGTTGTTAGGTTGAGGTGATGGGATCGGGAAGTCCATTAGAAACTGGAGTCAGAGCACTGAAGGGTTTGTGAGGGTTCCAGGATTGGAAAAGGTTACAGGCCTGGCGACGATTTGAAGCCTAAGGTGACTAATTGTAAATTTGAGTTATTGCCCACGATCATATGGCCTCATCACGTCTCCGAGTCGGGTGCGACGCGGGCGGCAAATCTCGTGAGATTAATGACGCTCGGGATGCCTTGCTAGATCTAACTAGATCTCGTGAGACATTGCGATCCAGACCTCTCCCTCAGTGGGCGAGATCAAGTATGCATATTGAAGTGCGCAGTTAAGCTCACTTGAAGTCCCCCCGAGGCGCGGGATCGAATGCCCATACCTTGAGATCCCGTCATGGTGCCGTTTAGCATTGGTCCACAAAAACATGAATGAGGCATAACAGCACCTGGGGTTCTCCCAGGAGATCGGAGGCCTCCAGGTGATCAGGCTCTGTGCTGGTTGGTACCTGAGCACCATCGATGCCACCTGGGAACATTGGTACTACCAGTCTGGCACCCAGGCACTGTCAGGGCACCAAGGTGGCACTGCCAGGCTGGTCAGGGCACTGCCAGGATGCCAAGCTGGCAGTCCCAAGGTGCTCGGGTGACAGGTTGTCCGTGGCGGGGATCGGGCCCGGAGGTGCTCTGCCCGTATGAGGTATTGGGGTGGGGGAGGGGCGAGGAGACCGTGGTGGTGTGTCGAGAGATTGGGGTGGCATTTTAAAATGGCGCCCCAATCACTTCCTCAACTGAGCTCGTCAGTGCAGGGAATGAATGTAAGTGTGGCCTCAGTGGGGCGGGGAATATGAAGTGACAGCACAGCTTTGGAGAGGGGAAGATGGGAGACTGGGAAAAAAGACAGCTTTGGGAAAAATGCAGGCGGCAAAGGCATGAAAAAAATGTTGTAGTCAAAGAGGGAATGAGGTAAGGGCAGAGGGAGGGGCCAATGTTAAAGTGGCAAGCGTAGTTATATATTTATCACCTGACTTACCCTCGAACAAATGCCCTTTTGACTTGAAGGTAAGGGTCCCACCAGTGGGAGAAACTACACACTCCAAAGCAAGAGACAGACATGTTGGCCGAATGGCCTTTTCACAGCAGTTTATAAAGTTTTGTGTTCTAAATATACTCCTTTGTTTTGGGAAACTCTCTCGGTTTCATAGCCGCCTGAGGTTATATTTCCCAATAATCTCGCGTTTCTCTGTCACAGAAAGCGAAAGACTGCACCCAGAGGAATTGAGGACCAACAATAAACAAAACTGTGCAGTTGGTTTGAATTATTAAAAATAATTCCACTTTCCAAACAGTGGCAAATTAGATTTGGATCAGTGAGGCAGAAACAAAACACAGCAGGTTTATGTAAAGTGTTAATTAGAAATAGTCCCTGCTAATTATATTGCCAGTGCCGTCTCCTTCCTTCGTGGACTGTTTTGCGATAAAACAGGCCCAAGGCGTTGCCTATTTTATACCTACGTCAATGTTTTTAAAAAAAAATTATTGATGGACTAAAGGGAACATAGCCTTGTGAAGTTGATATTCTTTTGTGGGATTAAATGTCCCATACAGATCGTTAATCAAAATCCTCGTGATTAGGGTGATTAAAATGGTTGATAGGTAGGCGAAGTGAAATTATTTCCTCGTTGGGCGAGTCTAAAGCAAATTTAAGCTAATCCGTTCAGGGATGATGCCAGGAAGTACTTTTGTCACATATCGGTAGGTGGAAATCTGCAACTTTCTTCCTCAAAAAAACTATGATGTGGAGATGCCGGCGTTGGACTGGGGTGAACACAGTAATAAGTCTTACAACACCAGCTTATTCACCTGAGGAAGGAGCAGTGCTCCAAAAGCTAGTGTTTGAAACAAATCTGTTGGACTTTAACCTGGTGTTGTAGGACTTCTTACTGTGCTCAAAAAAACTATTGAGGTCCTGGGTCAACTGAAAGCATCTAAACTGATCTTGACGGTGTCATAATATACACCAGTATATCATGGTGCAGGCACACACTGATGGACACACACACGGACCAATCAACATGTACAAACACCGCAGCCAATCACCAGTTAGAATACACACGCTATAAAGGCAGAGGGCACCATGGTTTCTGCTCATTCTGGGTGCTGCCTCTGAGTGTAACAAGAACTTATCCAGTCCAGCACAGACGTACAACACATGCTGAGAGAATCAACTGGTTCGGACAAGGCTTAGGTCTCTAGTTTAAGTTAGCATCATTTAGACCCACAGTCATCGTGTGTTAGTTAGTTAGAAGTAGTTAATAAATTGAGTTGAACCTTCATCTGTGTTGGAAGTGTCTGTTCATCTCTCAAGTCTACACTAGCCAACACTTCAACGGATTTTTGTTAGATAAGAGTATTGAGGGATTTGGAACCAAGATGGGTTCGTGGAGTTGATACGGAAAAGCCACGATCTAATTGAATTGCAGAATAGTTTTGAGTGGCTGAATGGCGTTCTCGGGTTCCTATGCAGATGTTACCCATACATGGATCTGGTTGAGTGTTTATGTTACTGTGCTTTGTAGATCAAGTGGCACCGCTTTCTCTGGATGCTCTGATATCCAACCACCTTGTGTTTTCCTGTCCTCAGCACCTCACAAGAGCCAAGAGTCTCCCCAGTGCCTTGGCCAACCATTCCTCCCTCGACCAATGCCCCTGGTAAAAAAACTGGCCTTTCGTCTCACGGTTACGTGCCCATATATTTGCAGGGACGCTTGTCTGTCAGTACCCTGGAAGTATGTTGAAAGATTTAAAGGGAAGCTGAGAAGTGAGGAACTAACGGAAGGTTATGCTGATGGGGGGGTGGGGGTGGGGGGTGTGTGTGAGAGGAGGCACAAACACCAGTGTGGAGCAGTATAGCTGAATTTCTAAGCTGATCATTCCATTTCCTTGCCAAGAAATTGTGTGCTGCACGAATGGACATCAAGTGTTTTCCATTCCTAGTTCAGGGGCTGAGGTCAGTCCAGATTTGCAACTGAACCTGGTCTGCTTGCTGTTGCAGTGTGAGCCACCTCAAATCTCCGCACCATTTTGGATGCCAGCCCTAGCCGGAGTTGGCGAATGGGCAGGGTACACAGCAATTTCAGGAGAGGAAGAAATTAGTTCTGCACTTTTTTTCTATAATTGTCCACGTCTTGCTGAAATGTAAATAATTACCGATTTTAAAATTACTTCCAGTGTTAAAGCAATCACCAATCATAAAAAAAAAACTAGACTGATTATGTTGGACTTGAAACATTTTTGTCTGCTTGCCAACTTGGCACACATCCCAACATTTATATTATGTTGTACTCTCTGGGGTTTGTGTTAAAACATTGATTGACATCTAGAGGTAATTGAGCAGGGTTATGAGTGTTTTAAAAAATATATATACATACAAGGCCCCGAAATAATAGCTGAATGACTGGGCTGAATGGCCGTCTCTAATTCCTGAATTTCTGTCATGTTGATTGAAATGTCTTTTGTTTATCTATCAGTTTACTGCAATGTTGGGTCTCTGGACCTGACTGTTTTAATGTGGCGCCTTCGGCCACATTAAATATGTTGATGGATTGTAATCCACCGGTCAGTAAAGAGTTTTGAAATGCATTAAAGATACGATAAAATGCTTGGAATGCAATCTTGTTTTGTCCCGTGTTTTAATGCGATGACTGAAAGCCGATGCAACTCTTATGACTGACTGCTGTGGTACACTTTAAGACAGGCCAAAGGTCACTTGCCTTCCAATTTTCTCCCTTGCCACTCCTGCCTGCAGGGCATGGTAGTTCTGCAGTACGTTGGTCTTTAATAAGAAGTGATCAGACCGAAAGGTCAGGCAGCATCTGTGGAGGCAGAAACAGAGCGACTGTTTCAGGTGGTTGATGCTTTTGCCAGAACAGGCAAAAGTTAAAGATTTAAACGGTTTCAATTAAAGTTTCCCTCCTTGGACCTTTGTTTGGAAAGCACCTTTGATACAGTTGAACAAAACATCCTTGCGTCAAAAGAATTACAGTGGGATTCATGCAATGAATGGCAGGAGTCTTAACTCAGACCTCTGGTTTTGGGTTTAATTTTGATTTGGGAGGCGAATGGTAGATTGGACACTTGCGGACTACCCACATTCTCCTGCAAGGGAGTTGAAGGCCTTGATCTGACTACTTCCTCAAAAAGAGCATTGTCTAGAACAATGCAGGCCATTCTCATCCTCAACCGAAGGAGTTCTCCCTGATCATGTGCTCAAACCAGGGCTCCATTACATAATCCTCTGACTGAGCTGTCCCACCAAGTCAAACTGACAGCTGCCCTCATTACTGAGGTGAAGTAAAACCCCTTGTGGTGGAAAGCTTCCAGGATCATTGATCCAAAGTCCCCTGCTCCTCCCAGTCCTGTTGCACTTAGCCACGGGTCACGTCTCAAATTCCATATCGCAAAATATTCTGTTCCGAAGGAGATGTCCCTCATTTGCATTTGAATAACTCAATACTGTGTCCACCGTATCTCTGGGGAGTCACTCACTCGCTGGAATAATAATTATAATCACTTATTGTCACAGGTAGGCTTCAATGAAGCTACTGTGAAAAGTCCCGAGTCGCCACATTCCGTCGCCTGTTCGGGGAGGCTGATACGGGAATTGAACCCGCGCTGCTGGGTCTTGTTCTGCATTACAAGCCAGCTGTTTAGCCCACTGTACTAAACCAGCCCCTTCCACGGATTAATTTGAATCTACCCTCCCTTTAAGCACCGGCTGTGTTGTGTTGATTTTACTGTTCTGAGCAAGTTGGAATAGATTTTCGTTGTCCAGGTTATCGAATCCATTCGAAACGGAAAACTTCCATTTTCCGGTGTGAGCCGGCCCAATTTAGACTTGGGAACTGATTCTGGTCAATGTCAGGAGAGACAGTGCAAAATACTTCAACCCGGAAATCAAAGGACAACTCTCTATTTAAATTACTTCACACAGATGAGGCAGAGGAGAATGTGTTGAGTGAAATGACTTGACAACGATTTTTAGGTGATAAGAGAACGAGGAGATAGTTGCAGCATCTTGGCAGGTGGAAATTTCCCAGCTAACAATTGGTTCTCGGTGTCACCAGGAATCAGCAACGAAGGGTCTTTAATGAAAGGAAAGAAAGAACTTGTGTTTCCCGAGCACGTTTCGTGACCTCCGAATGTCCCTATTCGCTTCACGTTTGAGGAGCTTTTGAAACACCGGTCACTGTTGTACTTTTGGAAGATGTGGCAGCCAATTTGCGCACCGCAGAATTCCACAAACAACAATGCGATAGAGGGCAAGATGATTGGTTTTAGGTAGGGAGCTATGGGATGATGCAGTTGGCTGAGTTTGGCTGGGCTCACAGCATTGTTACCGAAGAACTGTATTCCCAAACCAGGAAGGTGCGAAAATCCAACCCGTTTGTGACCCTGGATTCCGTTGGAGGCACCTCTCTGTGTGAAGCTTGGGTGGGGTTGGCTGGGCTTCATTGCAAATACTCCCCTCTGTTGACTAGTCTGGAGATGGGATGGGGGAATGACCGAAATAAAAGCAAAATACCGCAGATACTGGAAATACGAAATAAGGTCAGAAAAATGCTGGAAAACCTCAGCTGGTCTGACAGCATCTGTGGAGAGACGAGCAGAATTAATGTTTCGGGTCCGTATGCCTCCTCTTCCCAAATGTAGTGGTGTAGTTATTGTCACTGGACTAGTGATCCAGAGACCAGGGGTAATGCTCTGACGACCCGTGTTCGAATCTCATCATGACAGAGTAAAGCATCTGGAATTGAAAGTCTAATGATGACCATTGACATAAAACCCACCTTGTCCGTGAATATCCTTTAGGGGAGGAAACCTATCATCCTTACCTGGTTTATGGGCTCCAACTATTTTGATGAAACCAAACAAACAAAATTAAATAAGCTGAGGGACAAATTAAAAGGGGCCGCCCCCTTAAAGGGGTACTGCCTTAAACAGAAACAAATTGCAAATGAAGCTGAAAACATCAAACCAAAATGTGATTAACGGGGTTAATACGGTACCCAGCCCCTGTGGTGTCCAGCGGGCATGGAAGGCTTCAATGGTGCACCGCATGCTCCTTCTCCAGTGACACCCAGCCGCGAATATAGCCGCGGGAGAGGTGCAGACAGTTGGGTTGGATGATCCCCCTCGGTCGCCATTTTCCTTGGCTTGGAGCAGGCACACGGGGAGGTCCTCCCTCTCCACACCGGGTGTGTCTGTGGACTCCAGATGCACAGCAATGTGGTTGACTCTCAAATGCCCTCCAAAATGGCCACGCAAACCACGCAGTTCAAGGGCAGTTAGGGATGAAAAATATTGGCCCAACCAGTGATACCCACATCCCACGAATAAATTTTTTAAAAACCCCAAGGATTAGTTTTGTTTCTCTCTCTCTCCACCGATGCTGCCAGGCATGCTGAGTTTTTACAGCATTTTCTGTAGAGGAATTACCTCTTTGTTTGAGGTACTGGAGGGTTTCTGGAGCCCGTGGGGCTGTAAACCAGCTTGGGTCATCGTCATTGGATGGGACAAGAAAGCTGGTCGGTGAAATTGTTGGGTTGGAACACTCCATCTGGGCTGCTGAGCCCGCCCCTTGTGGTTGCGATGCCTGAGGCAAGGGGATTCGATAACGCTCTACGCACTATAATCGTGATCTAGAAGAGGCAAGAAGCCAATTGGGGATCAAATATCTGAAACATTCTCTCTCGTATGCTGAGGCGATCAGAGCAAATCCAGCAGCACACGCTGTTCGTAGTACTTGGTTCTTCACTGGCCTTTTCTGAAATGTCATCTCCACCTCAGTCAGGAATTGGTGCGGTTTGATCTCGACTGATGGTCTGCAGAGACTCGGCACTTTTCCTCAGCTACCACATATCCGGTACACTCTGGGAGAACACTGGCCTAACGCCAAACCTCGCCCGTACCCCGGCGTAACGTGTACACGGCAGCTCCAATCTTCCTCTAATCTGTCTGTGCGAGATCAGTCTGGCACTTTTAACACTTTTCTATACTTTCGTCAAAAAAGCCCAAGAGGGCAGTCGGGGATAGAAACTAAAATAAAACGGGCTAGATTTGGGAGTTTACAAATCTTCAGCCAAAATGCTTTGAATGGAACTGCGAGTAAACACAATGCATCAAAGCTCTCAAACAATGCCCAAAACCTGCAAACACTGGCAATCTGGAACACGCATTGCACACGATGCGGTGACATGCAGTCGGTTCATTAGTACCTATGGGCTGAGTGAGCAAGATGATTTGGACATCAGGACTAAAAAAAATGGAGGGAAAGTTTCCAGAATAATTTGGGAACCATATTGCCATGCAGACGTAAAAAAAATATCAATGTCACCACAGTCCCAGAGGATGCTCGCCCCTTTTGAGAGCTGACTGGTGGTGATTCAACCTGAGGATCACCACATGTTAGGTGAGGGGCAAGATTGAGAAGGTGGGGCCTTAATGAATAACCTCAGTCGGAACGGGAATTGAACCCGCGCTGTTGGCATCTCTCCGCATCATGAACCAGACGTCCATCCAACTGAGCTAACCGACCCTTACAGTCAGCATACCAAAACCACGATGTATTACTCCGCAGTAGATGGCGCGATCTGTAAATCTGGGGTGAGATTCTAACACCAGATTGTGCCAAGACCGCCACCGACTATTCCCAAAGAATAGTGGGCAAACCCCCAAAACGGGATTCACGCCGGGAGCCGAATGGAGCGCTGTGCTCCTGGCCCACGGCGCATGACACCCGAGTCTTTAGACTCATTTAAATATGCTCAGCCCGGTCGAGGCTGGAGTCTTAAGGCTTCCGGGAATCACCACTCCCCATGGCGCAGCGTGACGCCGGCGCAAATCAGTACTGGTTTCCAAAAACGGAAACCAGACGTGATGGCCACGCCGGGGGCTCAGAAGCCATTAGCGCCCCCAGGTGGTTGGGGACAGCCAGTGGTCGGGGGACGGGGCTGTGCAAGGGTCAGCGCCAAGGGGCGGGGCCTGAGAGGGGCCATAGCCGTGAAAGGGGGTGGCTGAGGGAGGGGTGTCTGAAGGGGGCCTTGGTGACCCTGTGGAAGGATATCGCTCACTTGGGGGTGGGGGGGGGGGGGGGGGGGTTGCAATGTCAGTGAGGATGGGTGGTGTGGTGGTGGGCCACCTGGTGGGGAAGTGGGGTCACCCTCATGCTTGTGTGGTCATTTAGTGATGGGGCAGGTTGCCCTGTTGGGGGTGTTGCACATGTCTGCGGGAGTCACGATATCCGTGGTTGGGGTAGGGCGGAAGGGAAAACCGTCAGCTCACTTTGAGATCGGGGGCACTCTTTAAAAATGCTGCACTGATCTCTGAGAAGCTGGTCTTCCAGAGACTCGGGGTCCGCACTCCAGAAAAAGTTCTGGGAGAATCAGTGAGAATCTCCCCAAGCTCCCCAGAAAATGAGTAAGGGCACGGTCGAACTGCCACATTGCGCCAGTCAGGCGAGCGCAGTTCAGTACCAGTCCCCACAAACAGGGACCAGACGGAACTGCACTTGTGGGGGTCTCTCATGGGCTGGGAGCCACCAGCTGTTTGCCCTCTGGGCAGGGTTGCACCCTGGCAGTGCCAACCTGATACCCTGGCAGTGCCTCCCTGGCAGTGCCATGCAGGTGCCAGGTTGGCACTGCCAGGCCGGTGGTGCCAGGCGGCACTCTGCCTGCGCCGGGGGATCAGGCACGGTGATGCCCTGCGGTATGTGGTGGGGTGTGTATGTGCCTCGAGGGGTCCGGGGTCCCGTTGGGGGTTCGAGAGATCTGAAGCCATTTAAAAATGACGCCCCAATCTCTTCCCACACTGAGGCGTTGCCCTCGCCGAGATTTATCCTTTAAATTATGCTCACATTGTTTGTGTTTAAAAGTGTGAACAACGTCTCGGGACCACAGAATGTGATGGGCAGCGGACAAAACGCAATGCAGAGCGATTGGTACAACAACCAGATTCTGCTTCAGAGTAGAAAAAGATTAAGGCCGCACATCCCAGGAATGCGGAAGACTAGATCTTCAGAGTTAATAGATCTGTGATAAATCTGTAAGATATTTTATTGCGCAAAGTTTAAACAGCACATAGCTCACACAGCAAAGGAAGCAAAAGGTTAATTAGTTAAGTGGGTGCCGACTTAATTAAGTTGATAAACTTGGTCAATTGCCCTCATTTCTGGCTCCCAGTAATGGACACATGCATCCATTAAAACTACATTAGTTCCTCCTTTCCCTAATGCAGAAGGTGTCACCTCTCTTAATGCCATTTGCTGCAATCTGGACCTGAACCATCTTATTCCCTGCAATTGAAGTCTGTCCAATTGATTCAATGTGCAATTCCTGCCCCTTCACGAATATTACTCACCGACAACTGTGCTGTACTTCAGAGGCAGACAGCAGTAATGATGCTGTGATTCTTATTAACAGTTCTGCCAACTGAAAGCCTCAGAATGGTGGGTATAATTCATGAATTTCAGGCTTATTTAATACAAGCTGATTTATAGCAATTGCTTTGACTTGCTAATCCCACTTTTGTGTCATTCTTGAAAATATGCCACATTGTGCATGTGCGGCGAAATTAAGCTTGTAAATTCAGCAGGCAGCTTCGAAACCTCTGCTCAGTATCGGCAAAATGTGGCACAGTTGCTTAATCACTGTGGCCTTTAACCCATGTCCCTGCTTTGCAATCCCCCCCCCCCCCCTCCCCCCCCCCCCCCCCCTCCTGAGGGCATTACATTTTCCCGGCCAGTTGGCAGCTTTCCTCTTTCTCAGCCGTCTGAGCCGAGAGAGGGATTGCCGCGACGAGTCTTTCTATCATGGGTGTTGCACACATGCACCTTCTAATTTAGAGGAAAGTTAAGTATATCTCCTAAGGTCCATGTACAACTTGTCTGCCGCTTTCCTTAATCTGTCACCCGCGCAAGAGAGTTCCCCAGGACTTGCATGGAAAGCCACCTGTGAATGTGTGGGGGTAAAAGTGACTCACTTGCCCGAGGAATGCGGCTGTAAACCCCGTTCCTCTCTGTTTGCTGTGGGTTTGCATTTTATCCATGATTTACGGAGGAGGAAAGGAAAGATGCACCTGTAATCTAATAGTTTCTTGACCATTGTTGAATTTATGCGTCCAGAATGAAAAGGGAAGGGACGGCTTTGGGGCAGATTTTCCTTTTGGAGGGCAGCACAGTGGCACAGTGGGTTAGCCCTGCTGTCTCAGGGCGCCGAGGTCCCAGGTTCACTCCCGGCCCTGGGTCACTGTCCGTGTGGGGTTTGCACATTCTGCCCGTGTTTGTGTGGGTTTCGCCCCCACAACCCAAAGAAGTGCAGGCTAGGTGGATTGAACACGCTAAATTGCCCCTTAATTGGAAAAAATGAATTGGGTACTCTAAATTTATATTTTTAAAAAAAATTTATTTTTGCTGCACCTGGACTTCAAGGATCTGCTGGGAGTGCCACTCGGGGGAAACTCTGGAATTAGGATCAGTTGCCATTTTGGAAGCCAGCCCTGTTTTACATCTATTTATTTAAAAGGATGGAAAAGTGAGCCAAGCTCCATTTCACACAATCCATCCCATCGCCTGAATCTTCCTTGGTATGAATTATTGTCCTCTCGTCTCATCCCCGAATTCATTCTTTGCCTGAGATTCGAACTGGGGAATTCCTTGTGTACCTGGGTCTGTCCTTCCACTTGTCACCTCCTGGTTTGAAACATTTGTTCCCTCGATTCCTTCTCTCTCCCATGGATCGCCACGGGCCTTGAGGAGGCTTTTGAGACATCTGCCCTCTCCCTTCGTGTGGTTGATGTTGCTGGAATCAATGCGCGAAAAGGAGCTTGTGAAGTTCATCTTCAGTGCAGTTACCATTTGTCCCATCCAGCCTCTATCCTTGTCCAGGACTGAGTTAGCTGACATGACCCAAGAGCCGGATTATGCAGATTGCCACTCGAAATTCACTGCTGGACTTTGCTATTATGTAATTAGTCTCCCGCGTTGAAGGCAGTGACTGTACTTCAGTGTAATGCATTGACTCGAAATTGGTTTGGACGTTCCTCGGCCTCCGTGAGAGATTGATTGTCAGCGGTGGCTCAGTGGGTAACGTCTCTGAGTCAGTGTGTTGTGTGTTCAAGTCCAACCCCAGAGACTTGAAACACAATCGAGGTTGACACTTCACTGCAGTACCGAGGGAGTGCCTCTGTGCCTGAGGCGAGATGTTAAACTGAGGTCCTGCATGCCTTCCCAGTTGGATAAAATATCCCAAAGCACTGTTTGGAAGAAGAGCAGGAGAGTTATCCCTCGTGTCCCGGACAATGTTTATACCTCAACCTGCCTCATTGTAACCTTTCCATTCATTATTACGTTGCTCTTTAATGGGAACTTGCTGGTGCACCTGGGCCCCTACATTACAACATGACTATGCTTTAAAAAAGTGCTTCGAATCCACCTTAAAGTACTTCAGACGCATCCCGTGGTGTGCAAGGGCGCTATATAAATGCCAAGGTTTAAAAAAAAAACTAAGAATCTAATTTAATTTGCAGCCGTGCTACTTAGATGAGCAAAGAGGAGCTGTGTGACAGATGACACTTGAGGTTAATCAGTTATGTGTGGAAGGGCGGAGGAATTAAAATTTAGTTCTGTGCGTGTTAAGTTTGAGACTTGTGTGATCATCCATTTAAACGCTGTCAACTTAGGAGTTGTCTGAACATTATTGGGAAGTGTGCTGTACAAAGCTGCATGAATAAATGGTGCATATAAATCATCATAAACAACATGAACTTTTGTTATGATTATTGAATTATGCTGATTTCACGCCCTACTCTATCTCACAGTGTGACATGGATCAAGGCCCCATTGATTTCACCCAGTGTGTGTGTGAGAGCGAGAGAGCCAGGAGACATGGAAATCTGGAATAATGCTCTCTATAAACTGAGAATTTGAATGGACTTGGACCTTGTTGCAATTAACTGCAGGCTCCTGCTCGGTGTCCCATTCATTGACTCCTGCTGGCAAACAGTGACCAGATTATGTGGTTCAGTTGCAAATTTTGGCCAGGACTTGATGGACAACCAGCTCCACGTTGGGTAGTGCCATGGGCAGATTATGCTTTAGTTTGACGTATCATCGGAAAGGCTGAATTGCCTCAGTACTATAGGCTATATCATGTGTCCTTTTGACCTGACTATTGCTCACACAGAAACACTGCTGTGATTGGAACCTCAGTCTCCGAGGGAGAAATGGATGTGGCCACACTGCCCCTGTTGTGTGCAAGTTTGATCAATATCATAGCGGATATTATTGTTTTCTGTTATCGAACTCTCTCATTGAACATTGTGAGGCTAGTTACAGAATGATACTGGCCAGGACTTGTAAACTGGTTGTTAGACACCCTTTGATTTCCCTATGCCACCCACTGGTTTACTCTCCGGATCAAAATGCGTGGGTTTGCAGAGATCTACAATAAAGACCAGGGATGAAACGTGAATTCAGAGCTTCCTCAAGTCACCATTGACCAGGAACTGAACCCGACCCAGCAATATAAATGCCATGGCTACTCGGTCAACTCAATCAGATCAGCGGCTGGGTATCCTCCTGTGTGTTGACTTTCCAAAGGCTCTCTTGAAAGTTGGCACCTACAAAGTCCAAGTAAGGATGAAGATAGGATATTCTGAACTTGCCTACATGGGTGCAGCCTCAACAACAAGATATTCAACAATAATCTCTGCACAAAGCAGTCTGCTTGATTGGCAGTCAGATCACCACCTTAACTACCCACTCCCACCACACTGAAGCACGTTAGCCAAAGTGTGCACTGCCCACAAGTTGCACTCTAAAAACCGCCGAAAGCTTCTCCAATAGCATCTCCCAAACTGTCGAACCCCGTCCTTGCACCTCGAAGAGCAAGAGCAGCAGGAACGTGAGACCATCATCCCTTCCAAGTCCCCCTCTACCACACCTTCTATCCTAATTGAACACAGATTGACCGTTCCCTCTTATTACCACTAGATCAGATTTCTGGAACAACCCACCTCACAAAGCGCACCTTCACCACATGGACCTTTCAGTAGATGGCCCATCGCCACCTCTCTGAGGGCAAGTCTAGATCATCAATAAATGACAGCCTTGCAAACGATGCCCATATCCCAAAAAATGAAAAAAAAAAACAAGTTTGGGACAAAATTCCCAGATGAGAAAGAAAAGAACCAAAAACTATTGTTTCTGGGGTCAGCAACCTTAGAGGCAGAAAACACAGTTATATTTTGCAAACAAAGTGTAACACTCTGCGTTTCCATTCTTCAAATAATTTTTAATTCCCCTCCCACCTCAAAAGAAAATCCATTCAGGTGTCGTTATTATTGATCTTGTTGTGTTCAGTCATGCAGGTGGTCTCTGGGCCTTTTGATATTCAATGAGTGAAGCTAATTATGTTCACCCAGATAGTTTAATCAGCGCATATTCAGGCACAGCACACTACAGCCCATTGATCTGCTGAAATAGCGAAGCACACATTGAATTATAATTAAGAAAGCTTGCAAATAATATTCAGTGAAGCTTCCTCCATAAAGGAATGAAATTCAGCCTGGTTTTTGCCTCTGCTTTACTGTCTTGTACCCTCTGCAACTTGGATTTTCTTTCATGCACTGTGTTCTATCTCCTTGCATCCCCCATTCCCTGAAGACGCTTTGCACCATCTCCTACTCTAATTCAGCCTGTCACATAACTCCAAGCCTCTGATACTTCCGAGCTCCTTCAGGCACCTCTTCCGCCTGCAATCAGCCTGGACTCCTTGATCTTGTCTAAATTGGGAGCACTCTTTTGCTCCTTCAGTCAAAGCTCTGGGTTCAAATCCGATCATTTGGGCCGGCAGTACAGAGGGAATGCTGCACTGTCGGTGGTGTGGCCTTTTGGGTAAGATCCCCCCATTTTCCTGTTTGTGTGGACGATTCCATGGTGCTATTTTGAAGAAGAACGGGGAAGATATCTCTGGTGCCCTGGGCAAATGCCTCAGTCAGCGTCATAGTAACAGATTATGAGGTTATTATCAAATTGTTGCTTCTGGAAGTTTGCTGTGTGCACATTTCTCACCTTACGACAGTGACTACACGTCAGAAACACTTTATTGGCTGTAAAGCATTTTGAGACGCGTTCCTGGTTGTGAAAGGCCCTGGGCTGGATTCTCCGTACCCCTACACCGAAATCGTGGCCGGCGCGGGTCGGAGAATCCATGTTCCCGCAAGACACCGAGACCGGCGCCAGTTCCCCGATTCTGCAGGCCCCGAAAAGCGGCGAACTCGGCGTGGAACTAATGCGCTTCAGCCGGTCGGGATACTCTCATTGTGGCTGCGGATTCAGTCCGTGGGCGCCCTGGTCAGGGGCGGGCCGATCGGAGAGCAGGGAGCGGGGGTGCCTTATAGGTGGCTGGTAAATGCTTGTGCGGGAGTCGAGGGTCGGGCACATGGCCGATTGGGGGTGGTTTCTCTTTTGGGTCCAGCTCCGCGGTCCGAGTCCGCCATGGAGCACGCCGCGTCCGCTGGAGGCCGCTGCCGTGCGCATGCACGGCCTCCGACCCGGAAGTGCGGGGGCCCGTATCTGCAGCAAATGATGTGAGATCTGCTCCGGGTCTCCGATAGTCCCCTGCAGGGCTAAGAATTTGTGTCCCTTTGATGCCAGTTTTTTTGGTGAAAAACTACCGTTTTGACGCTGGCGTGGGGATATAGTCCCAATAATGGAGAATCCAGCTCTCTGTATAAATGAAAGTCTTTGTTTCATTTTCAATCCATTGTGCTCAATTGTAGCATTGACTGGCGCTCTGTTTTATGCTTCCACTGGCTGTCAAACCAGTAAAGAGCTTTTATGACCTGGTACCTCATGCCCTCAGGATGGTCCTTCATTGCCAACTGATTACTTTTGGTGTGTAGTCGATTGCGTTACATTGCCAAACCTGGCAGCCAATTTGTGCACAGCAAATGAGATACATGGTGGGTTTATTGATATTGGGGAATGTTAGTTGAGGGATACATATTGGCCATCACCTGGGGACACCCCCCACCCCCCAAACCGCCCTCTCCTTTTCAAATAGTGATTTTTTTTCTTTTTTACTACCCAGCTGAGGGTGTTAGGTTACCGGATCAGACCCTATTTATAATTAGGAAACCTGACTGTGAGGAAAGGATACTTCAATTCAGAAGTGATTCCACTGATAAATGGGGATATTTTATGTTAAAACAAACTTTATTATTAACACATGAGTAACAACATCAATATCACAGAAAATAGCTTTTCAATTAACAGCTAAACAATTCTTAAAAATGAAAGGAGACATTTTAGCTACTAGCTTATGCCTGCTCCCTCTCCAATTAAGCAAAGCCCATTACAGGTCAAAAGCCATTTGCAAATAAAGTTAGCAAACATAAGGATACTTGCTGTACTGTTGTATAGAGATTTCTTGGAAAGACTACTTGGAAAGAGATGAGAGAGAATTAGAGAGAGATGAGACAAGAGAGAGATAGACAGAGACATACACAGAATCCACGGACAACCTGCAGATCCTTCTGGCTTTGGCAGTCTAAAATACCCTGTAGCCACAACTGCTTGCTACAGACCTGGTCCCTCCCATTAATTACATCATCTGTATCCCACTATGTTCCATAATGTACTTCGCTCGGGCTAAACAATATCTCAAATGTGTACTCTCCAGGAAATCCCCAGCAACCGTAACAAAGTTCCATTTGCCACTTCTTTGGAAACAAGAAAATGCTTAAAATGAATAATATCTCACTTTTACGACATCCTAATTACAGCTTTAGCAGACACAGAGTCTGGTTACATTAACCTCAGTTATTTAATGATACTACTGCAACAGATATAGATATGTTTAATATAATCAATATAAAAATGTCCTGCATTCATCACCGGGGGAAATGGGGGCTCTGTTTGATATCTCATTTGGAAAATACCACCTCCGACCAACATCCCTGCTCAGCCGGGTGGTGTCATAGCAGCATGGAAGGTGCTGCATATTGGTCTGTGATGCAACTGCTTATCTAGACTGGGAAAAAAATGTCGAGGGAACATTGCAGAAGACGGCGCTCGTGGACCTGTGGAATTGGCTGCGGCCTAGATTTCTGTGCTCAGATTCCTGGAAAGGGACTTGAACCTCTCGACTCGAGAGTTTTGCCAACTGAGCCAAGACTGCAGCTTTGAATGAGTTGTGAAACAAAGATTTGAATACGAACTGGGCCTCTAACAGTTTTGTTGTGTGTAAAAACGTATGGAGCACGTCCCAGTGTAACTTTAAAAAAAAAGACGCGGACTGCACCTTTAATCCAACATATATCTCCGGATGTGTGAGTACGAATGGATTGGGATATCCATACTCTTGCTGTAACTGCAAGGAACATGACGCATTCTTGCACTTACGGCGGTTGCTAATATCTGGCATATTTTTAGCAGTGATCCAATTAAAACGCAGTGCAGGATACATATTTATCAGTGAAGCTCTGAGCTTCCATTAATCATTCGGACATGTTAAATCATCGTTCCTGTTTTTTCTCTCTCTCTTTCTCTCTTGCACTCACTTTACTCCTTCCTTTGTCTTCATCTGGCTCCTGCCTGACTGGGCACAGACAGTTGTGGTAAAATATGTGACACTTTGTTTAATTGAAAAGCGCTGTTTCAACCCAGGGGTCGCCAGCATAATTAAACAGTAAATAACACTACCAGGCCCGGGGCCAGGGGTCAAGTTTCCGCAGGTTGTCTACTGCTCTGCTGGTTAGGCCGTGACCCCTTGCAGTGTCTGGGTGACTTGTGATCCGTTGATCCTTCAGCCTGTCATTGCAGTAGTGTTACCAGAACGGAGAAGGTTGTGCTTGTCAGGGGCGATATTCAGGCGCGCCGAAGGTTGAGAAACAAGAGGTCTTTAAAATGATGAAGGGGGTTTGATGAGGTCAACGTAAAGAAGACGTTTCAACTTGTTGTGGAATCCAAATCCAGGGGCTATTGATGCAGGATAGTCGGTTATAAATCCAATGAGGAATTTAAACCTTAATTCTTTCCCTTCGGATGTGGAGCTTGTTACCATAGGGAGCAGTTCAGGCGAATAGCATAAATGCATTTAAAAAGAATCTGAATGAGTACATGTGAAAGAAACGAATAGAAGGATATTCTAACAGGTTTAGATACAGTGGATGGGAGAACGCTCAGCTGGAAGGTAAACACCAGCACAGACCTGTTGGGTTGAATGGCCTATTTCTGTGCTCTATATTGCACACAATTCTATAAATGATTGGTTGACCTGTGTAGCGAGAAGGGAGGGGGAATCTCTCAATCTATGTTTGATTGCCATGGTGTGTGTTAGATTGTCAGAGTAATGGACACCTCTGATAATGCCACGAGCACACACTTGTTTCACTGCTGTAGTCGGTTATTACAGCAGTCACGTAGCTGTTTAATATTGAGAGCACTACCTCTATCATAATGTCCTGTTATGAGCCTTCAAAATGAGACCAAGATAAAATGTCAGAGGCAGACGAGTGAGCAAAGGAAGAAGAAAGATATAAAATGAATGGAAGAGATGGAGATAAAGGTGTTTATAAAGAGAGGGCATGTGAAAGAGATAGATACGGTCACAGTAAGAGAGAAATATCAAACTGGAGGAAGCAGTGAGAGAGATGGATATAGTGACAAGGGACTGAGAAGGAGAAATTGAAAGACTTGAATCTGGACATCTGTGTGGAGAGTGAGAAGATCAAGCAAAATGAGCTTAATTGAATTGGAAACTTATGTAGTTGTCTAGGTTGCTAGGCGCTGCTTGATGGAAATGACCAGAACGTGGAAAGTATCGTGACTCCTGACCCTTGTCACATACCTTTAACTTCGGTGCCTCGGGTTACAATCATTTTTTAAAATTTGTTCATGGGATGTGGGTGTCTCCAGCGAGGCCAGCATTTGCTGCCCAACCCTAAATGCCCTTGAACTGATTGGCTTGACACAGCAACTTGAGAGGGTGTTTAGGAGTCAACCACATTGCTGTGGGCCTGGAGTCACGTGTAGGCCAGACCGGGTAAAGGTGGGCAGATTTCCTTCTCTAAAGGGCATTAATAAACCAATCGCTGATGCATCTCTCTGTCAGGAACCATAATGGAAGCCCTTTAATTAAAGTCAACTGAATAGTGATAATGTTTCTCGCTACATGGATCCATCTTGGAAAAGAGCCAAAAAAAATGTTGTTTATTAAACAATGAAAAGTTGGTGGTTCTTTTGTTGTCTGAGTGCATGCTGGGAGAGCAATGACTGTCACTGTTGGCAGGGTCAAATGTTAACCATGCTGCAGCTACCAGAATGCGCCCCACCCCACCCCCTCAGCTCCATTCAGATTGCCAACTAGTTGGTGTGTTGCAGGGACTCGGAGGAACTTCAAAACAGGATTAGGCTGTTCAGCCGATCAAGACTGTTCAATCAGAATATGGATCGTCTGAACCTCAGTTCCACTCAGCCAACTTTAATTCACATCCCTGTAAACCCTTACCCAATCAAAAACAAATCCATCAACAAGGCCCTGTGTCAGAAATGGACAGGTTCCAGGATTAGAATTGTATCCTGTGAGCACAGAAACATCTTTGTTTGAGGGAGAAGATTAATGCAATTCTGAAGTTGCAAACAGCGCTTGATGCTGAACAAAGGGGTGTGGACCCTCACTAGAGAAATACCGAGGAAAAACCTCCATGGAAATCCAAGTAATGCACAGCATGGACATAGCTCCAGGTGTCAAAGCCAATCGGGTCATGTTTCTAGGACATTCTGGCCTTACCCCCCACCCCAGGTACTTGTTGCAGTTTGTCTTGTGTTTTTGGTTTGATCAAGTTACAAAGGCAGATTCTCTGAATGTAGCTTCTTTAGGGTGGTTATTTGACTGCAGTCTGTTTTTACAGTGGCTGGACTATCCATAGCAGGCACTATGTTTTTGGCATCATTGGCACAATTCTTTTCGCCACCCCACCAGAAGGATGTGGAGGCTTTGGAGAGGGTGCAGAGGATGTTTACCAGGATGTTGCCTGGTCTGGAGGGTGCTAGTTATGTGGAGAGGCTGAATAGACTCGGACTGTTTTCATTCGAACGGCTTTAAAGAGTGGGTTTCCCTTGGATAAGGAAAGAATGGACTTGCTTTGATTAGCCTCATTGTCAGGTCCTGTTGCATGCTGTTACGTTCCAGCTTTGCAGGTGACGATTGTCACATGGCGAGGTGTGTTTTAAATGCCTTTTTAATCTTAGAACCATTGAAAGTTGTCTCTATTGACCCACTAGGTCTGTGCGGATGTTTTCTGTCCACGTGGGCATCTGTCCTAATTCCAGTCTCCTGTTCTCTCCCCATACCCTTTTAATGCTTCAATTTTCAATGCAGCTATTTAATTCCCTTTCAGAATAATTTATGGGCTGTGCTTCGGTATGTGTCAGTGGCAGAGGATTCCACACAGTTAACCAATTTCTATTTGCACCTTCACTTTTATTCTTTCTCTGACTTGGCTCTCATCTCCCTTGACTGGTGGACAATCCAGCACTATTTATCACATCATAAATGGTCTTTAAAGCTCCGCAAGTTATCATGTTAGCTCTTGTCTTTCTCTGCTGCAGGGTGGTGAATCTTATGTTCAATTTTACGGATTGGCAGCAGTCACTGTTTTTTACTTCTTGCTTTTGATTTACGTTATTTAACAATGCTTTATAAAAAAAAAAAAATTCCTTTCCCTGAGTTACAAAGCCAGTGCGCAGAGCGATGATCCTTAATCCATCTCCTTGCTGGCTCCAAAAAACAAGTCAAATTCAATTTGAATCCAATTCATGGTCCCCATGAAAGAGACATACTCGATCCAAGTGGACAAGAGCAGGCATTACACCTGATCTCGCGCTTGATCTTTAGTCAAAGATTCTCCCCCCCCCCCCAATCCATAGTCCAGTGGCTTTGCCTGACTTCCCAACAGACAAACAGAACTGGCATTTACGATAGCCTCTTACAAAATCTCCAGGATGTTTCAAAGCACTTCATAGCCGGTGGAACATCTTCGACAAACAAAGCAGGAGTAGGCCACTCGGCCCCTCGAGCCTGCTCCGCCACTCAATAAGATCATGGCCGATTTGATAGTAACTTCACCCCCACATTCCTGCCCCCCCCGATGACCTTTCACCCCTTTATTAATCAAACATCTATCCAGCTGTTCCTTAATGTTCAAAGGCCCTGCTTCCACTGCCTTTTGAGGAAGAACGTTGCAGACACAAAGCTCTGAGAGAAAAGATTCCTTCTCATCACTGTCTTAAATGAGTGACCCCCCCCTTATTTTTAAACGGTGACCACACATGCATGCACATACGCACACTGACGTAATAACCCTCACAAGGCCTACCTATGGGGAAACGTAATTGATCTCCCATGGAGCTTGTGGAACACGAGCTACCCTGGCTCCTGGGCGGAGGCTTACCCAGCTGGGATATGCAAGATCGAGCAGAAAAGCCGGCCCGAGCAGGGACTGGAATGTTGGTTGTCCCAAACAGAACTGTATAGTGCCGATAGTTTGCCTCTATGGGCAGACTTTATGTTACCTTCATTAAATCTATGCTTTTCCTCCCACTGACCTCCTGGCCATTACACGGGTATAAATGTACAGACGCACATACCACCAGACGCAGCCATCATGACGAGGCTCGCAAATGTTTTGGATTTAAATTCGAGTGGATACAAACCCAACCTCTCCAATCTTTCCTCGTTCGCGCCGCTCCAGCTGCCGATCCCGGCACGAACTGTGGCCTCCATCAACGCGCCGGCCCCAATGCAACATGGCGCAGGGCTACAGGGGCCGGCGCATAGCAAAGGAGGTCCTCAGCCAAAAAGGCCGGCCCGCCGTTTGGTGGGCCCCGATCGTGGGCCAGGCCACATCGGAGGACCCCCCTGGGGTCGCCCCCCCCCGGGGGCGCCCCCCCCCCCCCCCCCCTCCCAAATCCGGGCCAGAGAATCGGCGGGCTGGTCGTGTAGAGCGGCTCGCGACAGCGCTGCACCAACAACGCTGGCGCCGATTCTCCGCTCTGCGGACAATCGTGTGCCGGCGTCGGGGCCGCATGGCGCGATTCCCGCCAGTCACGGGGATTCTCCAGCCCGGCCCAGGGCTGGGAGAATCCTGCCCCGATGCCTCAGCCAGCAGAAAGAAAATCAAAATGATGCCTGTCTCACTGAAAGAGAGGAATGATGTTAACACCATGGCAGTCAGCATGACTTGGGGGAAGGAGCTGAATGCGACAAATGGGTGGTGCCTTGACAGCCCAACAGAACCAGGCGGTTATCAATATAACGTGGCCAATAATAAATCAAATAAAGAATTGAGGAGAAATCCCTTTGCCCAGAGTACAGTAAGAATTTGTAATCTGCTGGTTGTTGAGGCAAAAGCATAGACGCGTGCAAAGTAAAAGTGGTTAAAAAGGCAAGGAGGAAAGAATAGCAAAGATTTTTAGATACGTTCAGATGAAGAAGGCTGGGAGAAAATGTAAAAACTGGCAGACCAGCTGACCAAAATGAATGGCGTCTCTTCCTTCTGCGTATGCTGCCCCCCCCCCCCCCCCCCCCCCCCCCCAACCACACCTGCCCCAGATACCCCGGCTGTGGGACAAGCTGGGTGTGAAAGATTGGGACCCACAGATTATTGTTTGGATGGGTGATGCAGAGCTGTTCCGAGGTAGAGTCTGTGCACAAACCTTTCCCTAAATAAACGTGTGTGGAAATTGCTGAAAGTGCCAAGTAGAACTGAGCCAGAAAGTGTCGGATAAATTTAGTGCTTGTTATGATTAATGGAGCAGTATATTTTTATGAGCCTGTGTCCAACAGTTTCACAATCCATTAACACCACGTTCTATAAACTTTTTTGAACAAAAAGTACAGATTTGACAAAATCCGATCACGAGCACGCACATATCCTCATCTGTGCCATTTCATTGGGATTTTTGAATAGTTCTTTATGACTAACATTTAAAAGGATCATTTTGGTTACAATGGCAATTTTCTGCTGTCTTATCAAACGGAATTCATTATTCATTGGCAGATTTGCTTCAAGAATATATATTTTTTTCCTATTTTGCTGTGTGTGTTCGATATTAGACTGGATTGTGTCCCAATATGGTCCAGCAGGCATGTGGTCCAAGGCCCAGGGTCTTCCCCTCCCAGTCCCAGATGCAGTTCGTGCAGCAGTGAACGTCCGCTGAGGGCCCACGGTTGGTGAATGCCAGTCGGACCGAGGTAGGCCAAGCAGGATGTCTCCAAGGTGTTTCTGAAATGGTCACGCTGGAAGACGGGGCGGTGGGCGGAGACTATTAGAGGCCAACTGCCCGGCATGATGGGCATGCAGGGTTCCTTCTGGGGTAGGCCCCAAAACTCTGAATGAGTTCTTAGAGAGGCAGCCCCCCCCCCCCCCCCCTCACCTTGGCAGTGTCTGGGGGAAGAGAACAAGATCAGCAACGACCGCGCAGAGTCGTAAAAATGCATTTCTTTTCTCGACCCGTGGATTTATTTATTTAATAAACTCCCTGAAACTGTTGTGCACCCAGAAGAAATTGCAGAGGAACTGAATCGATAAACATTCAACTTTGGTCTAATAATAGAAAAGGGATTGATGAACTGTTGTAGTAAAGTCACCCTGGCAGTTAATTTTGTTGTTGCAAACAAATACATCACGACTACTCTCTGCCGATCAGTAAAGATGGTATTTGTCTGGACATTCAGTGCCAGCTATCCCATTAATGAGGCCTGTGATGGTGAAGGATACTAAAAGCAGACTTCCTTAAGATGCAGCAGGGACCGTGGAAAGCTGCTTAAATCCTGACACGTACAATGCAGCTACTTCTAATTGCGCTGTGTGTTCCCATGGACCTCTCGGAACGAAAGAAGGAAAGAGGCACTTTCACAACCACAGAATAATCCCCAAACACTTTACGGCCAAATTTGTTCACTGTTGTAATGACGAAAACAAGGCCTGGCGAACAGCAAAATCAGAATGATCCGGTGATCTATTTTGTCACACCTCGTGATAAACTGGAGGGTGAACTCTCCTGTATTTCTGTGAAATAGTGCCTTGTGATATCCCCTGCATCTGGGGCATCAGCTTAAGGTCTCATGTGGAAGGTGGCTTCACTTGACCTTGCCATACACTGACAGCCATTACACACTCGAGTAAGGCTTGAACCACTGATCTTCTGAATCTGTGACAGGACTACCACCCAGTGAGTCACATCTGACAAATCAAACTGTGCCATTGTGATCTTCTCGCTCGTTAAGCACGGGAGAGAAAGGGCACTTTTCATATCTGTAAGTCTTATTTATTTTCATCTGTTTTGGCATGACCGTGTTTTGTCTGTCAAGGTAAGGTTTCATCCAACAGCCTGCAACATTTTCTAACCCAAGCTGGAGGTGCAGAATCACGTTTTCATTTATCGTCTTTCTTTATCATTAGTGCTATAGATTGACCCAGCGAAGAAGGTGACCATGATGTCCAACATGTCCTTGTCAATTCTTTGAAGAGCTTTCCAGTTAATCCCACTTCCCCACTCTTTCTCTTCAGCCCTGCCCAATGGTCCCCTTCAAGGTATTCATCCAGTTCGTCCTTTGAAAGTTGTTATTGTTGAACCTGCTTCCATTATCTTCTTGGGCAACAATTTGCTAGATTAGAAAATGCTCCTCATCATCGCTCCCCTCCCTGGTTCTTTTGGCAGTTATCTGAAATCCCTGGTTAGTGATCATCTTTATTTACGTTATCAAAACCCAAAGAGTTCTGCGCTGCTGGCCTAATTTTGGTTGAGGAACCAAATCAAGGCAGTGAATGATTGCACATGTAGGTGGGTGTATACCAGGGGTGGGCAAACTTTTCCGTGCAAGGGCCACATTCAGAAATTCACAATTTTAAAGGGCCGCATAGTATATTAATTAATAGTCCCGGTTGTAACCAATTAGCGTGCGGCATATACCTCAGCGCTTTCCCCGGCGGCATCCTGCCTTTAGCCCTCTTTTTCTCTACTTTTCAAAAATGGCGCTTCACCCGGTTATGATTCTGGGTGCCTCATATAGAACATAGAACAGCACAGAACAGGCCCTTCAGCCCTCGATGTTGTGCCGAGCAATGATCACCCTACTCAAGTCAATGTATCCACCCTATACCAGTAACCCAACAGAACCCCCCCCCCCCCCCCCATTAACCTTATAAAAAAAATAAAAAAAAAAATAACAAATTTATTATTTTTTTTATGACTTGATCTTGGTGGGCCGCATAAAGACCTTGGGCCGTAGTTTGCCCACCCCTGGTGTATACTATGGAACAGCGTGAGGGAGGCAGCCCATGTAGGTGGGTGTATACTATGGAGCAGTGTGAGAGAGGCAGCCCGTGTAGGTGGGTGTATACTATGGAGCAGTGTGAGAGAGGCAGCCCGTGTAGGTGGGTGTATACTATGGAGCAGTGTGAGAGAGGCAGCCCGTGTAGGTGGGTGTATACTATGGAGCAGCGTGAGAGAGGCAGCCCGTGTAGGTGGGTGTATACTATGGAGCAGCGTGAGGGAGGCAGCCCGTGTAGGTGGGTGTATACTATGGAGCAGCGTGAGGGAGGCAGCCCGTGTAGGTGGGTGTATACTATGGAGCAGCGTGAGGGAGGCAGACCGTGTAGATGGGTGTATACTATGGAGCAGCGTGAGAGAGGCAGCCTGTGTAGGTGGGTGTATACTATGGAGCAGTGTGAGAGAGGCAGCTCGTGTAGGTGGGTGTATACTATGGAGCAGCGTGAGGGAGGCAGCCCGTGTAGGTGGGTGTATACTATGGAGCAGCGTGAGGGAGGCAGCCCGTGTAGGTGGGTGTATACTATGGAGCAGCGTGAGGGAGGCAGCTCGTGTAGGTGGGTGTATACTATGGAGCAGCGTGAGGGAGGCAGCTCGTGTAGGTGGGTGTATACTATGGAGCAGCGTGAGGGAGGCAGCCCGTGTAGGTGGGTGTATACTATGGAGCAGCGTGAGGGAGGCAGCTCGTGTAGGTGGGTGTATACTATGGAGCAGCGTGAGGGAGGCAGCCCGTGTAGATGGGTGTATACTATGGAGCAGCGTGAGGGAGGCAGTGAATGAACTGGCTGTATCATAACTGCAAACAAAGAGTTGGTTTGAGATAACATTGGAAACACCAGGTTACACACAGGCCTTTTGCCGTGAAAACTAAGTTCAATTCCTGCCTATGCTGATTGAACCTTAGTGCCGGTTTGGCGCCTGGCTATCACACGTCTCTGAGTACAGAGTATCATCCAGTTCCTGCTGGCTTTTATACAGAATTTTCTCCAACTCGCATTGACTTCATTTCCCCGGTCAAATCAGTGCATATTCAAGCTTTCTTTCACCCCTATAATCTGGGAAGATCTTGAATAAAGTGCAAGGGGTGTGAGGAGGGGATTGTGCTATTGGGTAACTAATGATTGCTTTGAGATCAATGTTTCCCCTGAGGACGATCGGTCTGGTGGAAGACTGAAATCATATTGTGGACTTGCATTAGAGCATGATCATGGAAAATGGAGCTCTGCTCCTCTGTGCTATTGAGCATGCCCAGACCTCCTGCCACTGGTATCGGAGTACTAGTTAAATTTTAATGGTAACAAAAAGCTTGACTGTCTTGTTAACACTGAAGATGCAGAATGAAGATTTAATGGAATGCCTGGGAACTTAATACCCAGTCGCACTTGTGCTGCTGTGAATGTGAAGCCAAAGAAATGAGAGAGCAGCTCTGGGTCCTGCTACAGTTCAGGCAATTTACATGGAGTTACATAGACAGACGATTGGTACCAAGGAAGGCCATTCAGCCCAACTGGTTTATGCTTCACACCAGTTTCCTCCCACCCAGCTTCATCTTGCCCTGTCAACATCACTTTCCATTTATTTTTCCCTCACCTGTTTGTGTAGCTGCTCCATAGTTGACACTATGTATGCCACACTCGGTGCGGGTATTGAGTGCAAATCGGAGAATCCCGCTCGAAGCATCCCCAGTTTATTCAGTTGTTCCTGCTGATCTTAGCTCTGGTATAATCCTTCCGTACACCTTCTCCAGTGCCTCTGGGCCCTTTTTTGTGGCGACATTTGGGGAGAAGATGATCCATATCTATGACGTATAACTGTCCTGTATGAATGCCAGCCACCTGTGGGCATGTATAGGTGGCTTTCATCTTCACCTGGACCGTCTAGAGATGTTGGGTTTATTCTCCGTAGAGCAGCAATTAAGGTTGAATGGGATGGTAGTGCTCAGAATAATGAGATGCTTAGAGAGTGTAATTGGGGAGGAATTGCTTCCACAGTTGGGAGGGATTGGTAACCAGAGCACACCGATGTAAGATGGTGGGTCAAAGAATCAGAGAGGAGATGAAAACTATTTTTAACGCAACAAATTTAGGGGAGGTGGTGGCGTAATGGGATTGTCAATGGACTAGCAAACCAGAGACCCAGAGGTCTGGGTTCAAATCCCACCACTGCAGATGGTGAAATTTGAATGCAATAAAAATCTGGAATTAAAAGTTAAATGGTGACCACGTTCATTGTTGTAATTGTTTCACTAATGCCCTGTAGGGAAGGAAATCTGCCGTCCTTACCTGGTCTGGTCTACATGTAACTCCTGACCCACAGCAAACTGGTTGACTCTTCATTGCCTTACAGGGAAATTCAGGATGGGCAATAAATCCTGGCCTAGCCAAAGACACCCAACTCCCATGAACACATGTACAAGATCTTGCAGCATTATTCAAAGGAAAGCAGAGGAACTTCCTGACCAATATTTGTCCCTCGCGCAGCTCCAAAGCCAGATCATGTTGTTGTCTGTGGGATCTTGCCATGCATGAATTGGCTGCTGCGTTTTCCCACATCGCAACTGCCCATCCATCTCTCTCTTCAGGTACCATGCCCTAAGAGGGCATTCGTGACCATGGACTTTGATTTATGTTGGTCCCTGATTATGCTTGGCAAGGTACTGCAGAACAGTAGGGGCTGACCCCCTTACAACCTGCCATTAAGTGTATTGGAAAGATTTGCAGGTTGAAAGGCAACCTGTCTTTCATGGCCATCAAGTCCTGGATTGTGACCCGAACCCAGAGTTTCGTGCTCAGAGACAGAGACACTATTTACTGTGCTGCAGGACCCATGTCATGTGAGAGTACCTTTAAGAAATTGGTGTTTATAAATAGGTGTGTATATAAGTATCTGTAGTGAGAGTACCTTTAAGAAATGGGTGTTTATAAATGGGTGTGTATATAAATACCTGTAGTGAGAGTACCTTTAAGAAATGGGTGTTTATAAATGGGTGTGTATATAAATACCTGTAGTGAGAGTATCTTTAAGAAATGGGTGTTCATTATTGCAGTGATGTCAGAGAATGGGTGGAGCTGGGCTGTCTGTCAGCTTTTCACTTTCGCTTTAGGCTTTTTGCTGCAGGGTGGGTTTGGTTTCATTTTAGTTTTGGAGAAGCTGCAATCACCGCAGGATGTGTGTGGATCTCTGCAAGCTTATGACTGTCCATTTGCTGATTTCAACGTGGTAACTGTTCTCAGTAGTGAATTTAAACCTGAGGTGCTTCTGTTAAAAGGTTTTGTTTTAAGTCTTATGGATGTTAAAAGGAAAGCTCAAGGATTACTTAATGTTGTATTCTTTGGGGATTGTATTTGAATTGATGGTTGCTAAGGTGTTCACTGTATGTTTTAAAAAGATTAACTTGAGTTCATAGAATAAACATTGTTTTGCTTTAAAAAATACTTTTCCATTTCTGCTGTACCACACCTGTAGAGTGGGCCGTGTGCTCCCCATACCCATACTATAATCTATTAAAAGTTGTGGGTCAGGTGAATTCCATGATACACGTTGGGGTTCTCTAAACCCTGGCCCATAACACCCACTTCAGAGAATGCACTTCAAAATTGCTCAATAGGCTGTAACGCACTTTGGGATATCATGAGACTGTGAAAGGTACGATGTAAATGCTGGATTCCTTTTGAAAACTAAATTTGTTTAACGATTTGTCAGTTTTAAGAACATTCATTTAGGAGGTCTCGAGGTTCAGATCCTCATCTTTGACAAGAAAGCTATGGCCGACAGCTGTAGCATCAAATGAAACGTCCTATTATATTCAATGAAGATTGCAGGGTATTGTTGAAGGAGGATTTGGGACTTCTGGACAACTCTCCTCCCACAACCTCAAACTGGGTATTGATCTTGCGGTAGAAGAAAGAACACCAACCTCCCATCTATGCACCTGCTTGCACGATCTTGGGATACTGCTCCTGGCTTGGCATTCGGTGAGGTACATTTGAAATGTAGTCGTTATTGTAATGCAGGGAAAAGAGGCACGGTGATCACCCACAAACAGCGACATTGGATTGACCAGGTGATGATGTTTTGAAGATGTTTGAGAGATAAATATTAGCCAGGATAACAAGGAAAGCTCCCCTGCTTCTCTCCAAATGAAAACGAAGATGATGCAACAAGGCATCGTCGATGGGAGGGAAGATCAGCTGGGCTTCCCACATTATCCACTAGCTCACGCTGCAAAATGGAGGACGTGGAATGTTCCCCTCCAAGCCACTCGCTGTCCTGACTTGGAAATATGTCGCCATTTCTTCACGGAGTCAAAATCCTGGAGCTCTCTCTTCCGAACCGCACTGTGGGTGTACCCACACCTCCGGGACTGTGGCAGTTCTATGGCCTTCTCGGGGGCAACTAGGGATGGGCAATAAATGCTGGTCTAATCTGCGATGCCCCCATCCCCATAAATGAACTTTAAAAAAAGAACTGGATTGGATTATGATGCACTGTTCATGGAACCCCATTCCCCAGATACCGTTAATTGCCTTTGATGTATTCCTTTTTAAAAAATTAAATAAATTTAGAATACTCAATTCTTATTTTTTTTCAAATTAAGGGGCAATTTAGCATGGCCAATCCATCTACCCTGGGTGGGGGTGAGATCCACGCAGACACAGGGAGAATGTGCAAACTCCACATGGACAGTGACACAGGGTCAGGATCGAACCCAGGTCCTTGGCGCCGTGAGGCAGCAGTGCTAACTACTGCGCCACTGTGCCCCCCCTCCGCCTTCGTTGTTCTACTCCTGATAAACAATTGGTGAAGAATGAAGCTGGAGTCAACCCTTACTCAGTTTACATTTTATTCGCAGAGTGAAACATTACAAGTGCATACCTCCCAACCCAACACTGCCACAGAGTCGGTAAGTGTCTCATTCGAGGTGCTCAAATAACAACCCAATCAATGCCCTTCACCTAATGATAGTTAACCACAATTGATGTACAATTAACATCTGACGTGTGGTGCCAGGTTTATAATTAACACGTGGTCATTTGGGCAACTCCAGGTGCCCATGGAATTGTACCCGAGTAAGAGTTAATGTCTTTGGGAGTAATATGGTGCATGAACAGTCCCCACGTTCTCACCAGGACAGGTTTAGTAATCGGTTTTCTTTTGTTTTCCATGCTGCTGTTGAATCCTGATAACCTCGTAATTGAGTTTGACAAGACATTTTCAAGATTTTTATAAACTGCAGATAAAAATGATCAATTGGCAAATTCTTACAGTGCAGCCCATTTAATCATCCGTTTTCAATGCTTTCAGTCTGAACACAAACACCATAAAACACAAAAGCATATTTTGCAAAGCACTGATTAGACTTTGAAAATGTGCTTCTCTCTGAATGGCCTGGGATAGATTGCAGTCAATGTGCTGAGCGTTCAAAAGGCACATAATTGGGAAATATTTTCCGTTTGGGATTTCGACACTTGAATACAATGGGAGTCGAAGAGAAGGGTTTTTTTGACTGCTCATTGCACACAGTGGAAGCAAAGGACAAGGGACTTGGGGTGTTGGGACTCTGTTGACCATGAGCAAATAACATGTGTTTTGGTCCATTGTGACTACGTGCAGTAGGAATAAATGGGAACTGACTTGCAATTGTGTGTGACATGAGGAAATGGGAATGCACTGGATGCTTTGTACTTCCATGCAATGGGTTAATTGGGAAAGTGTTTGCTTTGTTGCTGTTCCATATGATAGGAACATATGGAGTCCATTGGATATGACATGATGGATAGTTATCTGGACTGGACTGTGTTATATTACTCTTTGGTAATATATTGTTACTCTTTGCTTCCAGAATGGCCTGATGGTGTGATTATAAAGAAACCACCAATCTCTAACTTGAAGCAAAACTGATTTATTGAATAACGATTGATTAATATTGAGTTTGCACACTCCACAGAACTTTAACTAGTAATCGAGTAATCTATATTAAAGTAATAACTAATTTAAACTACAAGTGCTGCTTTATAAAGTCATAACTAATTTAAACTATGCATGCTGCTTTAACTATGCTGTATTCTACCTCTCTTACACTCTGTCTCAAATCTCCTGGCGAGAAGCTACCCAAGATCCTCTGAGTTCTCACATTTGTAGTGGGAACTAGTGGTGCCCTCTAGTGGTTGTGATACCGTGAGATATAATGATTAACCCTTTACTTGTCCAAATATATACATATCATTACAGACTACAATAGCGACCCTTTGTGCCTTAGGAAATGAATTTAAGATTGGAGGGATTTGAATTTACCTGAAATGATACCTTTGTGCTATAAGTGAGCATCAATTCCTAGGGCAGGTGCAGTAGGAATGAAATTGGCAAGGGGTAAGACATGGGAACGTGTAGCGATGTACAACTTACTTTTGCTTTGCCATTTGTTTCCACACCCTTTTCTCAGATTGTAAAAAGCCATGCTGCGAACACCTCGAGATGTGACAGCTGTCGCTCTGCCAGCATCAAACATGCTGCTTCTGGATGTAGTCTGGAGGTTATATCCGTGAACTTGTGCTATGATGAAAGTAAAGAGCCAGTCCTTTGAACATCTGTGATGGGAGGTTGCCCATTTGAAGAGTGGTGTAGTTGGAAGCTGACACGATGGCACACAAGGGCCACCTGCTTCCATGTCAATTCTAAAGAAATATTAGACGAGGGTTACTTTTGATTTTTGGCCTTGGTATGGAAGTATTCCTGCGACTTTGCTTTGAATTATGAGACTTTATTGATTGTGATGAGAAAAATGGATGCATTTGTATCCATAAAATTAATTTTACAATTAATTTTTCTACTGGATCAATGAACTATTAGCGGAATTGTGGGAACAGTATTTGCAATCAATATTAATGACTTGGATACAGCGATAGTAGGTTCTATAGCAACACTTTCAGGTGACACTAAAAGAGGGTGGGACAGCAAGTTGGAATGAGGAAATAAGAACCTTACAAATGGATATAAGGTAAGGTAAAGTCGCCAGAGTTCCAGATGACCATAGGCTGACTGGTGGTGATTGAACCTGAGGGTCACCACCCCTCCAACGAGGGACAAGGTGGAGAAGGCAGGGCCTTCATGAATAATCTCAGCTGGTACGGGAATTGAACCCTCACTGCTGGCCTCTCTCTGCACCACAAACCAGATGTCTAAGTAAGTGAGTTAAACTGGCTTGAAATGAGCTAAAATGGATATAGAGAGATTAGGTGAGTGAACCAGGGCAGCATGGTGGCCTAGTGGTTAGCACAACCGCCTCACGGCGCTGAGGTCCCAGGTTCGAATCCCGGCTCTGGGTCACTGTCCGTGTGGAGTTTGCACATTCTCCCCGTGTCTGCGTGGGTTTCGCCCCCACAACCCAAAAATGTGCAGAGTAGGTGTTTTGGCCATGCTAAATTGCCCCTTAATTGGAAAAAATAATTGGGTACTCTAAATTTATTTAAAAAAAGAAAATTAAAAAAAAAAGTGAGTGAACCAAAATGTGGTGAGTGGAGTTTAACGTGGATAAGTGTGAGCTCACCCATATTGGTTGGTAAAACGGCAAGGTAACTTGTCATCTGAATGGGGAGAGACTTTGGGGTGCTCCAGTGCAGAGGGATCTGAGTGTCCTCGTGCATGAGTCTCAGCAAACTAGCGTACAGGAATAGAGTATAAAGGTAAGGCAGTGTTGTTGCAAATGTACAAGGCATTGGTAAGACCGCACCTGGAGTACTGTGCACAGTTTGGGTCTCCCTTATTAGAGGAAAGATGTTGTGGCATTGGAGGCAGTTCAGAGGAGGTTCACTAGATTGATTCCAGGATAGCTATAATCTCAAATTATATAGATGGATTGGTGGAGTGGGCGATAAAGTAGCAGATCGAATTTAACACATAGAAGTGTGAGGTTATGCATTTAGGGAGTACACAATAAATGGGAATATACTAAAAGGGGTAGATTAATTAAGATATCTTGGCCTACAAGTACACTGGTCCCTAAAGTCCGCAGTTCAAGTAGACAAGGTTGTTAAGAAAACATATGGAATGTTCTCTTTCATTGGCAGAGGTGTAGAATATCGAAGTAAGGATGTAATGTTGGAATTGTGTAAAACACTTGTCAGGCCACAGCCGGAATATTGTGTGCAGTTCTGGTCGCCACA